>NC_137891.1:130261487-130786704 GCF_963455335.1 Martes martes | reverse complement strand
TTATAAAGAACACCTGTGAAGATTTTGTAAGTATAAATGAAACATTTTGGGAAAATTAACTCTTAGGTCAAGTCTTATTTCATCTAGGCCAAATATGTAAATATGTAATGATATGGTTAATGTAGAATTCATTCCTTTAACCAACAAACATTTATTAAGGACCCACATTGGCTTATTAACCTAGATCATTTAGGAAAAAAGATCATACCATTTTTCCAAATCACTTGGATAATTATCAAATGCCCTGCACTGGATAATGCAGCAAGGTCCATAGGGAGCATTTTTAAATTATAGCTTGTGGTTCTTTAAGGACAAGAGCCTACACCTACCCTTGCTTGAATTCCCAATAAATATTTATAGAATAAGTTACTATCAACATAAATCCTCTGCCCATTTTTTTTTCCCAATCTCTTGTTAAGATTTTTATCTATGACAATGTTGAACTTCACCAAAACTCAATGATCCTGGAAAACAGCAATTCACACACACACACACACTCTCTCTCTCTCTCTCTCTCTCTCTCTCTTTCTCTTTTGTGTTCAGGGCTTTACTGAAAAGAAAAACTTCCCCTGTATGAGTTAGGTAAATACAGATGTTCTTCCTGTTTGCCTATAACAAGGCCAGACAAAAACGCTCCCAATTCCCAGTTTTTGCCTGTTAATGATCAGCTGAACTACTTGTCTTCACAGATAAATCAGAATTAATCAAAGCTGGGTTAAACTTCCCTCCTTTCCGGAAGCCCCTGAAGTATGACCCATTCTTACCTTGAGCTAGCATAAAACTGCTCAACAGTTCTGCCTGAGAATAGGAGCCTTGAGATAAAACACTCTGATCTATTCTCCAATCCCACCCTTTCATCCCACTTCCCCACATTTGGTTCTTTTCAACCTTGTTTACTCCTCCCTATAAAAGAAGAACACTTTTTGTCTCATATTGGAATATTTACAGATCTTAGGTTCATTGCAATAACCTCTGTGCCCCTACTACAATAGACCCTTTTCTTCCTTGTAATAATGTTTCCTGAAATCTCTTCTTACCTACTTCCAAATTTGTTTTTTGATACCTACTTTAAAAGAGAATTACTCCCCCCTCTACACTCAATACACAAATGTGAACTAAATCTCTATAGACTAGATTCTAACTAACTTTATTTTGTTCATCTGACCTAACAGGTGTTGTTTTCTAGTTCTCTGCAATGAAAATATTTATTAATATTCAAGTAGAATTGGGGCACCTGGGTGGCTCAGTTGTTAAGCAGCTGCTTTAGCTCAGGTCATGATTCTGGGGTCCTGGGACTGAACTGCACTTCAGGCTTCCTGCTCAGCAGGGAGTCTGCTTTTCCCTCTCCCTCTGCCTGCTGCTTCTTGGGCTTGTGTTCTCGATCTCTCTGTCAAATAAATAAATAAAATCTTAAAAAACAAAACAAAACAAAACAAAAAAACATTGGGGAGGGTATGTGCTATGGTGAGTGCTATGAAATGTGTAAGCCTGATGATTCACAGACCTGTACCCCCGGGACAAATAATACACTATATGTTAATAAAAAAAATAACAACCAAAAAGGTAAATACAACGGGGAAAAAAAAACATTCAAGTGGAATAAAGGCAAACATTTAGGAATGATACCAAATAAAGGTGATTTTGCAAATGAAAGTTCTGGATTCTGTCTTGGGGTCTGGGGAGCACCAAAAGAAAGACTTCTGGATGTTAGGGGCTATTCTTTATTTTTCTTCCCAGAAGATTGAATACGTACTGCCATCTACTGGTAAACACTGCAAAATCAAGTTAAAACAAATGGCACTGCTTTATTCTTTAGAAGACTGTGAACATAATTGTTGAAAAGATGATCTTCTTAAATATATAGCAGACCTAAAAACAAATATTTATGATCTATATGTATTTTTATTGATCCATCGTGTTTAAATATTCTTTGTCTCAGATTTCCTCGAAAAAAATTTTAGTTGCCAAAAATTTTTAAATGATTCAGGGTTAAACATCTAAACAAGTCTAATCACTGCATAAATTGAATAGGATAACACAATTCAGTATAGTATAGAGCTTTGATTCACAAGGTGTGGTCTGCAAGGTAGCAGTCCCAGTATCATGTAGGAGCTGGTAAGAAATGCAGAATCTTAGGCCTCTCCCACATCCACTTGAAAAGAATCTGCATTTTAACAAGATCATTGGTAACACGTATACACATTAAAATTTGAGATGTGGGGCACCTGGGTGGCTCAGTGGGTTAAAGCCTCTGCCTTCGGCTCAGGTCATGATCCCAGGGTCCTGGCATCGAGCCCCACATCGGGCTTTCTGCTCAGCAGGGAGCCTGCTTCCCTTCCTCTCTCTCTCTCTCTGCCTGCCTCTCTGCCTACTTGTGACCTCTGTCTGTTCAATAAATAAATAAAATCTTTAAAAAAAAAATTTGAGATGTATCGGTATAAAGTATTGTACAGAATTTACAGGTTAAAAAACAACAACAACAAACCCTAATTGGAAGCCTTTTATTTATTTATTTATTTGTTTATTTATTTATTTATTTTTAGTAAAAGGGAAGCTCTCAAGATTTTTGTCATGGTCCTAGAATCATTTTTCATTTTTCAATCTTCAAATGGATTTCATCTGCAATTAAATTGTTTTGAATCAGTGTAAGATCCATTGAAGCAGTCTTGAAACAAATTATACCTCTGTTAAAGACAATTAAAGAATAATACCCTCAAGCTATATGTTAATATTATACATTTGTGCATATTGAGATTCATTATTCTGTTCAGCATCATTGATGAGACTTTCCATAAGATTAATTACTGACACAGATATGCCAGCAGCCTTCCAAGAAGGTTAAGGGATAGATAGTAAAGGAAAAGATACAAACAAACTAAGGCATTGGAATTGAGCATAAGATCACTTTGGATAGCAAATCACACGCACATACACAGACAAGCAATCACACACACACATAAAGACACACACACATACACACACGTGCACACGGATGATGAACCCCCAATATCAAGTTGACAGGCCGCGGGAGCCAAGCTTTGACAGTGTCCTGGCTCTTTGCAGCTCCCACAATTACCTGTATTAGAAGGGGATGCCATTGCCTCAGGCAATTTCATTTAGTGCACCAGATGCCTCCTACTTGAAAAAGGAACACAGGTAAAAATGTACATTCTACAGAATAAAGGGCACAGCCTCAGTTTCTCACATTATAATACCATTTTCTTTGAAACTTGTTGAGACTTTCTTCATGGTCAATTTTTTATTGTTTCATGTATGCTTGAAAAATCTGCATTTACTCATTATTGGATACTAAGTAAATAGATCCATCAAAATAGTTAATTGTTAATTGTTCATATTTTCTATGCCATAATTTTTTCTCTGTCTGATCCGTCAGTATAAGAACATTAATGTCTCCCAATAGGATGATGAAATAAAACTTTATCCTATTTTGGCAGTTTTCGTTTCCCATATTTTAAGGCCATTTTTACTATTTTGTTTATACTTTCCTAAGAAATGTATTACTTTATAATTATATTGTGACCCCTTTCATTCTTAATGTTTTTCCTCTTAATTTCCAAATAATTTAATACTGCCTGCAGTGCCAAAATTCACAGGTTAAAGGCACAGCCTTCCCACTAGCCCCCTTTGCCCTTACTTCAGACACTAGTCACAAATTCAGGGGTCCTGAGGACTACCTTCACTCTGACCAGCTGACTGGTTTGAGTGCTCCCCTATCACCCTCAAGTTCCATTACTCATTAGACTCACAGGACTCACTGAATGTGCTATAGTTAAAATTGCAGTTTTGGGGCATCGGGATGACTCAGTCGGTTAAGTATCTGACTTGATTTCAGCCCTTGATGACCTCAGGGTTGTTAAGATCAACCCCCACATCTGACTCCACACTGGGTATGGAGCCTGCTCAAGATTCTCTCTCACAAAATTCTGCTTCTGTGAGTATAGACTCAACAGAAATGTTGAACAAAGTACATATACAAGAATTTTCACAGTAGCTTAATTCATTATTGCAAAAAAATCTGAAAATCCAATGTTCATAAAGAGTCAAATGGATATCTCACAGCAATAAGAAAGGATGAGTTAGTAATAAATAACAACAATAATAAGTTTTATAAAAATTTTCTGAAGGAATGAAATCAAACACAAACAAGTAAAACTTGTATGATTAAAATTAATATAAAAATTCAACAAAAGGCAAAATAGATTTATGAAGATAGAAATAAAACAAGGGATAATTCTTAAAGGGAGTACCATTTGAGAAGGGGCATGAAGAAGCCTTCTGGATTACTAAACATGATTTTCATCTTTATCTGAGCTGTGGCTATATGGGAGCGTATATGTGAGTATACGTGCAAAAATCATCAAGCTGTACACTTAGGATGTATGCAGCTTCTGTTTATGTCACACCTCAAAATAATAATTACTGAAGTATAAGGATATAGAAAGATATTTGCAGTTATTGAGTAATAGTAATTCCTTTTCTTTTTGGTTTCAAGTCGGTGGCAAGACCTCTTCAATATTAAAAAAAAAAAAAAGAAAGATATTTGCTTCCAGGGTAGCCTTATCTTCCAAATTCACTCACCAATCTGCTTTCAGATGGTTTCAATTAATTGACAGAAGAATACAAGGCATTTGGTGGAGGGAAAATAAGCCCAAAACAAAAGGAAAGATATTGACATTACCAGTCTAAGTTAACATAGGTAAACAAAAACATCTCAGAGCTCAGGTTGAGGAAAGGGGATAAGGAAGGCATGAATGGAGGAGGGAATATCAAATGTAAGAGTCCTGAGAAGGAGAGTTAGGAGAACTAGCAAATCAATGCTCTGCATTAGAATCAAGGTCTACCTATTTATCTCAGCTTCATTCCCATAAGCCAATGATCTAATATGAAAAGACACACTGGGGGCACCTGGATGGCTCAGTGGGTTAAGCCACTGCCTTCGGCTCAGGTCATGATCTCAGGGTCCTGGGATAGAGCCCTGCATCGGGCTCCTTGCTCAGTGGGGAACCTGCTTCTCTCTCTGCCTCTGCCTGCCTCTCTGCCTGCTTGTGCTCTCTGTCTCTCTCTCTCTCTGTCAAATAAATAAATAAATAAAATCTTTAAAAAAAAAAAAAAAAGAAAAGAAAAGAAAAGACACACTGAAGAGTGGCAGACATGGCCCTGAAACTTTGGACTTGCTTCATGTGGTAGAATGGTCCAGTTACTGGGAAACTGTTGCCTGTGGAAGACCAGTGTGGCCTTTCCCTTCTGAACAACTTTGCTGTCTAGCAAATTCCCATTTGCGTCCACCTGGAATCCTCCACTTTCTAGTTGTACTAGCTTTCTTGGGCTGCCATAACACAGTATCACAAATGAGGAGATCCAGAAAATATAGTTGTTTTGCCTCATAGTTTAGAGCTCAGAAATCCAAAAATTAGGTTGATACAATGTCTCTTCAACTGTTCACCCTAGTCATCCCCTATTCTGTTACCTAACGCCAGCCTCACTATCTTCTGTCTGGATTATTTTAACAACGTCCTAATGGCCTTCTTGCCTCCAATCTTATCCCACTCAAACCCGTTCTCCACTTTAAACCCAAAATGATCTTTCTAAATCACCCACTTAATTATGTCACTCCTCTCCTCAAAGCCCTGTATTGGCTTGCAACTATTCTCAGGATAAGGTCCCAGGTTCTGAAAACGCCTTTCAGGCCCTTATTTAAGTGAATTTCAAGTCTTTGAATTCACCCTGTTGTCTCTGTCCTTCAGATCATTGCTCTTTTGTTTCTGTCCAGAATATGCTTTCCATATCATCCCTTACTTCATGTGGCTAACTCAACTGAGCCCTTAACCCTGGCATAATACTTTCCTGAATATCCAAAGGCTAGATTAGGTGGTGCCCTTGACTACCATCAAGTATTGCCACAGCATTCAGAACTTAACTCTTCCTGTAGCACTTAACACTCTATTGTAATTGTCTGTGTAGGGACACCTGGGTGGCTCAGTGGGTTAAGCCTCTGCCTTCGGCTCAGGTCATGATCCCAGAGTCCTGGGATTGAGCCCCGCATCGGGCTGTCTGCTCAGCGGGGAGCCTGCTTCACCCCATCTCTCTCTGTCTGCCTTTCTGCCTACTTGTGATCTCTGTCTGTCAAATAAATAAATAAAACCTTTTTAAAAAAAAATAATTATCTGTGTACACTTCTGTTTTCCCCACTACTCTTTAAATTCCTTCGGGGCCAGCATCATACACTGTCTTGTTCACTATTCTATCCTTAGCACCTAGCAGTGACCTCTTCATATAGTAAGCACTTGGCAAGATTTTTCTGAATGGGTAAATTAGTAAAATAACCAAATTATTCAAAGAAACTTTTTTGGTTACTCCCAATATTTAATTTCTGTGAATAGAACTGTCTCCAAGCACATTTTATCATTTTATTTTATTTTATTTTGTTTAAAGATTTTATTTATTTTAGAGAGAGAGCGGAGGGTCGGGGAGAAACAGATGAGAGGGCAGAGGCAGAGGGTGAGGTAGAAACAGACTCCCCACTGAGCAGGGAGCCTGATGTAGGCTCCAAACCCAGGATCCTGAGATCATGACCTGAGCCGCAGGCAGATGCAACCGACGGAGCCACCCAGGTGCCCCCCACAAATTCATTCAGAGAATGAGTTTCACAAATCTTAATACACTGGAATATTGCTCTTAAGTTATGTTGGACTCCATCCCACTACAGTTAGCTACTGATACCCCCAAAGCACCTCATTAGAAGGTGTCCAGACTTAAAAGGCTTGGACACCAAAGATGCATGACTAAAACAGATGTTTCCCTCAGAGGGCAAACCTTCCTGGCACAAGAAATATTTCTGTGCTTTGCTTCAGAACACAGAAATGTTTGACACACAAAGAAAACCTGTGAAAGACAACAGGTAATCTGAGATTTTAAGAAAGGTGTAGAGGTATGGTCTTTGTGCATAAAATAGAGCTCCTTTGTTTTGCAAATCAAGTTTAATTCACACATGCACACACACATACAAGTATTCCCCTTATTGGAAAGAAAAGTGTGAAAAATAAAAATGAAGAAAGAAGAGAGAAAAATACTGCACTTAAAAGGATTTTATGACTCTACCTTGTCAAACTGAAATCATAAAACTGCATAGCTTTCCACAACATTTTATGGCACCTTGCAAGAATAAAATGAAACAAAAGCTAATACTTTTTTTTTTTTGTAAAATGAAGAAGCACAAATATGATAATTTGGCTTATTACCACAAAGTGCAAATTTTGAGTGCTTCAGAGAAATACAACATTGATGCAGGCTAATGGGTTCTTCCTTGTAACTATATGCCAGGACACCTATCAAAAACATGTCCAGTCAAGGGGTTGACATGGTTTCAAAGCCAGGCCATTAATCTGGTGACAGCACTCCATTAAACTAACTCTGCAAATCATTTTATTGGAGGAGTGAAATATTGGAGAGAGAGTGGAATTCTTGTTTACTGTCGCTATTGACTGATTGGGACATGATTGCTTAGGGACAAGCCGGTTGTTTGCATCATGTAGAAAGATAACAAAGATAAAGAAACTCTCATTTGGAGTAACTCAGCTTTTCTAATACATTTCTCTTTTTGACTTTCCACAGTAAATAGAAAGAAATCCTGTTTTTATATTTTTGGTTGTAATGGGGAGGGGGCTGATTTCATTTAAGGTAACTTACAATTAATATACACATTTGTGTTCTATGAATTCAATAGAATTCCAAATAACTTGCTATCTAATATAACCACTTTATATACTAAAGTTAAATATTTGTTTCTCAAAATATATAGTTTGTTACTGAACACAAAACTGGTTCTGACCTCAGGTTTGGCTGCTCACTGATCAAAAAATCAATCCTCAAAAGAGAAGTGATGTTGGGAAAGGAAAGACTGCTTTATTCAGGAAGCTGGCAAGCTTTATTCAGGAAGCTTTGAGACTAATGTCCCAAAGACCATCTTCCCCTTCCAGACAAAGCCAAAGAGTTTTAAAGGGGAAGGGATGGCAGAAGGGAAGGGGGTTGTGTGCAGAAGAAGCAGGTGCCCAGGGCATTATTTACGTGTCGACATGACTCTCAACAGACTTGACATACCAGTGGCAGCTATTCCTAAATGCAGTCACTCCTAATCTTCTGGGAAAGTTTGGTCCCTCACCCCTCAAGGCCAGTGGTCTGCAAATCTCAAGGAAAACAGGTTAGTTCTCCTGCAGGCCAAGGAACTTAGGTCAGCAAACAAGGCGTTCATAAGTTTGAAGCAGGTTAACCCCTAAGACCAGTTGGAATGCTGCTACAGTTTCTCAGATTTGGGTTTCCAATAAAGATATGACCATAACAGCCAGAAAAATAAAATATTAATTTAACTAAATGAATTAAACATTTCTTATGGTTGCGTTTACCAGCTTTTTAATTTAGCTTGAGTTTGCCACTAGGAAAACTCATGAGATTTATTTGGGACCATTCTCTCAGATACATACTCAATTCTTGATTATCTAAGATAGTAGAATGTAGGAAATAGCAAAGATAACTTAAAAATAACTCCCTTGCCTAAATCTCTACTAACACATTTCACAAAGCAAGTATACCTCAAGTATTAATGATCAGGAAAATGACCAAAAGGTGAGTAGTAAAAGAGAAAAACAGAAACAAGAACTCTGGAAAATGTGTTAACTCCATGATTAGCTCTCAAAATATTCCTTTATGAGACAGAGCGGGGAATAAGAGAATTGTTTCATTGGAGAAAATGCAGGCCCAGATTTGTCCTGCTGGGTTTAGGTGTAAGCAATATACACACATAGAGGTCTAACGTATTACTAGATATAAACAGAGAATAAACAAACCAGCCTTATGAGGCAGTAGAATAAAATACTAGCTTTGTAACTATGGAAGGAGGCAGAAATTGGTTAAGCATCTTTCACCCATTTATAAAATATTCCCCTGATGCCTATAAGTACAATGCTAGGTGGAGGAAAAGTGGTCAGTAAGACACATACAATAACTGTCCTCATGAACCTATTAGGAAAATACATATTAAGTAAATGACTATCATTAATTAATCAATCAATTAGTTAACATTGTAAAAAGTCTGTCAGGAAATAACGCATGATATGAAAACACAAAATAAGGACCTGAGAGGGAATTATCCTCTGACGAAGTAAAATTTATTGAGTATGTGCTGTGCGTAAGTTAACATATTTTACATATAATTTTGTGTGTATAGTATTAAGTTTTTGATAATAAAATGTGGTCATACAATGAAGGGATGATAAGTCATTTACAAATAACTATAATAAGAAGGAGAAAGTGCTGCCACTTAAGAGTAGTACTGATAAGTTTTAGGACTATCAGGGGAGAAATTGCTACTGTTTCATTTTCTTATAAGATTGGTTAAAGGGAAAAAAAAAAAAAAAGATTGGTAAAGGAAGAAAGACATTCCAAGCTTATGAACTGGAAGAACAACCATTCTTAAAATGTCTATACTACCAAAGTGATCTACAGATTTAATACAAACCCTATCAAAATACCAACAGCATTTTTCACAGAGCTAGAATAAACAATCCTAAAATTTGTATGGAGCCACAAAAGACCCTAAATAGCCAAAGCAATCTTGAAAAAGAAAAGCAAAATGGAAGGCATAACAATTCCAGACTTCAAGTTATATTATAAAGCTATAGTAATCAAAACAGTATGGTACTGGCACAAAAATAGACACATAGATCAATAAAACAGAATAGAAAACCCAGAAACAACCCACAATTATGATCAATTAATCTTCAACAAAAGAGGCAAGAATATACAATAGGTAAAAGACAATCTTTCCAACAAAGAGTGTTGGGAAAACTGGACAGCGACATGCAAAAGAATGAAACTTGACTACTTACTTACACCATACACAAAAATAAATTCAAAATGGATTAAAGACCTAAATGTGGGACCTGAAACCATAAAAATCCTAGAAGAGAACACAGGCAGTAACACCTTAGACATCAGTCATAGCAACATTTTTCTAGATATGTCTCCTAAGGCAAGGGAAACAAAAGCAAAAATAAACTATTGGGGCTGTATCAAAATAAAAAGCTTCTGCACAGTGAAGGAAACAGTCAACAAAACTAAAAGTCAGTCTTCAGAATGGGAGAAGAAATTTGCAAATGACATATCTGATAAAGGGTTAGTATTCAAAATATATAAAGAACTGATATAACTCAAAACCCCCAAAACAAATAATACAGTTAAAAATGGGCAGAAGACATGAACAGATTCTTCTCCAAAGAATACATACAGATGACCAACAGACACATGAAAAGATGCTCAATATCACTCATAATCAGGGAAACACAAATCAAAAGTACAATGAGATATCACCTCACACTTGTTAGAATGATAAAATCAAAAACACAAGAAACAGCAGGTGTGGGTGAGGATGTGGAGTAAAAGGAGCCCTCGTGCACTATTAGTGGGAATGCAAACTGGTGCAGTCACGTAGAAAACAGTATGGATTTTCCTCAAAAAGTTAAAAACCACACTACTGGGCATTTACTCAAAGAATACAAAACACTAATTCAAAGGGATACACATATCCCTGTCTGTTGTAACATTATTTACAATAGCCAAATTATGGAAGTTGGCCAAGTGTCCATCAACGTATAAAGAAGATATGATATATAGATACACAAATATCTAATATTATTCAGTCAAAAAAGGAATGATATATTGCCATTTGCAACAACATATGTCAAACTAGAAACTATAAGCTATGCCAAAAAATTCAGCTAGAGAAAGACACATACCATATTATTTCACTCATATGTGGACTTTAAGAAACAAAACAAATGAACAAAGGAAAAGAAAAAGAGAGAATGACAAACCAAAAAACAAATCTCAACTACAGAGAACAAACTGATAGTTACCAGAGGGGAGGTGTGGGGGTGGATGGGTGAAGTAGATGTTCGGGATTAAAAAGCACACTCAATATGATGAGCACTGAGTAATGTGTATAATATATAATGTATAAACTATATTGTACACCTGAAATAAAGATAAAGCTACATGTTAACCATACTGGAATTAAAATTAAAAAAAACAATAAAAAATAATAGCAAATAAACAAAACATTAGTTAAAAGAAATTGAAGATAGCACATCAAAACAGAATGGTACTGGCACAAAAATAGACACATAGATCAATAAAACAGAATAGAAAACCCAGAAACAAACCCACGATTATGATCAATAATTCACCATGAATTACAGTAGTGATAGGCATATTTCTAAATGACTTCCCAGGGCCAGGAAGGGACAATAAAGGCTGAGTAAACAGCTTACACTGTGCATACAACAATCCCATGCCCTACAGAATGTCCTCTCAACACATGTTCAGGGACCAGATCCTGTAATGACATAGAGACAAAGTTCCCAAGGAGCCTTTAGAGCTGGGCTTTCTAGCGGATCACTGTGGTTGTTAGGCTGTTAATTTGGGAGCATGAAGTTCAAATTCTGCTGGTTTTAAAGGCTTCCATTTTATATCTCCTTATTCAATAGGCTAAATTAATATTACCCATAGAATATGAGGTTTATTTAGGAATACTGATAGGAATCTGCCAGTCTTTTGATTAGGCATTATATCAGTAGAAATCCTGAGCCCCATAAATCGAACAGTATTACATACTGTTACGGTACTTCAACAAATGAGTCAACTAGTAATGAGTATACATGCAAAGCAGTATTGATCATTGGTCAAGTGAATCTCAATGAACAGTACTTTCTGCTCCTTTCTTTAAGAAGAAATCTGTGTGCCTTCTTAGGTAGATGATAAAAAAGATCCACCGCCCTCATCATAATAGTAACAACTCCCATTAATTAAAGTGCTTACAGTACAGCAGACCCTGAGTTAAGCATTTAAGTCTCCCAATAAATGTCTGAGGAATACTATAATTATCTTACAAATGAGGATGCTAGTTCACTTACTGTCATTCAAAAAATATATTTTCATACTGGCACCTTTTCCAACTCTGGGAAGACACATCATGACTTTTTTGTAAGGTGCTGGAGGTTGGACCCAGGATTTGAACCCAAATCTTATCTATGATTCTATTATGCTCCCATTGTTAATGGTGGTTCATCTTAAAAACTTTCATAAAATTTCACTTTTAATTCAACTCTGAGTTGCAAGTTTCAGAGATAAAGTGAGAAAAGAGGTCTGTTGAGGAGAAATACGTTTGTTGATATTCAAATCACATTCCTAAAACTACCAGAGAACCTCATCTGCAGCGCTAGGCCCCCCTATCACGTGATCTGCAGAGAACATGCTATGAAAGCTCTGATGTACATGTGTTGTTTTATTTTAATTTTGAAAGGAGTTTTAAAGTAGTTAAATACTAAAAATCAGATTTAAAACATTTTTCAGGGTTTTTTTTTTCTTTTAACCAATTCATCAGACTCTGTAGACACTTATTGATATTCTCATGTTATATCTCCTCTTTGCCACTTTCCTGGAAAGTAATTTCATTCCTTCTTTATTTACCTGCCTCCAATATAGATGGTCCCATACCCTTAATAGGTAAATTAAATCTGTAAGAGCAGCTAGTCTATTGGTTCAATGGTGGCATGCCAGAGTTAAAGTATGTTAACTATAAGATACCGGAAATGAACAAAGCAGAAACATTGGTAGATGTTCATATTTAGTCACTTAATGAAGGAACAAAAAGATAAAATATGTATGATGCAGTGACTAATCTAGTGACTAATCTGATTTTTAGTTGCTCTCATGAATGATAGCTCCAGAGGCCCACCTTCCCTTTCTCTGTTTTGCACAGTGTTCAAACAAATCAATTCTCTATTTATAGAAAACTTTTTTCACAACATTAAAATTGAGAGAAAATTAAATCTATATGTCATTGTGCTGTTGGTTTTCATTTTAAATATGCCTACACATTTTCATTTGGTAATACTTGGGATTCTGGGCTAAAGTCTCTTGGATATTTGGCCAATTATACTGAAAGTTCAAGACAAATGAAACCCTGCTCTGTGATCTAGTTTTGCACACAATGAAGAGAAAATAAATTGATCAGGAAACAGCTCATTATCTAAGTCTTAAAGATTTACTTTTAATAAGATTTACTTTTAATAATATTGTTGATATTCTTAACTATATGAAAAATACACTACTGTGATCTGAAGATGAAAATTTCCATAGATACTTTTATAGTTTCAAGTAAGAGAAGTTCATCTGAAAAATGTTCTTAGGATAATTTCTAGCCTAACCATTTAGTTAAAGTTAAAAGTGAAGAATACAAGTTATTTTTATGTTTATTTAAGTGCTGCCTTTTCACACATGAATCGATACAATTTATTTAATATTGTTTACTTGCTTTAGCTATTTTCCATAGTTGATCAATTCATTTCAAACACAGAAAATGCTTCTCTCTCTCTCTCTCTGCTCATTTGTAATTTGAGAAATTTATAGGTTGTATGAGAAAGAAGCAGATATAGTTGCTGCTGTTAACAGCATTCATCAATGGTCAACTGTGCGCACAGTATTAGATTGCAATAGGTACTGTGGAAAGTTGTAAGAAGATGGACACCGTTTCTGCCTTCAATGCATGCAATGTAATGAAAATCATCTAACACACTTCTAGAAACATACAATACACTAGAGAAACACATTACAAATATTTAAAGAGCAATATACTCAAATGCTAGATTGACACATAGAGAAATGCCTCCATTTCTTTGTTCAAAAATATGTTCATTGTGGGGCTCCTGGGTGGCTCAGTCAGTTAGCATCAGACCCTTGATCTAGGCTCAGGTCATGATCTCAGGGTCACAAGATTGAGCCCTGCCTCAGGCTCCACACTGGGAATGGAGCCTACTTCGATTCTCTCTATCCCTCTCTCTCTGAGCCTCCACCGCCTGCTTGTGCTCTCTCTCTCCTTCTCTCTCTCAAAATTTTCATTGTCATTATACCTAATAACATTAGGAACAACAGATATTAAAGGGGGCCATGAGAGACCCAACCATCTAAAATGCTAAGACGGCAGTTAAATTTTACAGAAAGCTTAATAAGCCTTGAAACTTTGTACACATTATTTCATTTAATCCTTATGACAACACTACCAACAGGGTTTATCCACATTTTCCACATGAGGTAACCAAGGCTTAGAAAATTTAGTATTTAGTTGGGTCATATAGCTAATAATGGCAGAACCGAGCTTATAAAACAAAATGTTCTAACTTCAAAGCCAACCCCTTCCAATTTCCATAACTGGCCTCTCAAGCCTCCTTCACCAGGTTGGTCTAATTTTCTGAACTCTTTCTCCTTGCTACATTGCTTGTATCTACCCTTTGTCTTCAGCCAATTATTTTTATCTTCTCCCTTTTCCTTCTAATCTCCAGGTACTGCAGCTCCCTGCACTTCAGCATGGGCCCCAGCCTCTCCACCTGAGCTCCTGCCTGCAGTCATCAGTGACTTCTTGTCCAGTCCTCTAGCTGCGCTTTTCAGGCCTTCCCTTCCTGAGCTCCTCACATTCTTTAAGTCCTAAACTCCCTTTACTCCCAAACACTTTTTGAAGCTGAGACTGATACAATCCCCAATTTACAAAACTCCTCTTTCTCACCTTCATTTACATAATTGCAATCAATTCTGAAGAGATAATTCAAGACACAGGGAACTAGCATTAACTGAGCAGCTACTGTGTCTGACAATGTCTGCTGGTTCATTTGCTTCTTACCTGGTTTAATTTCCAAGAAATCTTTAAAGATGATTCCTCACTCTCCTGAGTGTTTATGGTATTTATTGATTCAATTAACAAATGCTTACCAAGTGCTCATTTTATATCAGGCACTGTGTGGGTTGCTGATTAGAAAATGATGAGAGGTTAGGTCTCTAACTTCATGAACCTTAGAGCCTATGGGAAGAAGGTCAATAGGCAAATGTATCACTATGTATTAAAAAATAATGACAGCTATGTATACAGTCATAAGCATATATGGGAGGGACACCACACTCAGAAGGGGATAAGAAGGTTGGAGAGGCAGACACAATTTTTCAAAGGTATATGTAGGCAGTCTCTTAATTATGAATCTGAGTAAGCCAAAGTAAGTTGGGGGGGGGAGCAGGGCAGAACACACTAGGCAAAAGTGACACCATCTTCAGAGTGGCTGTGTGTGAGTGGAACACAGGGTAGTAAATGCCAGATGGGGTGAGGTTGGAGGCAAAGGAGAAACTAAATCATAAGGGACTTTCTATGCCACGCTAAATTGCATGGATTTTAATCTGAAGGCAATGAGGAGGCATTAAGGGTTTATTAAAAAATAATAATTTTTTAAGCAGGTCTGGATTTATATGTAGAAAGATCAGTGTGCCTGAGGTGTGGGGACAGAAAAGCTAGAAGGAGGTATTAAGCAGCTGTGTTGCAGTATATTGAGATAAAAGATGACAAGGATTTTGAACTAGTGATAACAAAAAGTACTTTGGTTAAAGAAATAGATGTTAAATATTGTAAATGCAAAGAGTTTATTCATTTTTGGATAAAGGGGAAAGGAGGACATTGGAGTAGTGGGATCCAGAATGCTGCCTTGGTGTCTGCCTTAGACAGAAAGAATAGAGAAGAGTAGGCTTGGTGGGGTGGAGGAGGAGATGAGGGTGCATTTGGTGATAGCATGGGGTGCTTACTGAGCTTTCAAATAGGGATGCCCAGTTTACATTTCTGTATGAATCAGCTGGGATATGTCACATGTTCTCCAGTATTGTATTTACCATTTCATGTGTATTTTGAATCTGACCCAGTTTTTTTTTCTTTTTTTAAAATTTTGATTCCAATATAGTTAACATATAGTGTTATATTAGTTTCAGGTGTACAATATAGTGACTCAAATATCCCATACATCACCCAGGGCTCTCACAACAAGTGCACTCCTTAAACCTCACACCTATTTCATACATCACCCCAGGCACCTCCCCTCTGGTATCAAGTTTTGTTTTGTTTCATTCCTTGAGTGAAAAGGAGGTGCTACCTTACAATTCTTTGCATTCATCACAGGCCAAGCACATTATATTGTGTAGTGGGAGCTCAGCAAAGATTTGTTTCTTGAAAAATGGATTGATTGACTGATTGCTATGGGTTGGCTCTAATACATAGTAAGTAAAATTTGATAAAGTTTGCCTGAGAAAGCTTTTATAGAGGTTTTATGTGGGAAGGTTAGAAGAGCAGCAGCATAGCACATTAATGTAAACCATCCACACTAAGTATTTTTTATTTGTACCCTAAATACTCGGTATCCTGGAAACTATTATTTATATATTTTTGAGAACAAAGATTACCTTATTTTGGACTCCCTTTTATCCTATATAGTAGGTATTTAATAAATATTTGTTGAATAAATGTACAAATTACAATCACCAAGTCACAGTTTATGTATCATAACCACTAGGTTATAGTTTATGTAAACAGTTATGAACACAGTTTATTTACCACAATTGTAAATTATGAAAGCCCATATTTAATAAGTTACATTAAATAATAGATGGAGTTTATGTAATTTTTACCATCCAATAATCACAAAGTATCTTTGTTTGCTATCTTTGTGATATATTTGTATTTGGAGTCTGTCCCTTTATATCTGAGCAATTCTGCCTCCATCTGCTAGTGATGCCAGATGGAGGAGAGGCAGGGAGACCAAGAGATTAATGAAGCAACTCATCAAGTTGTATGAAAGGCAAAATATATATAAGAAAATCAAATCTGTTGAAATGCCCTTTCCAAAGAGTGATGGTTGCATACTGTATAAGTTTAAAGTTTCTGGAGGAAAAAAAAATTAAGAAAACTTCTGGAAGATAAAATTGTAAATGACTTGTAAAGATGTCCATTTTGGAAAAACACAGGGTATCATCTTCTTCCCAGTGTAAATGTTACTTCCTAGTAGCAAAAGACATTAACTCTTTCTGACCATAGGGGTGAAATTAACTACACTGGGGAGTACAGTGTCCATTAGTGGAAATGGTTCCCCAAGGCTCTTACCTAGTGATGGACTCATACACCATGAAATAAGGGTGCAAGCTAGTTTTTTCAAAGAAAAGTCAGTACTTCAGAACAGGGAGATTATAATTTATAGGAGGAATGAAAAGGCAGAATCAGGTGAACTCTGCTGGGTCTTGTAATTCTTTGGAAAGCAGTAGTAAAAATGGGGGGTAGGGGGTCCCATACACAATATTTTAGGATAGTACCAGACCTCAACCAGTGGAAGGTAAAAGAGAAAATGTCCCTCAAACAGTGCTGTAATGCAATAAACTATATAATACAACTCACCAGGCAAAATGTATTCTAGTAGAAATGAATTAATTTAAGATGGCAGTAATTTGTAAAATTCCTAGATGAAGAAATATTATTTCTATTATTTCTATTTCTATATATTTTCTATTATAGTATTTCTATTATTTCTAATATTACAAATGAAAAAACATGGAATGAGAAAAGATGTTTAATTAACAATCATAAGAAATGGATAGATCCACATATAAGTCCAAATAAATACCATTTATAAAGTAATCATGCAATCATATTCATTAGAATTAGAAAATTCCTCTCTCTAAAGAAAACTCCTATTTGCTTAGCTATTTCTGAGGCAAGTACCATGTAGATGTATAGTTGACAGTCAAATTCTCCCTGGGCCTAACATTATTCTTCTTTACACTAAATTTCTCAAGATCAAATTTCTTTTAAAGATTTTATTTATTTATTTGACAGACAGAGATCACAAGTAGGCAGAGAGGCAGGCAGAGAGAGACGGAAGTAGGCTCCCAACGAGCCACCCAGGTGCCCTCAAGGTCAGTTTTTTGTCTTTATTTAAAATTATACCAATCCTAGTAATACTTCCGAGTTTAAATTCTTTATTAAACCTGGCTGAGTGGACAGAATATAAGATTTTTGAAATGCAAATAATGTTATTTAGTAAAAGTCACAATCAGGTCAGACCAGAAGAGATACGGAGGGGCAAAAAGCACGGAGTTAAGTTATAGTATTACGGCTTTCTTGCTGGATATTTTAGGAACACATGATTGTGTTTTTGCTTCTTACAGGAATTAGAGTCATTGTGAATGGTCTTCAATTCACTTATTCCTTCATTCACTTGATTACTCAACAAACACTTTTAAATGCTCATTATCTATCAGTCACCATGTTAACTGTTAAATATATATAGCTTAGATCTTAAATTTCCATATCTGCATAAAGATTAGAAAGGAATTATCCTTGTGATGATTGGTTAAAGAGAGCACCCACACTCAAGATATGAGTATGGCTGTTCCTGTTCTCAAAACATTGTATCTGCTCCCCAGAATTTCCCAAAGACCCTGTGTTAGGCAAGTCCATGTGAAAAGTTCTGGAAAAAGGCTATAAGCAGATGTGACATGTATCATTTTAGAGCCAAGGCATCTAAGATCTTTCCACCATGCTCTTTTTTACTATAACAGACTTGGAGGCCATGTGTAACAGATGCCGAAGCTATAAAATGGTGGCACCTTTCTCAGTCCCATTGGACATGTAGTTTCAGTGAGAAATGAACTAAGTTGGGCTAAGCTGCTAAGATGCAAGCATCTGTTACTGTAGCCTATTTCTGGCTATTAATCAGAGATTATTCCAAAATGATAAAGGATGTGTTGATATGAAATAAAAAGGTTGTTAAATATCAGTTCAAACATTGGTTGACTTCTGGAAACCATGTATATCAATTCTGAAGTACTACAGATTATACAAATTTAACATTAGGTTCTTGCCTGGTTGGTGACCACCTCTATTCATGAGATAAATGAAGGTTTTTCAGCTCCAATAGTGACATTTTCCTATGAATTCTTTCCTTCCTCTTCAAGAGATTTCTTGTTTTCCAGGCTGCAGAAAAATCCATAGTGAAGATAATGAAGCTGAAGGTCAGTACCTCTTGTTTTATAGGCCCTTTCTAAGGTTTTTCTGTCTAACTACTTATCTGTAATTTCAGATAGTTTTTCTGAAAAAGGACCCTTCCAAGTTGAATAAGCTTCAAGTTTCACAAAAATCTGAATCCAGCCCTACCTTTCATATTACAACCTCTTACCTGGAACTAGGCATTATCTTTCTTCATCACCTATTTATCACACTCTCCAAAAGTAAACTAGATAAAAAGTCCTTTAGGCAAATCAAACCCAAAAGAAATTTCCTTTGGCTGAATGTCTGAGCCACTGCTTTTCCTACCTTTAGTCCTTTTTAGTAGCTCTCATTGACACATACAGACTGGCACCTTTGTATTTATATATATATGGAAACACATGTACACATCCACAGACTTATGAGTATACACAGAAAGTGCATTTTATGATGTGTTAAGTTTTTTCTATGTATTAAGATGACTTTGTAATAGAGACCTTTATTCATGTCAATATTAGGTGAATGGGGCCAATATCTACAGATTTCTGACACACAAGTCAGCCATTTTCATGAGGTCCAGCTCATGTCACAGGTCACATGTTATAATCTGAGGTAAATCAGCCACTGTCATGATGTCTGATGGTTTTTTGGAGCTCAAAGTCCTTGGTCCTTCAAAGAGAAGAAAACCAATGTCAGTGTGATACGCAGTAGCTTTCCTCTTTCCCTAAGTACTTTACTTCGTGAATTATGAGGGCTGTGGCATGACAGTGGCTGACATTTTCATAGACAGCCTGACCATAATCTGTATTCTGGTTAGCAGAAGAATGGTAGAAGGGGAGAGAATAAGCCAGGAAAAGTACAGTTAATAATTATGCATGCAGGTAGTGTGTTAGGAACTCTTTCCAAAGCTATGATAAAGTACTTCATTCTTTATTTAAACTCTCATAATCACTCTTCTTCTTTATCTAAAGAACCACATTTTTAGAAGAAGCAAAATTCTAAAAAAAAAGTCAGCTTTCAAGTTTGTTTTTTTTTCCCCCTCTAAATGTGGGAAAGAAGGGAGAGTAGGAGGTTTTTGAAATTACTATAAATGGGGCTTTTAACCTAAAAGTTGATTCCTCAGCAGAACAGTTGAGATAGTTAATTCAAAGAATATAGCAGAAGAGTGTTTTCTTCTTGAAATTTTAGTGTTACTAAATGCCTTATCTCAGTTTTATCAGTCTATAAAATATATTCATTAATCTGTTGCCCCTACACAGGTCAGAAAAATTTTTATAAACAAATACTTTAAAAGTTAACCCTTTGTTCTTGAAACTATGCCAAGGACTAAATAACATACACAGAAAATTAAAAATATTCTTCTTTCTTGAATTTTTTTTTTTTTAGCACTGGAGATAAAAAATAAAATACAGGGAATCTATAGTTAAATATATGGACCAGCATGTAATTAATTTGATGTAATGCTATGAAATAAGTATTATAATGGAGGCGTGCCCCGAAGAAATGTGAGAAAACTCTCACAGAGTATGCCCCTTGACTCTAAAGGGAAATTCTGCAAACAGAAAAGGGGATAAGAGCATACCAGAAAAGGAATGTGAGAATTGTGACTAATCTGATATTTGGAAAGTTGAATTGGGAGTTCTGAAGGCAGGAAAGAGCTAGAAAGATAGGAACCAGCAAAATCATTAAAGTTTTTTGTTTGTTTGTTTTTTTTTTTCCCTACCAAGTGAGGATTTTGACTTTATCCTTTAGGAATGGGGACCAACCAAAGAGTAGGTTTGCATTTTAGAAAAATATGCATGATAGATTTGAGGAAAGAAATAGTAAGAACTAAAGTAAACATTGTCATTAGAGATTCAGAGAAGGGGATTTTCAAAAGCAGAGATAAAAAGATGGGCCTTTTCTGATTATATAAGATGCTAAGTAAAGAGAGATGTTAGGGATGACCCAGGATAGGTCCTGAAAAGAAAGGCAGTGGTTTCAGTTTGTAGCTTGTTGAATCTGAGTGCTGTGTGGGGGCATGTGCAGTAGGTGATTAGAAATGTATTTGGAGCTCAGGAAGGATGCTGCTAGGATCTGTTAGAATATAGGTGATGTCATAAAATACGGCCCTGCATATTGTCAATCAAGAAACTTATATAGACAGAAGATTGTAGGTGGAAGCATGAGTAACATCAACATTTAAGGAAAAAGTAACAGGAATCTCTCCCAGAAAGGTCAGAGGGGTAAGGAAGAATCTGAAGACTAGCACATGGTGTCATGGAAGCTGAAGTGAAAAATAGGTGTCAAAGAGGGAAAAATCAATAGTATCCAATGTTTCCATGAATTAAAAGAAAAAAAAAATCAACATCTGAAAGATGTTGATTTGATTTAACCTATAGGAAATTATTAGTGATTTTAGTGAAGATGTTTTCATTGGAGTGTCATAGGAGGGTATGGAAGTTTTTGATCTTACAGTATTGATATGTAAAACACAGGAGATAATGTTTGTGCATTTAAATGACTTGAATCGCCTAAGAATATATTTAGAAGACAAGGAATCAGTAAAGGTGACAAAAGGAACATATGGAAAACTAGAGTGAAGAGGGAATAATTATTCAATCATTTCGACATACACATTTACAATAATTTTTTTTTTCAATATAAGCAGTTTTTCTGTTCGTTTTTGGATGTAGGCTTTACAAGAGTCTTTCAGCTTACCCCAGGGAACACTCAGTAAATCTTAGCTGAGTAAGACATCAGTAAATGATCATTGAGGACCACATATGGTGTATAGGACTCTGCCAGAGACAGCTGGAAATGGAAAGATGGTGACATACATTTCTGACCCCAAGGATTTTATAAACTAACTGGGAAAATTAAACAAGTAGACAGATGACCAGAATATAAGGTAAGATGTGGGTCATGGGGCTATACACTCAAACTACCGTGACTGACTTAATTTGTTTCCTTTGATTATCTGCTTCTGATGTATCGCCTTCCAATTTCCCACAAAAGTTAAAAAATCATAGCACTGAAGATAATTGATACTAATCATTTATTAATATTAATATAAATATAATAATTAATAAAGCAATCATTATAATAATCAAGCACTTCTTATGGCTCTGGTCCTGTTCTGGGTGATTAAGATGAAAAACCTATGCTGTCAGTTTCAGAAATAATCATTTACATTTGAAAACTAAGGTTTGTTGAGATGAACTAAGGGTATAAGAATTCTTACTATTCTTACATTCTTATTTTTATTACCAAGAACATTGCTAGTGAGAGCACTAAAGATAATCACTGGAAGGATATTAGGTAACTTAAGAAACAACAGGAGAGGGGTGCCTGGGTGGCTCAGTGGGTTAAGCCTCTGCCTTTGGCTCAGGTCATGATCCTGGAGTCCTGGGATCGAGCCCCACATCGGGCTCTCTTCTTGGCAGGGAGCCTGATTCCCCTTCTCTCTCTGCCTGCCTCTTGCCTACTTGTGTTGTCTCTCTCTCTGCCAAATAAATAAATAAAATCTTTAAAAAAAAAAAAGAATCAAGAGGGATCAAACTCAGAAAATGGGTAGAAACCAAAGGAAGGTATAGCAAGAGTCCAGGCTTAGCAGTGCCACAGAAATGATTATCTTTTGGATTGTTAATACTAGAAATTTGCTGCTGCCACTATTGAACTCTTAATGTCATCATGAATGACTTAATTGTCTCTGGTGTTACCACTTTTTCAGGATTGAAAGTGCTAGCATGAATATCAAATAGCTACCTACATGTCAGAAGCTGGGGTGAAACTTCTTTGATTTTTCTAAATTTTGTATTGGGACATGGGTCCATATCTCAAAGCATGACTTGGCCAAAGGTTATTTCCTCAGAAAAGGAATTCAGATGATTTAGAGACAAAAACAAACAAAAGAACTTGACAAATGTCCATCTACATCCTTCTACTGATACCAACACTTATTCCCCCCCAAAGTGGCCCAATTCTAATGTAAGCATTCATTATACAACCAAACAAAGTATACATCCAAATCTCTAAGGGAAATAATTCAAAGTCTCATTAGTTACTACATCTGACTTGGAGTCCAGAATCACTATACAATGTCCATTACTCTTTAGTTCTCTTATGACATTACATTCATATTATACATATAAAGACTAGGGGAAATGGAGAGGAAGGAAAAGAAATATTATATGCAAGTATATTTATGACACGACAATGTAAATAATAGAGGTTGTGATCTTTATTTTTGCACATACAGTTGACTCTTGAACAACATGGGAGTTAGAGGTACCGACCACCCAACATAGTCAAAATCCATGTATAACTTTTTGACTCCCCAAAACTGAAACTCTAATAACCTACTATTGAATGGAAATCTTACTGATAACATAAACAGCTGATAACATAAACAATTGATAACATGTATTTTTGTATGTAATATGTATAATATACTATATTCTTGTGATTAAGAAAGCTAAGGAAAAGAAAATGTTAAAAGAAAATCTTAAGGAAGAGAAAATATATTTGCAGTATCGTACTGTCAAAAATCTGTGTATAAGTGGATCTACACAATTGAAAACCAGGTTGTTCAAGGGTCAGCTGTATTGATGAGGCAGAGTTGGAATGTATGACTATCTCCTATACCGCCTATTAGTGTACCTGTCGTCAACACTTCACTAGAACAGGAGATTTCACCTGGTAGATTTACCCAAACATTCATTCCCAACAAACTGGCTCTTGTTTGTGAAGTGTTGCCATAGTCTTCTGTTAACTTTGGCTCTACACATAGCACTAAGATAGCTTGAGCTCTGTCCATACGCTCCCATGCCCTATTTCTCCTTCATAGAGACATATTAAGAAAAGGAAATTTGTCGATTCCCAGCTTAATACGTGGGCAGCCACCTAAAGAATCTAGTCAGCATGAAACAAAGAGGTCACACCATAGGAAAAATTTGGTAAGAACTTGTGGTACTACTGCCATAGGAAACTAGTAGCTGCCTATTCTGGAATGCTGATGCTGCAAAAGAGGTTATCAACTATCTCTGTCTTACACATATAGGTTATTTCCATGTCTTGGGTATTGTGAATAATACCACAAAGAACATGGAGGTGTGGATATATCTTTAAAATAATGATTCTATTTATTTATTTATTTATTTATTTTTTATATTTGTTTGTTATTTATGTATTTATTTATTTATCTATTTATTTATTACCTAGAAGTGGAATTTCTGGATCATGTGCAAGTTCTATTTTTAATTTTTTGAGGATCCTCCATATTGTTCTCCATTCCCACCAATTTCCATTCTCTCCAATATTGCACAAGGGTTCCTTTTCTTCATGTGTTTGTCAGCACCTGTTATCTCTTATCTTTTTGATAATAATTATTCTACCAGGTATGGGGTGTTATCTCACTGCAATTTTTATTTGCAATATCACTACTGATATTGCACTACCACTACTGATTAGTGATATTAAATACCTCTTCATGTGTCTGTTGCCCATTTGTATGGGGGGTTTTTTGGAAAAATACCTTGTTAAGTCCTTTGCCCATTTTATTTTAATTTAATTTAATTTTTAAAGATTTTATTTATTTATTTGACAGACAGAGATCACAAGTAGGCAGAGAGGCAGGCAGAGAGGGGGGGGAAGCAGGCTCCCCGCTGAGCAGAGAGACCAATGCGGGGCTCGATCTTAGGACCCTGAGATCATGACCTGAGCTGAAGGTAGAGGCTTAACCCACTGAGCCACTCAGGTGCCCCCCTTTACCCATTTTAATCAGATTATAACTATCCCCTGATTTCGAAAAGTTTGTATTATGACACTTTGTTTTTATAAAAGACTTATATTTCATTATTGGTCTACTTGGATTTTCTACATCATGATTCATTCTTGATAAGTTGTGTGTTTCTAGGAATATATACATTCACCTAGGTTGTCCAATTTGTTTGTTTATTATTATTCACACTACTGTTATTAACCTTTGTATTCCTGTACTTAGTTGTAAAGTCTCCTCTTTTACTTATAACTACTTCTTTGAGACCTTTCTATTTTTTCCTTAGTAAGCCTAGCTAAAGGTTTGTCAATTTTACCTTTGTAAAAAATCAACTCTTAGTTTCATTAATCTTTTCTATTGTTCTCCTATTCTCTATTTAATCCACTAATCCATATTAGTTCCTTTCTTCAACTAACTAGTTTATTCTTATTTTTCTAGTTCTTTGATATATAATGTTATGTCATTTGAGATTTTTTTTTTTTTAATATTAGGGATATATAGCTATAACTTTTCCTCTTAGAGCAGCTTTGGTTTGTTACAGTTTGGTGTGTTATATTTTTCATTTTCACTTTTCTCAAGATCTTTGATTTTCCTTTCCTTTTATTTTCGATACATTGGTTGTTTAGTTGTCTCTTGTTTAATTTCTGTGTATTTGTGAATTTTCCTCCTCTTTTACTCTAAGATTTCTAATTTCATGCCATTGTGTTTGGAAAAGATACTTAATATGGTTTCTGTCTTCTTGAATTTGTTAAAACTTATTTTGTGGCCTTTCATATGACCTACCCTGGACAATTTTCTGTGTGCACCAGCGAAGAATGAGTATTCAGCTGCTGTTCAATGGAATGTTCTATCTAAATCTACTAAGTCTTTTATCTATAGTGTTGTTTAAATCTGCTGTTTCCTTATTGATTTTCTGTCTGGTGATTTTTCCATGGCTGTGAATTGGGTATTAAAGTTCTCTGCTATTATTGTTACTTATTTCTTCTTTCAGTTCTGTTAGTATTAACTTTATACATTTAAGTGCCCCAACATTAGGTGAATAAATACTTAAAATCAGGGGCACCTGGGTGGCTCAGTCATTAAGCCTCTGCCTTTGGGTCCTTGGATCAAGCCCTGCATCTGGTTTCCTGCTCAGCTAGAGGCCTGCTTCTCTCTCACTCCCCCTGCTTGTGTTCCCTCTCTTGCTATCTCCCTCTCTATCAAATAAATAAATAAAATTGTAAATACTTGAAATCACTATATTTTCTTGATGAATTGACCCTTTTGTCATTATATAATGATGCACTTGTCTCTCGTGACCAATTTTAGCCTACCTATCCCTGCTGTCTTATGATTATCATTTGTTTTCAGTATCTTTCCCAGCCACTCACTTGGATTGAGCCTATAGGTATTCTTAAAGCTAAAGCGAATACCTTATAGGCAACAGTATCATTGGATCTTATATTTTATAGATCCAGGCATTCTATTTCTTGATTAGAGAATTTAATACATAGACATTTAAAATAATTATTAATAGACAAGGCCTTATTATTGCCATTTTGTTAATTTTTTATTGACTGTTTTGCAGTTCCTTACTTCCTCTTGCTGTCCTCCTTTTTGACTTCTTGTGGTGGTATAGTTTGATTCCTTTATCTTAACCTTTCTTGTATCTACTACAGGTTTTTCCTTTGTGGTTACCATGAGGTTTACACAAAATATCTTATAATTATAACATCTTATTTTTAAGCTGATAACAACCTACATTTATTAGCATACAGAAACTCTACACTTTTACTTCTCTCTCCACTCACATTTTAGGTTATTGATGTAGTTTCTATCTTTTTTATATTGTATATCTATTAATAAATTATTTTAGTTAATAATACATAGCCAAAATAATAGACTAGTTAAGTAATAGGCAGAAAACTTTTATCTGAGAACATTTTTAGAGTCTCTTTCTAAGCTTGTCTTAATGTGATTACATGAATGAATGTATATTTGCATAATGGCCACTCTTTTCTCCTGCTGTTATCTGGTCCCTCTCCCATTTCCCCCTCCATGGAATGACTTTTGTTAGCCTCTGCAATTCCCAGACTCACTCCTGTTGGCAGAAAAATAAGCAACTTTAGGAAAATTTTTCTTCAAAATATGATGTAAATGTATCAAAAAGACACCAGGTAAATCTCAGGAGAATGAATCATTTCTCATTAGTTCATGAAATGTTTACTGCCTTTGTACAGAAGTATCACTACCATGAACTGAGTGCTTTGTTTGTATATCTTATCTATGTCTCTCTTATGTCCTAGCAGTGCAAAACTAGAAACTGTATGGCCCAGAAATCCTACAATTTTACTAACTGGTACTTAGTGAAAAAGTTTGCTAACCCCTGGGATACACTATCAGTAGACCTGAGTTTCCATATTTATATTCTCAGTGTTAGTTTCCTCACTATCCAGGAAAGCCAAGAGCATATTTATTGGGATTTTGTAATGGCAGCATTCTTACTTTGAGAACCAAGCTCTCTGTTGATTAAATCACTATTAACTGCTGGCTTAATGTAGTCAGTTGTGTTACAAAAACCTTATCATAATTGAATTTCCTTTGGATCAAGTAAGGAACAAAGAAGGTATTCTTGATCACACTATAAGCCATGATTCAAGCACCTATGCTCTTTTCACCTTGTGGCTCAGTCATTTTTAGCATGTTTTCCAAGGTGGCGAAAGAAAAGAAAAAATCATGGAGGACAGTGCATGGTACATACCTATAGAGCTGGCAATCATTTTTACTTAGATTTCATTGGTCAAAATTCAGTCCTGTCCCGCAATTAACTGTATAAGGGAGGCTGAAAAATATAGATTAATTGTGTCCTGAAGAAATAAGAAATATGTTTGTTGAAAAGTCAGCCAGTCTCTGACACAGAGACCTTCTGCATATTGAATTTATAGGGCTTCATATTTAATAAGATGTTGTACAGTTAAAGAAAGAAATAAAATGGGGCACCTGAGTGGCTCAGTAGGTTAAGCATCTGCCTTTGGCTCAGGTCATGGTCCCAGGTTCCTGGGATCGAGCCTTGTATCAGGCTCCCTGCTCAGCAGAGAGTCTGCTTCTCCATTTCCTTCTGCCTGCCCCTCTGCCTACTTGTGCTATCTCTCTGTCAAATAAATAAATAAAATCTTTAAAAAGAAAGAAAGAAAAAATATCTTCTAAACTTTTAACATGGAAAACTATTTAGATGGTTGTGAATCTATGGGAGTTTAGGAATATAGGAGAAACAAGATTGGAGAGGGATGAAATAACAAAAACAGTGAATTCCATTTTAACATATGATTTTAACCCACTGAGCCACCCAGGGGCCCCTTTAACATATGATTTTAAAGGTACTTTAATGCCTTCCAAGTCTAGCATGCATTTGGAAATATAGGAGACATACTAAGTCTAAAGACAGAAGAGATACAGATTTTTGATTCTTCAAAACAGTAAGTGGCAGTAAGGTCATTAGATTGACCTGGGATAGAGCTTAATTAGAAAAAGAGAGTTATAAACAAAAAAAGCATTGTGTGTAATATAATATCTGCCTTAGTACAAAGTAATAGAAACACAAAGATGAGTAAAATGTTTTTCCTTTAAGAAGCTAACAGTTGGGTAGACAGAAATAATCAAGGATGTTATTTATAACCTGTTGTGCGATAAAGGTTATAAAAGATAAATAGTATGGCATAGGAGAATAAAGGAAGGTCAGTAAAACTTCAATACAGTTACTGATTTAATAAATAAATTATATCCAAATATATCAGGCAAAATTCTATTTCTTGATGATATCGGTCTCTCCTCAAATCTTATATAAATAGATGACAATTCCTCCTATAGCTAAATAGAGAAGACTTCTGTCTCCGTTACTACACATTTACCTTTATGAAGTGCTTACTGTGTAGAAGGCATTGTGTTGCTTTATGTGTTTTTTTTCCCTCAGTTAAGTTTCAAAATAATACTATATGACATGTATTATTCTTCTCATTAAATTCCCCAAAGATATGTATTATTTTCAAATATGGGGTGGAAAACTAGGATACCATAGAGATTATCTAACTTGTTATAGGAAACTATATCTGTCATGTTTTTTTACCACCTCACACTATCTCTCTTCGTTTTTTGAAGAATAATTAGAAATACCAGTATGAATTACTCAATTAGTTGTTTGCAAAACAGGAAACTGAGAGCTGGTGACATGGAATTAAATAGACAGCTATTATTTTACCAAAATTAGGAAAACACTACAAACATTTTTTAAGCAGTCCAGCATAGAGGCATAATTGAATAACTGCTATTTCAAAATACTTGATTTTTGAAATTTTACCATAGACTAAGAAAATTAGAGAATTTTAAAAACAGACACTCAAAAACTTGCATATATAACTGATGA
This sequence comes from Martes martes, assembly GCF_963455335.1. Lineage (NCBI taxonomy): Eukaryota > Metazoa > Chordata > Mammalia > Carnivora > Mustelidae > Martes > Martes martes. Next base: position 130,757,634 of record NC_137891.1, on the reverse strand, counting down.
GTATAAGGAGAGATTTTGAGTGGCATTAGTTACACTGTATTAAGTGAGCATGTCATAATAATAGAAATTTATTTTTCTAGATAAATGAAAAAACTATTGAAAATTAACTTACACTTTACAAAGGAACTTTATATCTCCTTTATATCTTTCTTCTAATTTTATACCATGAATATGTATTAAATAGACTTAACATTAATATGTATGCTATTTATGTATACTTTATAATCACAATTATATAATTATATGTCTTCTTTCTTTCTCTACTCTCTTCCCCCAAATGTATGCAAAAGGCAAATACATCAAAAGTAAATATACAAAAATCTTATAATCGCCAAGGAAGCCAAAAGGAATGCTTAATTCCCGGTTTATGTTTGACATTTTCTGAATTTTTATAAGGATATGAATCGCTGATATAATGGTGAAACTTTTATTTTGAAATAAGAAACTCAGAAATTGTTTTAACAAAATAAATGGGAAATGTAATTAAATATATGAAAGTAGGTAATGAAACTAATCAAGGTACACAGTGTCTTAATAAAAGTCAGCAGCTGGGGCAGAAATTACTATGCTAAGATTGCCAGAGAAACTGAAAATAGCTTTAGGGTAACTGTCCTTGGGATATGAAGTAATACAATTAATGCCTTTGCATTATTTCCTGCAATAAATTAAATAAGTTTTAAATGTTCCTTGGACATCTGGAAATATAAGGAACCTTTTGGGGGTGTCAAGTTAACTTAATTCAAATTAAATTATGATCAACAAGAGAAACAGTTTAATTATTGTTTATATTTTAGAAGATTTATATACAAATCCATCTTGTTACATAGAGTATTTCTTCTTTCATAGCATTATTTCAAAGTCCTTCAACTAAACATATTAGCCATAATTCAAAAGGACCACAGATGTAACCTGGCATTGGTTCATTTTGTCACTCCTCTGGGAACTTGAAAGATGAAATTCGTTTTCATAATTGCAGCTTTGGTTTTAGCATCTTCAAATCTTTCACAAGCTTTTTGAAAGGCAATCATATCAAAAACAAATTTTTCTTTACAGTGTTTTTTATATGTTTCTTGAGCCCTAAAAGAAAAAAAAGTAAAGTAATAGAATGAGATACTTTTAAAAAACAAAAAGTGTAACAACCATTCAGATTATTAATGGTAAGTAGATGCTTTTAAAACAGACATATAAAAGGGAAAAAATTAGAACTTCACTTATTGCATAGAATTTTATTATATCAATAATACCTATAATTTATTTAATAAATGAATACCTATAATTTATTTAATAATATTTATATTATTTCTAATATTTCTAAGATTTCTATTGGTTATAACAGAATTTTCATAAATCCTGGTTCAGATTCCCAACAAGGCATCTAAACCAGGCTATGCTAAGATTTTCAGAATTTTGGGGGCTCCTGGGTAGCTCAGTTGGTTAAGTGTCTGCCTTTGGCTCAGGTCATTAAACACAGGGGCCTGGGATTGACCCCTTCATCAGTATCCCTGTTCAGTGGGGAGTCTGCTTTTCTCTCTCCCTCTGTCCCTCCCCTCTGCTTGTGTGTGCATGCTCTCTCTCTCTCAAATAAGAAAAATCTTTTATTTTTTAAAAGACTGTATTTATTTATTTGACCGAGAGACCACACATGCAGGGGGAGGGGCCGGCAAAGGGAGAAGGAGAAGCAGGCTCTCTGCTGAGCAAGGAGCCCAGACACTAGGGACTCCAATCCAGGACCCTGGTATCATGACCTGAGCAGAAGGCAGACACTTAACCAACTGAGCCACCCAGGTATCCCTAAATAAAATCTTAAAAAAAAAAAAAAATTTGCAGAACATTTATTTAAGCCTCACTATATCCAAGTTTCTTCTAGGATGCTGTAGTGGACTGAACTGTGTTCCCACTTCCAACCCCAAAATTCATATTGAAGTCCTAAACTCCAGTACCTTAGAATGTTACTGTATTTGGAGATAGGGTCTTTAAGAGGTAATTAATTTTAAATGTTATCATACAGATGATATGAGTAGTGTCCTTATTAAAAAGATGAGGAGACACTAAGGATATGAACACATAGAACAAACATCATATTACGACATAATGAGAAGGCAGCTAGGGAAAAAAGATCTCAAACTTGAGAAAGAAATTTAACATACCTTGATCTTGGACTTCTAGCCTTCAAAACTGTGAGAAAATAAATTTATGTTGTTTAAGCCACTCAGTCTGTGGTATTTTGTTATGGCAGCACCAGCAGACTAATGTGGACTCTAAGCTGGGAAAAGGTGAATGAGGTTACCCTGTCAAAACTAGAAAATGTCCTGGTCCTTACAGGACTTTACTCATTCATCCTTATTCATACAATAATTATGTACTATAATGCCCCTAGATGCTGAAACCATAAAGATAAATATGACATAACTATGAGAGGGTTATAGAAAGTAGAGAAATAATGAATACATAAATAATATTTTAGTGGCATAATTAAAACACTATATAACAATACATGGAAGGCATAATGAAAAAATTAGTAAATATTATCTGAAGAAGGGGGTAAGGAAAGACAAAAAAGACCAGATTTGAAATAATCCTTGAACTCTGTCTTGAAAGATGTGTATTTTTCAGGCAGAAAGTATAAGGGAAGAACATTTTGCTCATGTATGTTTGTTTAAATAGCATGAACAACTAAAATAAAGTTAAAGATAATAGCACAGCTTGGCATGCTCTAAGAAGTGACAACACTCTAATTTCTGAGACAGTGGAACAGATAACTCTGAAGAAACAGACTTACAGCAGATCATAGAACTCTTGATTTATATTTACATATACTCAGAAATCTGGACTTAGGAAGTAGAAGAAAGGCCAAATTCTAGAAAGTCTGCAACTTACTATGTGATTTTAGACAAGTTATTTCAGTTCTCTTTACCTCATTTTCTTCATTTTTAAAAAGGGGATAATCCAACTCATAAGGTTTAGTAAAATACTAAATGAGTTAATGCATTTAAAATCCTTAGAACAGGGGCGCCTGGGTGGCACAGTGGGTTAAAGCCTCTGCCTTCGGCTCAGGTCATGATCCCAGGGTCCTGGGATCAAGCCTCAGCCCCACATCGGGCTCCCCTCAGCAGGGAGCCCGCTTCCTTCTCTCTCTCTGCCTACCTCTCTGCCTTCTTGTGATCCCTGTCTGTCAAATAAATAAAATCTTTTAAAAAAAAAAAAAAAAAAAAAAAAAAAAAAAAAAAAAAAAAAAAAAAAATAAAATCCTTAGAACAGTGCCTGACATTTAATAATTCCTTTTGCTAGATGGATAATAATGGTATTCATCAGGATAGGAAATATAGGAAGAGCAGCCAGATGAAAAGAAATACTGGAATTCTCTTTTGGTAATATTGTGTTTAAGGAGCCTGGTTGTCCATGTGGTAATGCTCACATAGTTGACCAGAGAGAAGCAATGGTTTATGGGTAAGAGAAAATGTAGTAAAGCCATTCTGCTTGGGGTTGAGATGCAGGTCTGTAACTTACTGTGGGATGTGGGACACGTTATTTAAACTCTGTCTGAATCATTTTCTTTATCTTTAAGAAGAGATAGTCTAACTCATAGGATTTAGTAAGAACTAAATAGCCAATACATTTAAAACCCTTAGAATGCCTGACATTTAATAATCACTCAATGAAAATTAGCTATAACTATTTTGAATCTGGATCTCTAGAGAGTAGCTACATCTGGACATGTAGCAGAGTAGAAGTCATGGCAAAAGGGACTTCGCACATGTAATTAATAGTATTAACTAAGTCTAAGAAATGTATTAAAATAATCATCATACAGATAACAATTATAAACTCTGGACTAAATGTAAAAAACAAACAAACAAAAGAACACAACGGAAACAAAAAACCTAAACTATCAAAAAGTACTGAAGAGGGGTGCCTGGGTGGCTCAGTGGGTTAAAGCCTCTGCCTTCGGCTCAGGTCATGATCCCAGGCTCCTGGGATCGAGCCCCGCATCGGGCTCTCTCCTCAACGGGAAGCCTGCTTCCTCCCCTCTCTCTCTCTCTCTCTGCCTGCCTCTCTGCCTAATAAATAAAATCTTTAAAAAAATAAAAATAAAAAAATAAAAAGTATGGAAGAGTGAGAAATAACAATCTATTATATTTATATATGCCAGGGTCAGATAATTGGAAAACGAAACTAAGAAACAATTCTATTTACAATAGCATCAAAAAAACAAAAACAAATACTTAGGTAAAAGTTTAACAAAAGATATACAAGGCTTATGAGTGAAAATAATAAACTATTTTTGAAAAATTAAAGAAGATCTAAATTAATGGAAAGTTCCACCATTTCAAGGACTGGGAAACAATATTATCTAGATGTTAATTACCCCCAAATTGATCTATATATGCAATGCAACCCCAATGAATATGCTAAGAGTCTTTTTGGTAGAAATTAACTTTTAAATTTGTTTTACATTTATAGAAGATCAAATTTAGATTAAGATTATATTAAGATATAAGATTAAGATGAATAAATATTAAACTTAGTTATCTTGAATTTACTAAAATTTCAATTCTATGTCAGTGCAAAGGTCTGATATTAACCAAAGCAATCTTGGGAAAGGAAGAACAAAGTTAGAGTTTGTATTTTCTTATTGCTGTGTAACACATTACCATAAAGGTATTGGCTTGTAAGAACAACCACTTTATTATTTCATGGTTTTAATGGGTCAAAAGTCCAGGCACAGCATGAATTAGCTAGCTGGGTTTATTGCTTTGGTTCTCACAAGACTGACATCAAGATGTCAGCCAGGGCTGTGGTTCTTTTTTCCTTTATTTTTTTTTAAGATTTATTTATTCATTTTAGAGAGAGAGTGCACCGAGGAGCAGAGAGAAACTTTAGCAGACTCCCCACAGAGTTGGGAGTCTGATGCAGGCTCAGTATCAAGACCCAGATACCATGACCTGAAGCAAAACCAGGAGTCAGTCGTTCAAATGACTGTGCCACCCAGGGGCCCCAAGGCTGTGATTCTCATCCAGGATATGAGGTCCTGTTTCCCAGATTCTTGGTTGTTGTCAGAATTCATCTCCTTCTCATTCTTTCTGCACAGTCTCTTTCCTCTTCAAGGCAGCAATGTCATATCAAATCCTACTTTGAATTTCTCTGCCTTTCTTTTCTATTACTACATGTAAAGGCTCAAGTGATGCATTGGGCCTGCCTGGATAATCCAAGATAATTTCTCTATTTTAAGATCCATGAATTAGTACCCTTAATTACATGTTCAGAGTTCTTGTTGCCATGTATGTACTGTTACGGGTAAGAGGAAAAAGAGTAACCAACTGAGGGAAAAGCTAAAGTTGGAGGCCACACAATTAATATTAGTGTAAATTTACAAGCTAGTGATTTCTTTTAGTCATTTTAACCTGAACACAAGGCATAGAGATAGTTGGATTATTCCAAGGTAGGAGCGGGGGTGGTTAGCATTGTGGAGGCAATGAAAGGAAAGGACTTCAGAGACATTGAATGAAACGGAGAAAAGAATAACTGATATGAAGAACCCTGGAGGACATAGTAGAAATGAAAAGAAAAGAAACGTTTAAGGAAGTTTATTTGAGGCTTGAACGTCATAATATATTTGAATAATTCATGTGGTAAAATAAAAAAAGATAAGAATTGAAAAGATAGAATATTTTATTCATAAATAAGTATACAAGGATTTAAGATTTACGAGGTAGGGCAGTTCCAAGTGATGAGGAAGGCTTTATGTGTCTATGAAAATGAGTTTAAAGGTTGTTGAGATCCAAAAATATTAGGCAATTGGGAGGGCTGTTCTTATGAATTTGGAAGTTCACGGTGATTACAGCTGAAATTGGATGGAGAAAAGCTTTATAAATCAGATTATAAACACCACAGTGAATGAAGAGAGTAGTCTAGAAGGTAAACTGATGACCAAACTAAGGACAAGCAGAAGATGATGTAATTAGATAAAGTGCCTTATGTGCCAGATTTTCCATGCTAATTGATACTTTATTGCAAAATGGACACCCTGCTGTTCTGCCCTGAGAACTTAGTATGAATGAGAATATTTTGGAAATTTCATGACCAGCTTTTACCTGAGATAAATATTTTTTTTTTCATTTCAAAGTTTCTTTTTTTATTCATTCTTAAATACCCTTGCGGGTAGTTTATCAACTTTCTAAACTAGAGCTTTATGGATCCTCTTTCTTTTTTCATGCTTCCTCATTCCACAGCAGGATCAGGAACTACATTCTCAGTAATGACTTCCCTAGCTATTGAGATTCATCAGAATGCTTTTAGGTCAAGTGTTTCATACATTAATGAAGAATCAACCAGGAGAAGAAGAACTGAAAAACTGCTAAGGTCTCTGGCCAGACTTTACTTTTTTGACTCACTGCTCTCTTCTGCATGTTGATACAAAATCTTTAATTGAAAACATTTATAATAATACTCAGTAATGTCTTTTAGGACATGTTACCTACATAGCCAGAATATTGCCTTATTCCTGTGTGTTTTCAAGGAGATGGATAATATCTTTGCAACAGCTTGCAAGAGAAGATAATTCAGTTAAGATACATTAGGAAACTCATTTGACTCTGTATCCTCTATAAATTAATGATGACCAGGCATTCAATTTGCTGTGATAAAACTAAGCTGATTGAATTTCTCTAACATTGATTTGCACTAGATTTGTATTTTGATATACTAGACTAACTTTCATTCTCTTTTCCAAAATATATATTAAATTATAGAAAAATTATTTCCAAAAACCATACACACGCACACACAGAGTATACATTAAGGAAGATGTTTTTAAATTTTGGAGGAGAAATATATAAAATATTTTCATACTTAAAAAGATATTATATAAATAATTTCAGTAAATAGTTTAAAAATTGCTTTTAACTAGGAAAAGGCAAATGCTTTCCTATTACTTTATGCTCTTTTCTAGTACAAACTACTTTTTAATGATAACATTTAAAATTATAAATGATTTATTTATTTTATAATTCAAAGTTGTACCTTTTAATCCACTGCACCTATTTCACCCATCACCCTACCCACTTCCCCTCAGGCATACAGAGATGAAAAGTATAACATCAGGAATATAAGCAATACAATTGTAATAATGTTGTATGGTGACAGATGGTAACTATGCTTATGGTGGTGAGCACTCAATAACACATAGCATTGTCAAATCATTATGTTGTATACCTGAAATTAATGTACTACTATATGTAAACTATACTTCAGCAATCAATTTTTTAAAATGTAGATGAAATAAGCAGCAATATGGATCACTAAGTATTTCTAGGCAAGCCTTAGGCATATGTATTTACACTGTTTGGATAGTTAAAAATGTCACCAGGATAAAACTGTGACTTGATAAGCTCCAATATCAGACAAAATTGTGTAAAAGACTTTGAAAGAGTAAAAAACGATTACTGGGGATCCTTTCTAGTGCACCCTTCAGAGTTATCTGTGACTTTCAATCTCATTGATCTATTCTACAACCCTATATAAGTTTAAGAAAACTATGAGTAATACAAATGATTCTTGTCTATAAAAGTATAAGCAAATTTAGTCCAGTGGAGTTATAATTATCACTGGTGGATAATGACTAAATTTATTTTGGCATTCCTGATCGCCTTTATATATACATGCTCCTAGAATTGTCATTTGAACTGGCTATAACATCTTATTGGTTCCTTAATTAGTTAAATAAAATCTTTGATGTGTTCATTTTATAGTGTGAGTTACAGTGTATGCTCTAAAAATATCCTTTGTAAAGAAGTTTTAGTATATATGCAATGGAATATCATTTATACATAAAAAGAGGGAAATTGTGCTACTTGCAACAACATGGATGGACCTTGAAGGCACTATACTAAATGAAATAAATCAGACAGAAAGACAAATATTATATGATCCCACCTATGTATGGAATCTAAACAAACTAAACTGACAGATAACAGAGAACAGATTGGTGCTTGCCTGAGGTAGGGGATAAGGAGTAGGTAAAATGGGTAAGGAGGCCAAAAGACACAAAGTTCCAGTTATAAAATAAGTCATGGGATGTAATATAGCATGGTGTAATATAGCATGGTGACTATAGTTAATAACACTATATTGAACATTTAAAATTTGCTAAGAGACTAAATCTTAAAAGTCCTCATCACAAAGGAAGACAATTGTAATTATGTGTGGTAACAGATGTTAACTAGGCTTATTGTAATCATTTTACCATATACAGAACTATTAAAACATTATGTTGTACACTTGAAACTAATATAATGGTATATGTCAATTATACTCTCCATAAAAAATCCTTTGGCAACTAATACAGTTTAAATTTATTAAATATAGCTTAATATATTTTGAGTCAATATTAATTTTCAGAGCCTTTGCACTAAGTTTAGTTTAAAATTTAAAAATCATCATGAAACAATTTTTAAAAATTTTTGAATTTGTTTGAGAGAGCTTTGTCCCAAGTGTATTCTGAGGATTAGCATTCTGAGACATTTCTTGAAATGAAGGTTCTGTGATAAAATGCATATTTAAAATAAGTTTTATTTTTTTTAGTAGGATTCCTAGTGGTCTTTACCATGTGACTATCCACGGAAATTACAGTCCCTTTCTAAGCTAATTTAATGTTTCTTACGCAACCGCACTTTCAATAATCCCTCTTCAAAAATCTCTGCTATGAGTAGAGCAATACTCACTACCTCCTTCCTCTCCCCCCATGTTACCTATTCTGAACTCTCCAGTTTTGCTCATCCACTTTGCCAATTATGATTTGCTTTTCCAAATTCAAATTGACAACTGTAATTTCCTACTTCTATTTTTTGTAATGATTCAAGTATATGCTTATACCTGCCACTGAACAGTGAGTTCTTAGAGGATCAAGAATATGTTATTAATTTTTATATGGGGGTGTTGGGGAGAATTGAAATGAATTAACGCTTTGATATTTAGTTATGCTTTCTCTTTGAAGGTGTCCTAGATTACTCTCATCTATTTATTACCTAACATTTAGCTAGAAATTTTAATTTTGTCTTGAAGTTCTTACATTATGTTTGTATTATTATTTAACTCTGGTAGTCCTATTGCCTGGTGACTTATCTCCCACCTAGATTTTCAGTTTATTGGTGTCAAATAATCTTTATGTTCCCATGTCACTTTGACATCTTCAATAGCTGAAAATGAATTACCATTTGAATGATTTGAATGGAAAGTGTTCCCCAGTAGAAGTGCCAATGATCACAGAGAGATAAAAAAAAAAAAAAAAAAAAAGTGTAGGAAAAATTTATTATCATGAAATAAGCACTTATTTTAAGATAGATACCTATTCTAATAACTAGTGAAGCTATTTTCAAAATTTGGTTAATTATATTTCTAGTATATATTTAATAATTCTGGTTATATATCTTCACTACACATTCTGAAAAAAGACACATTATTTCTCATTCCAATGGCTGAAGTATTAAGCACACTAGTATACATACGTATATATACAGTATGCATACATATGCATGCATACATTATACATGTATTATAGATATAGATATAGATACAGATATGGATATATATAGATACACACACACACACACACACACATACATATTATTCACTTGTCCCAGAGATCTAGCATATGACTTAAATGGACTTACATGCAACCATTACTAATTCAAAAACATTTTTTTAATCCTATTTTTCTCAATAAATAATTACTGAATAGATTTTGGAAACTACTGTACTAGTTTACAAACTAGTTAGGAAACTACTGTACTAGAAATGAAAATATAGACCAAATTATTTTATAAAGGTCTTTACAAGCTAAACTGATAAAGGCCATCTTGTGGTAACTGCTACAACTGAGATCTAAACCAAGTACTATGGGAGAACCATCAAATGAAAGGAATTAATTCAGACCGGAAGAACAGTTGTGGAGAGGTAAAAAGTACAGGTACCATTTCAGTTGGTTACTAAAGGATTAATAATAAAAGGATGAGTTTTGTCGGTGGTTGTACAGTTCATACACTGCATGACAGGGGCAAATAGGAGACAAATAGAAATACAGTCACACTCAGCCAAGCATCAGCTACTAGTGATGTTTCCCTGGAGAAATACGTGCCTTGTCCTTCTCATACAGGCACTAACCCCTCACCAATTTGAACACTCCAAATCTTTCTAATTTGCACAATAATAATAGAGGCTTGTGTTGCATAATAATATGTAGATAGCGCTAACATTATGGGCTTGTAGTACTCTTTCAAAGTTCATATTTTAAGAAAAAGGGGATAGAATAGTAAGGTCACTGGAATAAGAAACTACAAATTTGGGTAGGGAATTGGGAATAATTTATTTTGTATGGAGCAAATAGTGCTGTTAGGGGAAGAGGGAAAGGCTATAGCAGAAAATTTAGTGAGACCAGTCCAGTTAAATTGGAACAAAGTATGATGTCTGAAATGCTATTCAGATTTTATTCTGTTGGACAATGGCAAAGCATCAACATACTTAAGTAGGAAGTAACATGATCAGAACTTAATTTTTAAAGACAGTTGTGGGCAGGTGCCTGGATGGTTCAGTCAGTTAAGTCTCTGCCTTAGGCTCAGGTCATGATCTTATGGTCCTGGTCCTGGGGTCGAGCCCCTGGTGAGGCTCCCTACTTAGCAGGGAGTCTGCTTCTCCCTCTCCTTCTTCCCAACACCCTCCCCGCAAGCTCTATCTGTCTCTCTCAAATAAATAAATAAAATATTTTTAAAAATAAAAGACAGTTGAAGCTTGGCTAGAGAACAGATTTGGGTTGAAGAAAGGATATCTTGAGAATGCAGATGGAACTCTCAATTTGAAGGATAAATTGTGAATCTTAGAATGACTCTGAGTCTGCATTAGAATGGCAGAAGTGGGATTGAAAAGGATCAGTTTGAGACTCCTTTTAAAAGTAAAATGAATAAGCAAACCTATTAGATGTTGGCAATGAGAGAGACTGAGTTGTAAAAGACTGGTTTCTAGCAATGGTCAAGGGGCTAATGATGATTGTCATTTAAAAGAACAACCATTCAGGGGTGCCTGGGTGGCTCAGGTCATGATCCCAGAGTCCTGGGGTTGAGCCCTGCATCAGGCTCTGCTCAGCGGGGAGCCTGCTTCCTCCTCTCTCTCTGCCTGCCTCTCTGCCTACTTGTGATCTGTCTGTCAAATAAATAAAAATAAAATCTTAAAAAAAAAATAAAAGAACAACCATTCATTAAGAAGCAGGTTTTGTTGGTTGAGGGTAGAGGTAGGATGAGACGGAGTTGTTTTATTGTCTCATCTTTGGTAATATATAAGAACATTTTGTCCTTTTGTGTTGTCTCTATTTTTCAAAGAGAATGTTATAAATAAAGTACTGTTTATTAGGTCCCAATACTTAGTATACAATATTAACATGTAATTGACTTAAAAGCCTCTATAATATCAAAACGGCACTTACCTGATTTCCTTCATTTGTTTTAATAAATTCTTTTGATATTTTTCCATTTCTAGTCTTTGCTGAACAATCAGACATTTTTCTTGTAAGACAGCTTGATTCTTCCTCAATCTGTCCATTTTAATAATTCCTTTGGATAAAAGAGTGCGCTCATTACTTATGTTTTGAATTAATAAACGGTCTTCAGCCTTTTGTTTTTTTTCTGCTAGAAACATAGCTCTCCTCTCTCTAACTTTTTTGAGGTAATTGAATCTGTCCTGCCAAAGTTGTAGTAAACCATTCTGAATTGTCTCATTATCTTTTGCAATTAGTTTTTGTGCAGCACCTTTTTTCTTATTTAGGTTTTCTTGAACAGTTGAGCGAACTCTTTCTTGGGCACCTTGTGCAACGGTGATAGCTGCTATTCTTTTCTTATGGCTTTCCTGCTTCTTTTGTTCTGAGTAATATTTATCAATATCCCAAAGTGTTTGGAGTTTTATACCAGTTCTGTGTGCTGTAAAAAACTCTTTTCTTACATTACTCTTCAACAGCATGTCTTTTTTATTAATTGCTGGTTTTTGATGAGTAGTAGGAAACGGCTGGACATATGTAGGAAAATAATATTTTTCTTTCAATAATGCCGCATACTTCAGTGAATCTGAAGTATGTATGGGTAGTTTGAACACTGATATCCTAAAACTGGCATCCAATTCTTCATTCTCACTTTCATCTTCAGACTCCTTCTGACCTACATCATATGGAAGACAAATATAATACATTTCACAAATGCTAAGCAGTTTATATTCTGCCCCTATTGTTTTGAAAGCTACATTAATAAAGTTGACAAGAACATGTTATTGACTTTATTAAGGAGCATTTTTCCCACTGATGTTCTTTGTAAACTTGTGTTTTAATAGTGATTTTGGTGAGGGAAATCACTATTGAAACCATTTAACACAAAAATGCACTGATTCCTGTATTTCCTGCATTATCTCTCACAATCACTTAACTGGCAATGACTGAATAGCAGTATCTTATCTTACACTTAGTACTTAATGGTGCACATTATTTTTACACTTAGTTATTATTAGCTCATACTTGCAAAGGACTTTGTAATCCATTTTACCTTATTTGTCTTAACTGGTAGAAATGAATAGCTACCATCATAATTGTTTTTTCTCTTATTGGACACACAAATCCCTCAACCTCCTTTGCTATTATGTATAGTAATGAGACTAAGTCCTCTCTAGTGAAGTGTGAATGGAAGTACTATGTGTCATTTCTGGTCTAAGGAAACGAATATGTTCTGTCTGTATTTTCTTTCTTCTTCTGACTCACTAGACAGAGATAAGGATAAGGCCCTAGAAGATGGTGAATCCACAGTGTGGAAGGATCCTGGCTCCCTGAATCACAGCTTGAAAAACTATGTATTCACCAGGATTAATCAAACTTGGACTCTTATAGAAGCCAGAAATAAATGGTAATTATGTTTGGTCAATATATATTTCTGGGTCTATTTGTTATTATAGCCAACCTAACTAATATAATAACTTGAATCACATCATTGTTCATATATTTATTTTCTGACAAACCTAGTTATGAATATAGGATCAGTGGCAAATACAATTTTTTAAAAAGTTATGCTTATTGGTCTTAGGAAAAGATGTTTCCCATGTTTAACTAATCCCCTCTATCAAAATACATCTCTACTAACTATAGTCTACAACAATTTTATTTTTTCTAATAGAAAATTATTTTAAAATCTTTATATGTCAAATGCAAATCCACTGGTAAAGATTTTATGGAAGTTGAAGTGACCATAAAGAAGGGTAGGACCTAGGTGGCAGCAGGGAAGAAGCAAATAGGCATGATTTTCACTAGGGGCCATAGGAATATTAACATTAGAAAAGGAAGCAGTCTAAAGCGAAGTAGAAAATCAAGTCTAGCAAGTATAAAAGGTAATATACCAGGACACAAAGTCAAAGTGTCTTGAAAAGGCTATAAAAAGTTTGGGTCCAAAGCAAGGCACTAGACACAGAGGAACAAAATACAGAATTTCAGTTCTAGAGTAAATAGGATATGGTCTGGTGAACCACCTAGAAAAAGTATTCTTTTGTGTTATTTGATTTTATGTGTAAATGTTGGCATGAGAAAGCTGGCCAAGAATAAAAAGATCAGGGATAGAAAGCACAACTTTAATAAGTTACTAAAGATTCTGGTCATCGATTTCAATTCATATGGGGGATTGGGATTTTTTTCCCCATACCACCAAGCAATGCTCCAACATCAGCCAGGTGTCCTGCAATTCAAATTAATTCTGACACTCTGTCTCCCTGGAAATAGGGTCACCTCCCATAGGTTGAAGTTTCAGTCCTACAAAATTGTCCCTACTCCCTTCAGATGCCAATCACAAGTCCAAGTTATCACCTGAGCTCTGACAAACTGGTTATAGATTAGAGGTTCCACTAACCCCCGCCTGGGTTCAGTTTGCTAGAGTGGCTCACAGAACTCAGAGAAACATTTTACATTTTACTTACTAGATTACTGGTTTTTTATAGAAGGATCTAACTCATGAGCCGCCAGACAGAAGAGATGCATAGGGCAAGGTACGGGGAAAGGGAACCAAGCTTCCATGCTGTCTCTCCAAGCACACCACTCTGCCCAAATCTCCACGTGCTCACCAACATACAAGTTCTTAGAACCCAGTCCTTCTGGTTTTTTATGGAGGCTTCATTACATCGGCATGATTGAGTATATCATTGGCCATTAGAATCAAATTCTCCATCTCCTCACCACTTTCCAGAGGTTGAGGGTGGGACCGAACTTTCCAACGCTCTAACCATGGGGCTGGTTCCCCTGGCAACCAGTCTTAGGTGTGAGCCAAAAATCAGCTAACATAACAAGACATTTGTGTTGCTCTTCTCTCATCACTTAGAAAATTCCAAGCATTTTAGGAGTTCTGTGCTAGAACCAAAGACAAAGACCAAATATATTTTTCTTGTCATAAATCACAGTATCACCGTTACCAACATATATCAATTTGCTCTTTAACAGCCTAATGCAATGAATCGTGAGACTGCAAGTTCTTTGACAATAGAAGCCATACTTTATAGTAACTACATATATACTAACTACATTTATACTAACTAGCATATACTAACTACATTTACTTTGCAGATGATGATTGAGATGTCTCTCATTGGCTGATTGAACATAATCCCATTAACACTTTTCCAAAGTCTCCCAGTTTCAGGGTACCCGGATATCTCAGTCATTTAAATGTCAGACTTTTGATTTCAGTTCAGGTCATGATCTTAGGGTCGTGAGATCGAGCCCCACAAGCGGCTGCACAGTGGGCATGAAGCCTGCTGGAGATTCTCTCTCCCTCTGCCCCTCCCTGCCCTCCTGTTAGCATGTAGCCACAAGCCATCTCTGTCTTAAAAAAAAAAAAAAAAAAAGTCTCCCAATTTCTTTCTCTGCTTCCAGACATTGCTCACTGCTATAAAATACATCTTCCTAAAACAGGATTCTAATCATATCATGCCTTCCACCCAAAGGGAAACAAAACCTTCATGGTTCTCCACTTACAGAACGAAGGATAGTTCCACTTTTAAGCCTAGGATCCTTTATCATAGGGAAAGAGCTTCATTTTTTCCCCTATATATACACAACATCTTCCCATCTTTGGCACTTTGCTTATATTATTTTATGCTTTGTCCAGTATGTTGTTTTCCCTATCTGCATATGTACTTAAATTCCATCCATTATTTAAGGCCTCTTCACATGTCATCTTTCCTTATTCTTTACATAAAGAATATTTTATTAACTCTGATATCAATCCCCTCCTCATAGAATTTATCACAATCTGGGATGCCTGGGTGCCTCTGTCAGTTAAGCGTCTGCCTTTGGCTTAGGTCATGATCTCAGGGTCCTGGGATCAAACCCCATGGGCTCCCTGTTCAGTGGGGAGTCTGCTTCTCCCTCTACCTCTGCCACCACCTGTGATCGCTGTCTCTCTCTCAAATAAATAAAATCTTTAAAAACAAAAAACCTTATCACAATCCATTTATATTAAAGCTCTATGTAGAAATTCTTAGACATAGTAGCAAGCTAGATATAAGCTCCATAGGAGTAGGATTCATGTTTTCTTTCATCCTCCATTCCTAGCCTTTAGCCTAGTATTTTGCAGAGAGGAGGGTCTTTTCGGCAGGGGTGGGGTAGTGGAGTAAACTAAATAGTAGATGCCAAAAAGTACATGTGTTGGATGAATGAATAGATGAAATAATCTTGTTGCTCAAGAGTAATTTGTCTTTTATAGTGGTAGAAGTCTAAAATTTGGAGACAGGCAGGCTGGATTTGAATCCTATTTTTACCACCTACGTGGCCTAGGCAAGTTATTTAATTCCCTGTGCTTCAGTATACTCACTGTAAGATGGATATAATAATATCCAATTTATAGGGTTCATACAGGATTAAATGACTTAATAAAATGTAAAATGCCTGATAAAACTTGATATTTATGTATTAGAACAATGCCTTATAATGAGTAAGAGCCACATGTTAGTTATTATTACTTTTTCATTATATTTTATCTGGAAAATTTGGAGCTTATCTTATCTCCTTAATTTCATCAATAGTTTAGTTCAAATAGCCAGATAATCTAATAATGAGTGGGGAAAATACAGCAAAGCACTTTTATTACTCCTTTCAACATCCAATGTATATTGAAGTATAGAATATACAGGAAGCCTTCTTTGTATGCTTATTTTGTTTCAAGACTTTATAATTAATCTCACTAGCTATTGTAAAAATAGAAGCCAAGTGTTCTCATTTTTTTATAACCAAATCTATAAACATATCTGCATGTTAATGCACTTTCATCTTCTATCCTGATACAATTAAAAAAACACCCTTTCCTTCAGCAGCAGTCAAATTTTTTACATGTACTTTGGCCCCATCAGCCTTTACTTTCCCTTCTCCAATTATCTTAATGTTCTCCTTCTTTTTTTTTTTTTAAGATTTATTTATTTATTTGAGAGAGAGAACGCACAAACAGGGAAGCTGTAGGCAGAAGGAGAAACAGGCTCCCCACTGAGCAAGGAGCCTGATATGGGACTCAATTCCGGGACCCTGGGATCATGGCCTGAGCGAAAGGTTGCGGCGTAACCAACTGAGCCACCCAGACCTCCCATGTTCTCCTTTATCATTGCCTCTCTACTGGATCATTCCCATCAAACCACCAAGGCAAGCACTACGACATTCTCTTGATCCTCATTGCCCTCTAGCTACCATTCACTTTTCCTGTTCAATTTTAGAATAAAAACTATTGAAAGAGTTGTCTCCTTTTCATCACCTTTTATATTTTTTCAGCTTATTTAGATAAGGATCTTACCTCTATGATTCCCATCCAAATTTTGAAACTCTTTCTACCAAAGGCTTTCATGGTGATAAACACAAAAAATACATTTTTTTCTGTTCTAATTTTTCATAACTCTCAGTACTGCTTAACACAGTTGTTTCTCCTTCTTGAAATCTTTTTTTTTCTTTCAAATTCTGATTTGCAGAATTGCTGAAGCTGATATCTTAATGAATTATTTTTTCTTCTTCTAGATTCTCTGAAGCTCCCCTGATTTTTCTCTTGCTTTCTGATTGCTCTTGATTTGCAGATTCTTCTTTGTCCAGCAAATCTCTGGAGTTCTTGAGGACTTGATATTAGGTCTCCTTCCCATCTACAACTCTCTTCTTAAATGAATCATACTCACAGCTTGTATCAGTCTGTGCACTGATAACTCTCATATTTATCACCTCCACTTGGAAGTCTTAAAGGTATTTTTTCAAAGTTGGTACATTCAATTTTTTGCTATCAGAAACCAATTCCCACTAAAATCAGCCCTATCTCAGCAAATGCCACCTGCTAGTTTATTCTTCCCACATCAATTTTATCAATTAGTATATAGATTTAACCTCAGAAATATAACTAAAATTAACTATTTTTTTCCCTCCATTTCCCTCCATTAGCTTCCTTCAGGTTTCTATCAGTTCTTAGTTTGACCAACTGCAGTGGCTTGAGTACTCTCCATATTTCCCAACGCACAACACACTTCATTGCCCACATAGTGATCAAGTCAGAGTCATCTCTTAAAACTTTGGCTTTAAAGGCTTGTGGCTTACATATGACCTCATGATAAAAGTCATTTATTTGCCATAGCCTACAAAAACTTACATGATTTTACACTGTTGTACTTATCCAACTGCTTCTAACCACATCTATAATGCTTAGCCAAGACATAAATGATTTGTGGGTTAATTCTCAGGCACTATTTAAAGTGCCAGAACTATAAATGATAAAAAGAAGTTCAGTTTCCTTTATTACAATTTTGCAAGTGAAATGTCTAATTTGACTTAATAGATAAATATGTGGGTACCACCTACTATTAGCTAGAGTCTTCAAAAAGTGAAAACAGTGCTGGCTTAAGAATCATATAGTCTGAAAACAACAACAACAACAACCTTAAAGCCTAGTAGAGGAGACAAATGGGTAAAGTATGTATCTTCAAAATACTATAGCTAATGGTAAGGTCAAAGTACATGTATGCAGGAAGCGTTGCAACCATAGAAGAAAGACACTTTACCCTATCAGGGTTAGTGAGCTGGTTGTCAGCAAAACTGCTCTGGAGAAGGTAACAGCTGGGTTTATTTTTAAAGAGAGTCTTTGTTTTATATTTATATTACTATAAGTCCACATTTGGGGTGTATGGAAAAATTCAATGAATTTGCAAAAAGGTGTGGGCAAGAGAACAGGAAACAAGGTATTCCCAGGATGGGGGGATCATAAAGATACAGATGTGAAAAAAAGATATATGTGAAATTTGGTTTTATAAAATATATAGTCAGCAGCTATTATCAGCAGTTAGTTGCTACAGATGTCCAGCAAGCAGGTGGATAAATGAGCTGAATCTAAATGCTGCAAGAGAGGAAAAATCAGGAGATAAATATTTGGAGCCAATTGCAGAGGTTTTATAGGTAAAACTGTAAGCATATTTAAGAGCTACAAGAGAAGTAAGAATGAAACCTTGGGGAAATCGATTTAATATGTACATGATAGGTAAGCCAAACATTAAGAAGAAAAAAATCTGTGGCTATAGCTTTTTGCTATGTAAGCCTCTAAAGAAATCACTACATGTAAAAGAGACTTGGCATATGTATACACCTAGTTTGCCTTGGAAAGTCCCTGTCTTTGCCTGCTGTCCTGGTGAAGTTTATTAACAGCAACTGCTTTCGCTTTCTGAAGTGACACACGTTGGAAGGTAAATCATTGGGTCACCTTAGCTATAGGGACATTGCCCAATAACAGACAACAAGTAGGAGAGTAACACTGCACTGTCTGAATTGTTTTAAGTTACATTAATATCTTAGTACAATGGCCAGGACTTGATAGATACATAGTAAATGATTTTGTTAATACATAGGTTACCAGATCCTCAAGGTTCAATGAAAGTTGAGACCATGTTTATTTTGTTCACTACTTTATACTAAGCGCTTAGTAAAATGTCTGGTGCATAACAGGCTTTCGATAAATATGTGAATATTTATTGAATTAATGAATATTTTTTCTACAGACAGCTAGGCCAAATCAGGGATACTCTTCAGTTTGGTAGGTAGACTGTTGATTTTTAATTGACACTTTCCTCTCATCTTTTGCACCCTCACTTTCTGTATTCCCCACATCTATTGTTATTCCCTTTAAGAGCCCCACACTTCAAATATAACATCATAACTTCTGAACAGGACTTAGACACTTCTATTTCTTATCTTTGGCTCAGGCTATTCTGACTTATTTGAAAGGCCTTATTTGCATCACCATCTATAAAAAGATCATTCATCTTGAATAACATAAATACTGTCATTTATTGAACTCTTACCATGTGGTAGCCTCTAAGGTTACTTCTTTACATATACATTTATCATTTATTTTAATATTGATAAACCTGTAAGGTAGATGGTATTGATCACTAATCATAATGATACAGCTAATACACACCGAGTGTTTGCTATATATCACATTGTTCCACATCTTTTATATAAATGATCTCATTTAGTTTCCTCAACAACCTTATGAAGTTAAGTTCTGTACTATTTTTATCCCCATTTTTCAGGTAAAGAAACTGAGGCTTATAGAAATAGCCAATATGTTGGCGTAAGATCCTAGCATATGGCTAACACCTGGGAAAAAAAACAAAACAAGACAACAAAACAAAGAACAAATATCTGGGACTCCAGAGAATAAACAAAAACAGATAATGACCTGTTAAAAACATTCATACCCTTATTAACAGAATCCAGAGTATACAATATTTGTGATACCTTCAATATAATCCAAAATATGTAATATGAATGATAATTGTATCATGAAGGATATCACTTCATATAAAATACAGAAATCATGCAACCATATAAGCCATTTAAACTCATCCTTTCTGTATTTTATGTGAAGTAGTACAATATTAAATAGATTGTGCAATGTTAAGGATTTATATTAAAATCCCTACAGAAAATAAACATATAATGCAAAGAGGTTCAACTGAAAATCCAAAGGATAAATTAAAATAGATTACAAAAATAGTTGAATAAACAAAAAGAAGACAGGATGGGGTGCCTGGGTGGCTCAGAAGGTTAAGCCTCTGCCTTCAGTTCAGGTCATGGTCTCAGGGTCCTGGGATCCAAACCCCCACATTGGGCTCTCTGCTCAGCGGGGAGCCTGCTTCCCCTTCTCTCTCTCTGCCTGCCTCTCTGCCTACTTGTGATCTCTTTCACTGTGTCAAATAAATAATTAAAATCTTTAAAAACAAAAAGAAGACAGGAAAAAATAAGCAGAGGAACAAAAGACTAAGGACAGAAAATAAATAATAAAATGTTACTGATCTAATAGGATTAGTGTCCTATTTAGAAGAGACACCAAAGATCTCACTTTCTACATCTCTCCATGAACACACACTAAAAAACAGGTCATATAAACACACAGAAGATGGTTGCCATACTAGCATCTTGATCCTGGACTTCCAGCCTCCAGAACTGAGAAAATAAATTTCTGTTTAAGCCACTCAGTGTGTGGTATTTTGTTATGGGGGTCTGAGCAGGCT
Source organism: Martes martes (assembly GCF_963455335.1). Lineage (NCBI taxonomy): Eukaryota > Metazoa > Chordata > Mammalia > Carnivora > Mustelidae > Martes > Martes martes. Next base: position 130,737,048 of record NC_137891.1, on the reverse strand, counting down.
AATACAAAAACAAACAAACAAACAAAAAAACAACAAAAAAAGGAATATCCTCTCTTCTGAATTTCTAAGCACCATTCCTTGGCTGGTATGCTGTGGCACACCAGTATGCTGTTAGTGAATAATGGGAGTGCTCAGTGACATTGATCACTCTGGTCGGGGGTGGAGTTGTTACAGCCCCTAGGCTCCCTTTGGCATAAATTTCAACTAGAGACTTCAGAGTTCAAGTGGGGTCTGACATTATTCTGCAGTTACAGCAATAGAGAGGGGCTCAGGATGGATTCTATCACTTAAAAAACACACTTAGGCAGTGAGTTACTGTGTGTGGTGCTGTTTACCATTGACAAGAGGCTCATGGCATAGTTGTTCAAAAAGCATGGCGCATAGCCCAAAGTGCACGCAACTTGGGGTGGGAACTCCCAAATCCTGGTATGCATATATCAGATACTTCAATCCATTTTTGGTTGATATACATTTTTTAATGATATTCTGCCTAGCAGCACAGTGGATGCTCTTCTGTATCTTAAGAGTCTCATCATTATTTTAAAATAAGAATGATATGAAAATTCAATTAGATTGAGTCCATTCACATTTACACACACACACACACACACGTTATATTCATCAAAGAAAGAAATGGGGGAAATTCACACACAGAATCTTTCAACTATTGGAATTGTCTGAACGACTATAAAAATTGTTTTATATTTTTGGGGCTTGCGGGTGTCTCAGTCAGTTAAGCGTCTAATTCAGGTTATGATCTCAGGGTCCTGAGATCTAGCTCTAAGATGAACTCTGCACTCAGCAGGGAGTCTACTGGACTTGTTTTTCTCTCTCTCTCTCCCTCTGCTCCTTCCCCACTCTCCCTCTCTCTAAAAATAAATAAATAAATCCCTAAAAAAATATTTTATATTTTATCAGTTAGTCAACCTGAGTAACTTGTTATTGGAAACTATGAAGGCTTAAAAAATTATCATTAAAACTTGGTGCATTAGTTACCTATTGCTACTTTAAAAAATTACTCTAAAACATATGGGCTTTAAAACAATAGACATTCATTATTTCAAAATTTCTTTGAGTTAAACTTTTAAGAGATGCCTAGTTGGTGGTTGTGGCTCAGAGTTTCCCAATAATGTCACAGTAAAGATGTCAACCAAGGTTGCAGTAGTCCAAAGCTTAACTGGAGGATTTGGAGGACTTCATTCCAAGATGGCTCATTCACATGACTATTCAGAGGCCTATGTTCCTTAATGCCTATTGGCAGAAGGCCTCAGTTCCTTGCTCTATGGGCCTTTCAAAAGAACTGCTTGGACTTCACCCAGATCAAGTAATCTGTCAGAAAGAGCTCAGAGCAGGACACATATCTTTTATGATGACCTTGTGAGACACACACCATCTCTTTTGCCATATTGTTCATTTTATGTAAGTCAGTAAGTCCACCCCACAACGAGAGAACTAGGCTCCACTTTTTAAGGAAAGTATGCAAAGGATTCGTGAACATATTTTACAATCATTGTATCTGATATAAAGATTTTACATTCATGGAAATCAAGCTCAAGTTCATCAAACAATTGTAAAGACATCATTTCAAAGCTTTATATAAATTCAATATTTAATTTCTTATTTAATAATTGATATCCTATTATCATCACCATAATAATATAAATGGAATATAATTACATATTTTCCCCAGATTACAAACTCTCTCTTTTTTGTAACCTAGTACACTTTACAATAGTATTATTTTTATTACAGATTTCTGCCATGACTTAAAACATTTGGAAGCACTGTCTTATGGCAGTGGGATAAAACACATTCATAGAGTTTATAGAGGAATCTGTTTATGCTATAACTGCCTATCTTAACATCTTGGGTAAATTTCCATTTTTGGAGAATAGAGAACATATCTTATATATTCTTGTATCTGTCCTCTACTACAGCTAGCATGATGTTTTGTATTTTTGGTATGCAATTTTTAAAATTCAACTATTTGTTGAATATTAATATTTATACTCAAAACAAATTTTATTTATTAAAGACTTACTTATTTATTTGAGAGAGAGAGTGCACATGGGGGTGAGCAACAGTAGATAGGAAGTGAGAATCTAAGCTGACTTCATGCTGAGAATGGAGTCTGACAAGGGCTGGATCTCATGAGGTTGAATCAGGATCTGAGCTGAAAACAAGGATCTTAACTGACTGTGCCACCCAGAGAACCTTCAAAATGAATTTTAAAAAATACATATTGTACTTCCAAATATATTATTTTTTTTCAAAGACAGTTTGTGTCTTACAAGGAAGTCAAGAGTCTCACTTAAACTAATGTAACATTGTATGTCAACCATACTTCAATTAAAAAAAAAAAAGAGTCCAATAATAAGAATTAGGTATAGCAGAAGGAAAAGCAGTTTTAAATATCTAATAGTACTTCTTTTGTCACATTAACTTATTTTATTTCCTTCCTTTTCCTTTACTCTGACACCTTTCATCTGCTTACTGTTTTATAGCCTTTTTGTTTTGCCTTTCTTGTCTCTTACCTGAAAATGAAACCAAATGTCTTTATTAGATCCTGCTAATAGCATTAAGGGCCAAAACAGTGACTATATTAAGCTAGGAGCTTAAAAAGTGAACTTTCTAAACCAACAAGTGTTAAGGTCTACATGTGTAACAACTTTCTATCAGTTACATTTTTCTTGCTACTCTGGCATTATCATAAGGCGAGAAAGATAATCACAAAAGCCATACATATACAAGTTTAAATCTGGGAGATAAACTGGTGATCTGATACATAAGCACCTTCTGTATGATGTGGAGTTGCTCAACATCCAGTAAAAACTTTTCAGTAATAGGCCCTAAAATGATATTCATATTTGTGAATTAGGGAACTGACAATGAATATAATCCAAAGGGCTGAAGGTCATCTATCTAGACATACAAGGCAAGCAATAATGTAAAAGGTATCACCTTTGGATATGAAGGGCACTGGCATAAAGTAATGCAAACAAACTGTCAAATCACAGTTCACACAGAAAAAGAAAAATGTGACATGAGATAGTTTGAATTCTGTATCTCTTATCCAAGCTTACCATAAGAAAATGCCTAGAGATAGAATAATGCTTATATTCCAAACTTACTTGGCACTGCTATAGCCCTTAACTTAAATTACTAAGTCATAGAAGAAAATAGTTTATACAATTCTATTTAACATTTTCCTTTTCAAAAAAATTCTCCTTTTCTATAGCAATTCTTTTTTAATTTTCAGAGGAAAAAAATTTAGAATTATCTATTGAATTGTAGGCTTAGAAATAACAATCACTTACTTGGCTATTGATCTAAAGATAAGTCAAACAATGCAAAATATGAAGTATTAAAGCAGATTTTCATTACACATTTAGTCTGAAAGACCAGAGCAAGATATCAGAATTATGACTGAAAATTGAGTATACACATAGGTGTTCTCAGAAACCCTTGATTAAATTATTAATAGATCAGAAGCCCTTTAACTCTCACTGTAAAACTAGTGATTCTTTTTTGCCTCTTGTCTATAAAAGAGATATTTAACAAATTGTAACTATTAAACAAATAACATGAAATTCTGAAATACCTTCCATGCAAAAAACAGCTAGCTTTTTAAAAAATGTTCCTACCAAAAAAACAGAAAATGATCTGTCCATTAAACAAGCCCTGAGTAAAGTAATAGAGCCATGATTACATTTCACCCTGTCAATGATTTCTGTCCCAAAATACATTATAAAATGGCCTAAAGATCTTCATACTTAGAAACAGAAGCTTCACCGCAAGGAAATCTTTAGTATCTAACACATTCTCCTCTCCCTAAAAACTGCTCAGAATCTAAATATGGTCAGAAGTTTTTCTAGGGCACCTGGGTGGTTCAGTTGGTTAGGTGACTGCCTTTGGCTCAGGTCATGATCCCAGAGTCCTGGGATCGAGTACTGCATTGGGCTCCCAGCTCCATGGGGAGTCTGCTTCTCCCTCTGACCTTCTCCTCTCTCATGCTCTCTCTCACTCTCTCTCTCTCAAATAAATATATAAAATCTTGAAAAAAAAAAAAGAAGTTTTTCTGGCTCTTAGTGTTTTCTTTTTTCTATTTCTTAAGCAAAGGGTTGACAGATGAAATGCTGTTTAATACTGTTTGGTAGATAACAAAGGAGCATAAAAATAACTTTTTAAATACTTTAAGAATAAATTTACCCAAGAAGGTGAGAGATATATACACTAAAAACATTAAGACACTGATGAAAAGAAATGAAGAAGACATAAATAAATAGAAAGATATCTTGTCTTCAGTGACCTGGAAGAATTAATATTGTTAAAGACCTATACTACCAAAGCAGTCTACAAATTCAATGCAACCTTATCAGAACACCAATGGCATTTTTTTATAAAAATAGAAAAAATTCTACAATTCATATGGAACCACAAAAGACTACAAATAATCGAGTCAATCTTAAGTAAGAACAAAGCTAGAGGAATAACACTTCCTGATTTCAAAATATACATTACAAAACTACAGTAATCAAAACAGTAAAATAGTAGCATAAAGACATACATATTGACTAGTGGAACAAAATAGAGAGCCCAGAAGTAAATCAACACACATACAGTCAGCTGAACTTTGACAAGGATGCCAAGAAAGGATAAGGGAAAGGATAAGGGGAAAGGATAAGTTCTTCAACAAATGGTGCTGGGAAAACTGGATGTATACATGGAAAAGAATGAAACTGGAAGCTTAGCTCACACTATACACCAAAAAATCACTTAAACTGTATTAAAACCTTAAAGTCTGACCTGAAACTATAAAACTCCTAGAAGAAGTGTAGGGAAAGAGCTACATGGCACTGGTCTTGACAATGATTTCACGGATATGACAAAGCAACAAGAAACAAAAGCAAAATAGACAAGTAGTATTTTATCAAACTAAAAAGCTCCTGCACAGTAAAGCGAACAATCAATACACAAAAAAGACAAAGGGAGAAGATATTTGCAAACCACATATCTGATAAGGGATTAAGCTCCAAAATATATAAGAAACTCCTTTAATTCAATAATAATAACAAAACCCTATTACTGGTTTTTCAAAGTTTTAAGTGGACTAAAGACTTTAATAGACATTTCTCCAAGGAACATACAAATGGCCAAGAGATATATGAAAAAATGTTCAGTGTCACTAACCATCAGGAAAATGTAAGTCAAGACCACAGTGAGATTTCCCCTTACATGCATCAGGATGGCTATTTTACAAATAAAAGATGACAAATGGTGAGAATGTGGAGCACTTGCACAATGTTGTTGGCAATACAAAATGGTTCAGTCAGATGCCTGGGTGGCTCAGTCAGTTAAGTGTCTGCCTTCAGCTCAGGTCATGATCCCAGGGTCCTGGGACTGAGTCCCACATTAGGCTCCCTGCTGAGCAGGAAGTCTGCTTCTTCCTTTCCCTCTGCCCCTCTCCACTAATGTTGTCTCTCTCTCTTTCAAACAAATAAATTAAATCTTTAAAAAAGTAAAGTTATAATCTTAAAAAAATGGTGCAAGACACTATGGAAAATAGCATGAAGATTTCTCAAAATATTAAAAATAGAACTACCATATGATCTAGTAATCCCACTTCTGGGTATTTATCAAAAATAACTGAAATCAGGATCTAGAAGAGAGATTAGTACTACAATATTCATTGCAGAACTATACACAACAGCCAAGGTATGGCTAAATGTCTATCAACAGATGAATGAATAAAGAAAAGGTGACATATTCACATAATGAAATACACTTAGCATTAAAAAAAAGAAGGAAGTTCTGAAATAATGAGACAATATAAGAGCTTTGAGGATAATATGCAAACTGAAATAAGCCAGTCACAGGAAGACAAAAGCTTCATGATTCCATTTACATGAGGTACCTAAAATTGTCAAATATGTAGAATCAGAGTGGGATATTGTTGCCAAGGTCCAAGGGAGGAGGAACTGGGGAGTTACTAAAACTGGCATAGTTTCAGTTCAGCAAGATGATGAGCTCTAGAAAGCTGCTTGTAGAGTACACCATTGTACCTATAGTCAACAACACAGTATTGCACAGTTAAAATTTGTTACAAGGGTAGGTCTCATATTAGGTGTTCTTACCACAATAAAATCAAAATCAAAATACACAGTTAAGCTTAACCCACCGAATTTGGCAAGTGACTACAATGCAAATAATCATGACCGATATATGTCTTCACTCCCTGCTTTCACACTTTTTTACATTTTTTTCCCTCAGTTGAAAGATTCAGAGACCAAAAGATATTACCAAATTTCAGTACAGTGATTAGAATAGCCAGAAAAGCTAGAACTTAAGCATTACTTAAATAAGTCCCCTCAAGTAATTCTTACAATATCAACCTCTAAAGGACCTGATTTTATGATAATTTCCAATGATACAAGTTTCAAAGTAAAATCAATAAATAGAAATGTCAGAAGTCTCAGAGAACCTTCTGAGACTATATATAGTCTACTATAAAATAGCTATTTAGGCTTTTTAATTGCTACTTGTGGTCATATTAGAGTTCATTTTTCTCTTTCCTCATTGTTAAATTATTGATTTCTATTTCATTTCAATTGTAATTCATCCTGGTGTGTTAATGATTCTTCTATTTTAATTTCTTTTTAGATAATGTACCAAGTATGTCTAAGATTCTGTGAGCATTTATCCAGTCTCAGATCTCAAATCTCAATTTCAGTGTTTTATTAATGTAATAGACACCAATTTCCCCCAATGGCAGCTACTTAAAATTACATATGGTCTCAGTGAAGAACTTAATAGCTTCTAGCTTCCTAGAATCATTTTGATTTATTCATCTATTAATTCATCTATCTATCCATCCTTCCATCCACTCACTCATATTTTAGTAGCTTGCAAATTCAATTGAAATTCAGGAATCACAGCTATGGAATTTCTTATTAAAACTCCTCCTGGTTCTTAATTTTTTCCTCTAAATTTTATTTTCCTTTTTAATCATTTGAGAATTACTTGGTTTCTATGGATATTAGCAATTTCTCTTTAATAAAAAATGTTTTATTTGCTAAACATAGCATATATAATAAATAAATGTGAAAAGTGCTTACATAAACCAAACATTTGCTATGTGGAAGACACTTTTGCAGACAAGGGTAGTTTGAAAGGCATGATCCCAGGTCTCATGGAACTTTTATTCTAGTGGGAAAAGATAGACAACAAATTCATAAATACAAAAATATCAAACAGGAATGAAGCTCTGATGAAAAATCAGTCAGGGTAAAATGACAAGTCTACTAATTGTATGGGATAGGTAAGAAATTATACACACACACACACACACATATACATATATATATATATATTTATATTTATATTTAAATCAAAATAATCTCAAGTCAGAAAGACAAGAAGAAATAAGGAGTGGGAAATCTGCGACAGGGGTAAGAGTTTTCCAGGAGAAATGAGAATCTATTGTAAGGACACTAGGCAGGAGCACATTTGGCCTGTGAAGGATAGAGAGAAGGCCATTAATCATTGAAACCCAGTGAGCCAAAGGAGGGGGGAGTGAGGTACGGTGATAGAAGTATGATCGGGACCAGATTACATGTGGCATTGCAGGCCACACACACTCATATGAAAAGGCTAGATTTTATTCTGAGATTGAGAGTCATTTAAGAAGGGGAGTAATATGATATGTGATTTTACCATGAGGAAAATGGATTTGAATGTGGAGTCAAGAGTGTTTAAGGAGAGAAACCAGTTTAAAGGCTACTACAGAGGCCCAGGCTAAGATATGATGGTAGGGTTAGCCTAGAAGCAATGAAGTTGCACAGTAAAAGAAAGATTTGGACTATGTTTAGTTGCAAAGCCAAAGGGTTTGCTGATGAATTAGATCACAAAGGAAAGAAAAAAAAAAAAAAAATCAAGGATGAAGGCTAGCATTTCAGCTTGAGGAGCCAGATGGATGGTGATGTCATTTGTTGAGACAGGAAAATACTGGATGAAAATCAGATTTCATAAACTAGATTAAATGTTTTGAAGTTCATAGCTTTCATATTCAAACACAAGTTAATATTTCACTAATAAGTCATATTTAAATTCTGTATCTTATAAATAATTTTAATTTTTCATTAATATAATGTCATTTCAAAATTTTTATCCTGAAAATAAGAAAATCATTTTGAACTATTTGTTTCCCTTTATAAGATTACTAATAACACTCAGATAAGAATGGAGGAAAATGCTATCTTTGTATACTTTTCATTAATAATACCAGATAATTTTGAGACACAGCCATAATTTCCACAAACTGAATTCTTCAATACAAGGGCAGCACAATTACTTCTTTCAGAGAGTTTACTCTATGAAAGAAAACTGTTTGCAAAAAAGAAAAAAGACTAAAATTAACAAGTCAAGAAATGACAGATGCTGGCGAGGATGCGGAGAGAGGGGAACCCTCCTACACTGCTGGTGGGAATGCAAGCTGGTGCAACCACTCTGGAAAACAGTGTGGAGGTTCCTCAAAAAACTGAAAATAGAGCTACCCTATGACCCAGCAATTGCACTCCTGGGTATATATCCTAAAGATACAAACGTGGTACTCCGAAGGGGCACGTGCACCCGAATGTTTATAGCAGCAACGTCCACAATAGCCAAACTGTGGAAAGAACCTAGATGTCCATCAACAGATGAATAGATAAAGAAGATGTGGTATATATACACAATGGAATACTATGCAGCCATCAAAAGAAATGAAATCTTGCCATTTGTGACGACGTGGAAGGAACTAGAGGGTATTATGCTTAGCGAAATAAGTCATTCGGTGAAAGACAACTATCATATGATCTCTTTGATATGAGGAAGTGGAGATGCAATGTGGGGGGGTTGGGGGAGCTAGGAAAAGAAAAAATGAAAAGATGGGATTGGGAGGGAGACAAACCATAAAAGACTCAATCTCAAAAAACAGACTGAGGGTTGCTGGGGGGAGGAGGGGACGGGAGAGGGTGGTGGGGATATGGACATTGGGGAGGGTATGTGCTATGATGAGTGCTGTGAAATGTGTAAACCTAGCAATTCACAGACCTGTACCCCTGGGGATAAAAATACATTATATGTTTATTAAAATAAAAAAAATAAAAAAGAAATTATCCTTATATCTGTACTTTATATAAACTTCTCTATTTAAGAGCAAAATAACTAAGTTATATTATAGTCAAATTTATTTTAAATTATCTCAAAAGATAGTTTTAACTGTCACGTGAAACTTTTAGAAGTCAGGAACACAGGGTCCAGTACCATTTGTGGTCAACAGAGCTTGTTTGGTTCACCTAAATGTATTACAGATTTATGAGCCATCTGTGAGGAAATAAACGGTCTATTTTAAAATCAGTACAGATATGATCAGAACGTTCACAAGTGGGTCTGAAGCAGTTGCTCTCTTTAGCAAAACTGTCTGACACCTTAGCACTAGCAGGTGGCCTTGTGTGGTAAATAGGTTTTTTTTTGTTTTTTTAAGATTTTATTTATTTGACAGACAGAGAGATCACAAGCAGGTAGAGAGGCAGGCAGAGAGAGAGGAGGAGGCAGGCTCCCCGCTGAGCAGAGAGCCCGATGTGGGGCTCGATCCCAGGACCCTGAGATCATGACCTGAGACGAAGGCAGAGGCTTCAACCCACTGAGCCACCCAGGCGCCCCGGTAAATAGGTTTTGACACAGCTTTGAGTTCAGGTAAAGCAAAGATGAGGGAAAGGAAAAAGTAAATACAAAAAGAGAGTAGTGACATCAACTTCTGTCATCCATTGTTTTCTGTGATTTGTTAGGCACACAAATGTCATGAAGTTTGGTCACATAGGGGCCGTTTCTTCTTTTGAGGTTAACTTTCTCAGTAGCAATACAAAAAGGTCTTAAGTCTTTCCCTAAGCCATGCCACTTACATATACACATATAATATGATATAAATAGCCTAAGATATGAGCCAAGATCACCACAAGAAAGAATACGGTTTATTAAAAAAAAAAAAAAAGTAAGGGGTGCCTGGGTGGCACAGTTGGTTGAGTGGCAGACTCTTGGTTTCCACTCAGAGTCATACAATCTAGTCCCGTGTTGCGCTTAGCACAGAGTCTGCTTAGGATTCTCTCTCCTTCTGTCCTTTCCCCTGCTCATTTGTGCACACTCTCCCTCTCTCAAAATAAATAAATAATTCTTTTTAAAAAATCACACATTCATATGTAACAAAACTATATTGGGGATTGATTCCAATAGGAAAGAAAGTTATAGAGAAGCAGAGAAATTATTTCCCCACTTAATACCATTAATTAGACATTTTTGTGAAAATGTTATCCAGGAACCTATTTCTCTATAGTCACATGGGAAAAACTGTAATGCATTACGTGTTAACCACAAAACCCTATAATTTCCAAAAATTAAAAAAACCACAAAAGCAATGAAACTGATATCTATAAGTACCTTTCATAGTAACATGCAAAATACTTGAAACATTGTCGCTTGATCATCAGTTGTTTCAACTGCAATGAAATGTCTCCTATTGGTAGCAACAACATCTCAGATGAACATCCTCATTGTTGACATCCAGCATGCTTTAAAACTGTTTACATGAGACCTTTTTCAAAATCTTGATTGATACATATTTAACATACCATAAAACTATCAAACCATTAAAATGCACAATTCAGTGGTTCTAAAATATTCAGAGTTGTGCAACCATCATCACAACCTAGGTTTACAAATTTTTCATCCCACCAAGAAGAAATACTATAATGGAGAGTGACTCTCCATTCTCCAACCACCACTACCTCCCTAACCCTATACAATTGATAATCTGCCTTCCACTTCTACAGATTTATGTATTCTGAACATTTATTGTAAATAAAGATATACAATATGTGGTCTTTTATAATGAGATCCATTATTCTAAGGAAGCCAAATGCAACTTTATGATTTCTTCTCTTTTTTGGCTGCCCTTTTTTCAGTTTTATTTAAATTCAAGTTAGTTAACATATAACACATAGTGCATTATTAATTTCAGGGTAGAATTTAGTGTTTCATCATCTGGATATAACACCCAGTGCTCATTACATCAAGTGCCTTCCTTAATGCCTATCACCCATTTAGCCCATTTCCCTTCCACCAGACCCCCTCCAGAAACCCTCAGTTTGTTCCCCCCAGAAACCCTTAGTTTGCTCCCTAGAGTTAAGAGTCTCATGCTTTGCCTCCCTCTCTGTTTTCCTCTTATTTAATTTTTCCTTCTCTTTCCCTATATTCATCAGTTTTGTTTCCACATATGAATGAAATCAAATGGTATTAATCTTCCTCTGACTGACTTATTTCACTTAGCATAATACATTTTCGTTCTAACTACATCATTGCAAATGGCAAGATTTCATTCTTTCTGATGTCTGAGTGATATTCCATTATATATTCATATATACATATATATACATATATATGTATATATATACACACACACACATACATATGTGTAGTTATATATACATATACCTACACACATCACTTCTTCTTCATCCATTCATCAATGAATTTCTGGGCTCCTTCCATATTTTGGCTATTGTGGACATTGCTGCTATAAACATTGGGGTGCATGTACCCCTTTGAATCAGTATTTTTGTATCCTTTGGACAAATACCTAATAGGGAAAATGCTGGGTTGTAGGGTAGTTCTATTTCTAACTTCTTTTTTTTAAGATTTTGTTTATTTATTTGACAGACAGAGATCACAAGTAGGCAGAGAGGCAGGCAGAGAGAGAGGAGAAAGCAGGCTCCCTGCTGAGCAGAGAGCACAATGTGGGGCTCCATCCCAGGACCCTAGGATCATGACCTGAGCCGAAGGCAGAGGCTTTAACCCACTGAGCCACCCAGGCACCCCTCTAACTTTTTGAGGGACCTCCATACTGTTTTCCTGAGTGCTGCTCCAATTTGCTTTCCCACCAACAATGTAAGAGGGTTCCCTTCTCTTTGCATCTTTGACAACATCTGCTATTTCCTGTGTTGTTAATTTCAGCCATTCTGACTGGTGGTATCTCATTGTGGTTTTGATTTATTCTTCCCCACCTCCATCTTCACCTATTCCACCATGAATTCTACTTGTCTGGTTAACTTTAGATAGAATAAAATATTCAAACCAATTCCATGCCTGGTCATAAACCCAGAAAAACAAATTAACTTCTGTCTGAGCAAATGTGTCTCAGTATTAGGGTCAAACTTCCCACAGGCTCCTGAATAATTATGATTTGGTCTTTTGATGATATATAATTTTACTTTATCTAGGTTTGCCATTTCTGTACTCTTCCAAGGAACATGGTGTCTCAATCTTTTACTCCTCTAACACCAAGATCTTAATTTGAAGATCTAAACTTCTCAACCTGATATCCTAGGGTTAAATCCATGTGTTCAACTTAGACCACCCTGGCTACAAAGAATATGCTAGTTCAATGCCTATTGAAACAATGCTTTACTTCTATCATTATGGTGAATAATGGTTAGAAGTATAAAACCATGAGAAAAATCAACTGGATTTCTGAAATGTCATATTTTAGATTTTCAGAAAGTAACTTTAAGCAAGTTATTTAATTCCACAAGGCTGCAGTTTCTTTATCTATGAACTAGAAGAGTGAAAATGCCTACCTTATTGATTAGCTGTGAGAATTGAGTGAAAGTGAGTGACACACAGTAAGATTTTTTTTTTTAATCTAGATTTTAGTACCTTGGCTATCCATTTCATTTTGAACTCAGAATGCAGAAATCAATGAAAGTGAAAAGAGAAAAATAGAGAAAATAAACAAAATCAGATTTTCTTAACAGAAAAACAAAATTTAGAAGTCTTTAGATAAACTTCCCAAAAAAAGGAAAGAGAGAAGACCTGAATTACCAAAATCAGAAATGAAAGAAGAGGTATGACTACAAAATTTATAGAAATAAAAAGGACTATAAGGAATACAATAAACAATATGCCAACAAATTAATTTAGATGAACAAATTCCTAGAAATACAGAAACTGCCCTACTGAACCAAGAAGAAATAGAAAATCTGAATAATCCTATATAACAAATAAATACATTGAATTAATAACTTAAAAATTTTTCAACAGATAAAACTCTAAGTCCAAATGGTGTATTAGTTTCCAGTACAGTTATAAAACTTACCACAAACTTGATGGCTTCAGATGATAAAAGAATATTCTCTCACAGTTCTGGAGTCCCTTAATTCAACATTACTTTCACTGATGTGAAATTAAGATGTCAGCAGGACTGCACTCCCTTTAGAAGTTCTGACAGAGAATCTGTTCATGTGTCTTTCAGCTTCTGATGGCTGCCAGCATTCATTTGGTTGAGGCCCACATTATTTCTATCTGCCTCCATCTTCATTACCTTTCTCTCTTGTATGTGTGTATATGTAGAATCTCCCTCTCTTTTTTGTAAGGATGGCATATGATGCCATCCATGCATCCGTGATGCCTTATGATGGCATTTAGAGACTTACAAATAATCCAGGATTATCTCATCTCAAAATTCTTAATTATATCTGAAAAGACCCTTTTTCCAAATAAGGTAACATTTATAGATTCCAGTAATTAGATCCTGACATATTTGGGAACATCATTCAAGCAACTACAGATGGCTCCACTGATGAATTATAGCAAACCTTAAGGAATTCATACCAATTCTTCACAAACTCTTCCACCACTACCCCCCCACCCCCATTTTTTTTTAAATTATTTTTTATTATTTTTTTTTTTGAGGAAGCACTTCAACTCATTCTATGAGGCTGGTATTATCCTGGTACAAAAACCAAAGATGACAAAAATAAATCTACACACCAACATCCCTTATGAATATAAATATAAAACTGCTTAACAAAATACTAGTGACCTGATTCTAGCCATATAATAAAGTATTATGCATCATTACCAAGTTGAACTTATCTCAGGAAAGCATGGTTAATAGCCAAAAATTAATGTAGTATACCAAATCAATAGAATAAAGAACAAATACTACCTGATCATCTCAACTGAAGGAAAAAGAGTAGTTAATAAATTCCAAAACCCTGCTATGATTCAACAAATTCAGAATAGAAAAAAACTGCTTCGATCTTGCAAAGAGGGCCTACAAAAATCCCATACCTAACATCCTACTTAATAGTGAATGCTTTCTCCCTAAGATTAGGAACAAGGCAAAGATGTCTATTCTTGCCATTTTTCTTCAAAGTTGTGCTGGCAGTTCTAGCCAAGAAGTTCTTGTACTTCAATAAGAAAAAGAAAAAGCATTATATTACTAAGGAAGAAGTAAAATTTGCCCATTTGTGGATGAGGTGATGTTCCCTGCAGAAAATCTAAGTAATATAATAAGAACTATTAGAATTAATAAGTTCAACAAGAATTGTAGGACACCTGATAACTATCAATTTAAAAATCAACTATATTTCTACACATTAGCAATGAAAAATTCAAAAGAATTTAAGGAAACAATTCCATTTATAATAGCATCAAACATAATGAAATGTTTAGGAATAAGTTTAGTAAAAGAAATACAAGACTTGTATACTGAAATTAAAAATAAAAATATCAAAAAATACTGTTAAAATAAATATCTAAATAAATGGAAAAACACTATTCTTGGATAGTAAGACTTAAGATGTTTAGAATGGTAAATGCTACCCAAAGAAACCTACAGATTCAAACAATCCCTATTAAAATCCTAATGACCTTTTTTGACAAATGGAAAAGCTGATCTTAAAATCCATATGCAATTTCAAGAGACTCCAAATAGCAAAACAATCTTGAAAAAGGAAAAGTTGGAAAACTTGCATTTCCTAATTCGAAAACTTTCTACAAAACCATAGTAATTAAGACAGAGTGATACTTGCATAAAGATAGACATTTGCATCAGTGTAATAGAATTGAAAGTCCAGAAATAAACCCATTTATGTTCAACAGATTTTTTGACGAGAATTCCCCCAAAATTTAATGAGGAATAAGTAGTCTTTTAAACAAATGGTGGTGGGCCAACTAAATATCTCATTCAAAAGAATGATACTGAACCCCCTGCCCCCCCATCACACCAAATGCAAAAACAGACTCAACTGGATCATAAACCTTAAAGTATCAATTAAAACTATATATCTCTTAGAAGAAAATGTAGGTGTAATTCTTCCTAACTTTGGCTTAGGCAATGATTTCTTTTTTTTTTTTTTTTAAAGATTTTTATTTATTTATTTGACAGGCAGAGATCACAAGTAGGCAGAGAGGCAGGCAGAGAGAGAGGAAGGGAAGCAGGCTCCCTGCTGAGCAGAGAGCCCGATGGGGGGCTCAAACCCAGGACCCTGGGATCATGACCTGAGCCAAAGGCAGAGGCTTTAACCCACTGAGCCACCCAGGCGCCCCAGGCAATGATTTCTTTGATAGGATATCAAAAGTACAAGCCAATAATACTAAAGGTAGGTGAGAAGGGAAGCAAAGAGAGGAATGAGGAAGGGAGAGAGAGAAGAGAGGGAGAGAAAAGGATTGGATTACATCAAAATTAAAAACAAACAAAAATGTGCTTCAAATGATACCATCAAGAAAGTGAAAAGACAACTCACAGAATGAGAGAAAATATATGCAAATCACGTATTTGCCAAGAGGCTTGTATCCAGAATACATAAACCTCTTACAAGTCAATAATAAAAAAGAAAAATGTATCAGTAATAAAATGGTAGAGTATTTGGATATAAATTAATCAAAAGAAGATATGTAAATAGCCAAAAAGTGCATAAAAAAGATGCTTGTCTAAAGGATCATCAAGGGAATGCAAATAGAAACCAGTGAGATTCCATTTCACACCAACTTGTACAGCTATAATAAAAAAGACAGATACTACCAAGTGTTGGTGAGAATTAGGAGAAATCAGAACTCTCATACACTGCTGATTTCCATACATTGCTGGATATAAAATGATATGTCCACTTTTAAAAACAATTTGGTAGGTTATCAAAGTATTAAACATAGAGTTACCATGTAACCATCAATTCCACTCCTAGCTATATACCCAAGAGAATTAAAAGCATATGTCCACATAATAACTTGTATATGAAAAAAGTACTATTTTATAATTGCCCCCAAAATGAAAAAAAGTCCATCAACTGATAAATAAAATGTGTTAAGTGCATATAATAAATGTTATTCATCCATAAAGAGAAATGAAACACTGAAACATGTGCAATATACATGATCTTTGCTAACTTTATGGTAATGAAAGCCAGACATAAAAGACCTCATATTTTATGATTACATTTATATGAATGTCCAGAATAGGCAATCCATAGAAACATAAGGTAGATTTGCATTACCAAGAGCTAAGAAGAGGAAGAACAGGAAAGTGACTGCTGGTGGCTAACAGTTTTCTTTTAGTGGTGGTGATGAAAATGATCCTGTTTAGGTAGTCATGATGATTGCATTGTCCTGTGATTAATAGTGACTAGAAGCAGGGAATTTTAAACTTTTTTTGGTGTGTGTTTTTTAATTAATAAATCTCATTTTTAGAGCAATTTTAGTTTCACAGCAAAATTGAGTAGAAAGTTAGAGTTCCCATATATTCCCTGTCCCAACATATGTACCCCTGCTCCCACTTTGACATCTCCCACCAGAAAGGTAAATTTGTCACACTAAATGAACATTATAATTGAAGTCCATACTATACATTTGGGTTCACCCTTGATGTTATGCATATTTGGGTTTGGACAAATATATAATGAAATATATCAGTCATTAGAGTATCATACAAAATAGTTTCATAGTTTCACTGCTCCCAAAAATCTGTGCTTCACTTATTCATCTCTCTTTGCTCTTTAACTCTCGCCAACCACTTTTTTTTTTTTTACTGTCCCCATAGTTTTGCCTTTTCTAGAATGTATATAGTTAGAATTATATGGTATGTAAGATTGACTTTTTACACTTAATAATACGTATTTATGTTCCCTCCATGTCTTTTCATGGCTTGATAGCATATTAACTTCAGTGCTGGATAATATTCCATTGTTTAGATGTATGTATTTCCAAGTTTTGGCAATTATGAATAAAGCTGCTATAAGCATCCATCTGCAGGTTTTTGTGCGAACATAACTTTTCAATTTCTTTGAGTAAATACCAGAGTGTGGTTAATGGGATCATATGGTAAGACTATGTTCGTTTTGTAAGAAATCGTCAAACTGTTTTCTTAGTTGGCTGTATCATTTTGCATTCATGCCAACAGTGAATGAGAGTTCCTGTTGCTCCACATACTCGTCAGCACTTGATGTTATCTGTGTCTCAGATTTTGGTCATTCTAATACGTGCGTGAAGGTATGTCATTTTAATTTGCATTTCTATGGTGATACGATGTGGCATGTTTTCATATGCTATTTACCATCTGCATGTCTTCTTTGGTGAGGTGTTATATCTTTGCCCGTTTTTTAAACAGGTTGTTTTTTCTTTTACTGTTGAGTTTTAAGGTTTGTTTTTAATACTTTGTATAATAACCCTTCATCGTATCTGTCTTTGCAAATATTTTCTCCCAGTCTGTGGCTTGTATTCATTTTTTTAACATTGTCACTCACAGTCCTCCAACTCTGTACTTCCCTAATATTTTGTTGGTGATTCTGGGTCTTTTGCCACTCCATAACAGACAGTTTGTCAATATGCACAAAGTAGCTTGCTGAGATCATGACTGGATTGTATTGAATCTATAGATAAGTCTGAGATCTTGGTAATATTGTGTCTTCCTCTCAACAAACATGGTATTTCTCTCCATTTATTTCACTCTTCTTTGACTTTTTTATTATATTAAGTAGGATTGACGGCATGGTTGGTTTGTTTATTTTTTCTCTCACATTTGATTATGTTATTTTCCAAGTTTTATTTCTTCTTTTCAAATCTATATATGCCTTATTCCCTTTTCTTACATCATTGCATTACCTAGGACTTCCAGTATAATGTTGAAAAGCAGTGGTAAGAGGGTCTTCCTTGGCTTACTTCTGATATTTGTAGGAAAGCTTCTAGTTTCTCACTATTAAGTATGAAGTTAGCTACTTTTGTATTCTCCCAAGTTGAGAAAGTTCCCCTCTAGTACTACAGTTTTTATCTTGAACATGTGCTGAAATTTGTCAGGTGCTTTTTTTGCGTCTATTGATATAATCATGTGATTTTTCTTTCTTAGCCTGTTGATGTAATGGATTATGCTAGTTGATTTTTGAATATTGAACCAGGTTTGGATACCTGGCAAAATCGCACATGGCCATGGTTATATTTATTTTGATACAACTTTAGATCATAATGGTAATATTTTGTTGGGAATTTTCACATCTATGTTAATGAGACATATTGGTCTGTAGTTTTCTGTCCTTTTAATGTCTTTTTTCTGCTTTTCTTATTAATTTTGTCATCATAGAAAGAGTTCAGAAGTATTCCCTTTGCTTCTATCTTCTGAAAGATATTGTAGAGAATTGGTATGATTTCCTCATTAAGTCTTTCAAACAATTTATCAATATGTCTATTGGTTTGGTTGCTTTCTGATTTGGAAGTTTCTTAATTATTGCTTCAACTTCTTTAGATATAAGCCTATTAGATTGTCTACCTCTTCTGTGAATTTTGGCAGATTGTGTCTTTCAGGAACTGGTTTCATATTGGTTGTCAATTTGTGGTCATAGAGTTGTTCAAATTATTCATTTATTGTCCTTCTAATGTTCGTGGCAACTGAAGTAATACTCTCCTCTTTAATTTCTGGTATTAGTAGACTGTGTCCTCCCTCTTTTTCTTAATTAGACTTCCTTGAGGTTTATCACTTTCATATATATTTCCAAAGTTCTGCTGACTTTCTCTATTTCCTGTTTTCAATTTCATTGATTTTTGCCCTGTTCTTCCACTTAGTTTGGATTTAATTTGTTTTATTTTCCTATTTCTTAAGGTGGAAACCCAGACTATACTTTCAGATCTCTTTTTCTAAAATATGCATTCAGTGCTATAAATTTCCCCCTAAGCACTGCTTTTGCTGAATTCAATAATTTTTACAAGCTGTATTTTCATTTTCAATTAAATATTTGAAAATTTCTCTTGATATTTCTTCACTGGCTCATATGTTACTTAGGTGTGTCTTGTTTAATTTCTAAGTGCTTTGTGATTTTCCAGATTTCTTTCTTTTATTGGCATTTAGTTTTACTTTGTGGTCTAAAGCAGATACTGTATGATTGTTACCCTTTCAAATTTATTACAGTGTATTTAATGACCCATAATGTGGATTGTCTTTGTGAATGTCCCATGTGAGCTTAAGAAGAATGTGTATTCTGCTGTTGTTACATGAAGTAGTCTATAGATGTCCATTATACCCCATTGATTAATGGTGTTTTCCATTCAACTGTGTCCTTACAAATATTCTGCCTGTTGGATCTGTTCTTTTCTGAAGATGAGGTGTTGAAATCTCCAAATATTATAGTAAATTAATCTATTTCTTGCCTCATACTTTTGATGCCCTGTTGTTAGGCACATAAATGTTAAGGGCTGTCATGTCCTCTTTGAGAAGTGACCCTTTGTCATTATGTAATGCCCCTCTTTATGCTCATAAATTTTCTGTGGTCTGAAATCTGCTCTTTTTTTTTTTTAAGATTTTATATATTTATTTGACAGAGAGGTAGCAAGAGGGGAAACAAAGCAGGGGGAGCAGGAGAGGGAGAAGCAGTACCCTCCCCGCCCCGAGCAGGAAGCTCAATGTGGGGCTCCATCCCAGGACCCTGGGATCATGACCTGAGCTGAAGGTAGACGCTTAACGACTAAGCCATTCACGCACCCCTTTGCTGTTTTCTAGTAAGCCCATGAAAGGCATTCTTCATATCTGTTACAGTATTTTTTATTTCTAATATTTGTTTTTGTCTCTTTTTGTCATGTTTCTAACAGTGGCCAGCATGACTTTCATGCTGTCTACTTTTTCTATTAGAGACCTTAGGATAGAAATCATAGTGGTTGTAAATTCCTGGTCTAATCATTGCAACACACATGTCATATCTGAGTCAGGATCTGAAGTCCGTCCTGTCTCTTCATGTGTGTGTGTGTGTGTGTGTGTGTGTGTGTGTGTGTGTTTGGTTTTGGTTTTTGTGGGGTTTTTTGTGGGGTTATTTTTGTTTTGTTTTTTGCCTTTTAGTTTGTCTTATAATTTTTTCTTGATAGTGTCATAATGTAGGGGTAAAACCACATTGCTGTAAATAGGCCTTCAATAACGTGGTGGTAAGGTTTGGGGAATGGGAAGCATTCTATGGCCCTATGAGTAGGTCTCAGTCTTTTAGTGAGCCTGAGCCTCTGGACTGTGAACTTCACACATGCTTTTAGTTATCTCCCACCTTAGATGGAATGGGAATGCTAGATGGAACATGGTATTTCCCTTCTTCTATGTGGAGAGCTAAAACTGCCTTTAATTAGTTACTCTTCTTCTCTCAAGTCATTTAGGCTGTGGTGGAAGCTCAGTAGTTTAGACTCTGGTTATATAGCTTCTCCTGAATGCAGACCTTGTCAAAATGAATAGAATTCTCTATGATATTTAATACATGATAATGTATTTCTCTAATATTCACTCTGAGAAACTAGAGTAAAGCTCTAGAAGGTAAAACTCAAAAGTGTACCCACCCATTTCCTCATGACCATGTCCCCTCTCAGATTTGCCCACACTGAGTCTCTAGCAATTTGTCATTAATATTCAGGTTATTCTACTGACATTGGTTCCTGTGGATGTCACTGCTCATGGTTTCCTTCTCTGATAAGTTGTCATTCTTAATATTTGCTTGCTGGGCTCTTCAATTTGGGGGCCAGCAATTTATCCTATGACCTCAATTCTCCAATGGATATAAGGGGAGTTGTTGATATTTAAGTTTTTTTCAGCTTTTTACTGGTTGTTAGGATGTAGTAGTACCTTCTAATCTTCTTGCATGTCAAAATGACTGCCTTCTTTATTTTTATTAACTTTTAGTTTTAGATTGAATAATCTCTACAGATTTATCATCAGGTTTAATGACTCATTCTTCTGCCAGCTCCAATCTACTATTGATATGTCTAGTGAATTTTTTATTTTAAATATTGCAGTTTTGAAGTAAGAACTTCCATTTGTTTTTATTTTATAACATCTATCTCCTCTTTAATACTTTCTGTAATGGCCCCCAGATATGTCCGCATTCTAATGCCCAGAAACTGGGCATTACATATAAGTTACCTTATATGTAAAGATGGTACTTTGCAGGTGTAAGTTAAAAACTTTATGAGCTAATTAACTTGGATTATTCAAGAGGGTCTGTTAAAATTCCAATAGTCCTTAAAAGGGATGTAGGATGAGTCTGCATCAGGGAAGAAGGAAATGTGATGACATAGGGAAGAGATTGGAGTTATAGAGCCACTGGCCCAGAAATGTTGTCAGTGACAAGCAATGAATTCTCTTCTAGAGCTTCCAAAAGGAAATAACCCTGCCAACAACTTGGTTTTAGCCTTTAAGTTCTATTTTGGGCTTCTGACTTCTAGAGCTATGACAATATATTTCTATTGTTTTAAGCTACTAAGTTTTGTGACCTGTTACACCAGTAAATGAAAGTAAATGAAACAAAAACAGGCCTTCTCCAAGGTAACTTCTTTGTCTGTTTTTCTCCTTTGTGTAGGAGTCACAGTTTCCTATTATTTGCATGTCACATAATTTTCTGTTGAAACTTGGACATTTTATATAATACATGGTAGTAACTCGGGATATTGATTCCCTCCTATTTCTACCAGGGGCTAATGTTGTTTGCTTAGTTACCTGCTAATTTATTTAGTGACTGAAGTAACTATTTGAAGTCTCTTTCCTTGTCAGTGTAAAGCAACATGATGTCCCTGCTCAGATCCTCCCCCCACCTTTTTTTTTTTTTTAATCTTTTAGTTTGGCTACTTAGTCAAGTTCAGCCCCTTGTTTAGCATAGACCATTTATTTGCCAAAGACTGTGTTTTACTCCTCTTAACCTCTTAGAGGCTGCCATCACAGTTGAGAAATTTAATATTTTTGCCCCATGTTAAGTCAGGGACTAGTAGCTTGGAAGTAGCCTGTCCAATACATTTTTTTAAAGATTTTATTTTTTATTTATTTATTTGTTTATTCATTTATTTAGGTGGGGTGCAGAGGGAGGAGGAGAGAGAGAACCTCAAGCAGACTCCACATTGTGCCATGGAGCCTGATG
Organism: Martes martes; assembly: GCF_963455335.1. Taxonomy (NCBI): domain Eukaryota; kingdom Metazoa; phylum Chordata; class Mammalia; order Carnivora; family Mustelidae; genus Martes; species Martes martes. The sequence goes on along the minus strand of NC_137891.1, from coordinate 130,714,816 downwards.
CCAGGCTTAGTCTCACGACCCTGAGATCATGACCTGAGCAAAATCAAGAGTTGGGCACTCAACTGACTGAGCCACCCAGGCACTGCCTATCCAATTGTTTTTGCCTTGGGCATGCAGTCTTCTAGATTACCAGAGATTTGTGTGAATGTATTCTCAAGACTGGCTTCTTAGAAGTTGATCCTGAGTCAAACAGCTTGTTGTTCAGCCAGTGTTTGGTCAGAGGTTTTGCCCCTTGTGCCAGTGACACTTCTGCCCAAAGTTAATAGATCTTTGTGTGAATAAGAAATGCTTTTAAATCTGTCCCATATCCTGTTTGATTACTCCTGAGTGGATAAAACCTAGCACATATGCATAGACTTATCCTCAAGGTTGACTGTGATTCCAGGAGGGATCGTTGCTATCACTTCCCCTTGTTATCTCTGTTAAACTTCTGGTCATTCTGTCATTTCACTTGTTGCTACTAATATCATGGAACCATCAGCACCACTAAAATCTTCACTGAAGAAGAGTGTCACAGGGTAGGCCTGAGTTCTGATACTGGGGTTACTTTGGCTTACAAGGCTCTGTTTATCCAACCTTATTGTGCTTCACTCACTGTACACCAGGTTCACAGGTTTCCATTTTGATTCCCAAACATGTGAGGATATTTCCAATGTATAGCTTTGCTTTGGCATACTCTTTTCCACAATCTTCACGTGGGTCATTCCTTTTCATCATAAAACAATCTCTCTTCAGAAGTGACATTGGGGGTGCTTGGGTGGTTCAGTCAGTTCAGTGTCTGCTTTGGCTCAGGTCATGATCTCAGGTTCATGGGATCTGCCCCAAGTCAGGCTCCCTGCTCAGTGGGGAGTCTACCTCTCCTTCTGCCCCTCCCCTACTTGTGCTTTCTCTCTCAAATAAATAAGATCTTTTTTAAAAAAAGTAACCTTATCTATCTAAAGCGGACTCCCTTATATAAAGAAGGCTGTGTTACCTAAAGTACTTTATCACCCTTCCATTTTTCTGTTTTATTCGTACTACTTACCACCATTTATAATTATTTTGTTGGGGTAGTTGAGTGGCTCAGTCATTTAGCTGGACTCTTGATTTTGGCTCAGGTTATGATCTCAGGGTCAAGCTCTACGTCCAGGTCCGTGCTCAGTGCGGAGTCTGCTTTTCCCTCTTCCTCAGGTCCTCCCCCTGCTCTCGTGCTCTCTTTATCTCAATTAAATAAATAAAATCTTAAACATACAATAAAATAAAACAACTTTGTTTATTCGTTTGTTTGTTGCCTACATTCCTGGCTTTGGAATGTAAACCCCGTGAAATCAGGAGGTTTAGATTCTGTAGTCAGAGCACCCAGATCAAGTTCTTGCTCCTAGAATCCATTTATTCCTTTAAAAATTGTTGAGAACCTCAAAGAGCTTTTTGGAGGGAGAATTTTTACAATATTATAAGCTAAAACTGAGAATTTTTAAAATATTTATTCCTTTAAGAATAAAATAATAAATTCATTACATGTTAAAATCAGTGATCCCATTACCACAAAATATATAGCCCCTGGAAAATTCCACTTTATACCTACAAGAGAATAAAAGTATAAAACACAAGTAATGCTATTATTATTATGAAAAGAATTTAAACTTCGCAAACCTCTTGGGTTTACTGCCAACCTAGTGTCTGATATAATAGAAGCAGCATAAAGACAGTGTATTTACACTCAAAGAATTACAAACTATATAAGATAGTTGCACTACAGAGGATTTTCACTGTAACCCAGCCAATTAATTTTATTGTCTTCGTCATATAATAATCTCAGCAAATGTCAGCCCAGCTTCTGTTTGCATACCATCACTTAAGGATGTCACTAATTCTTGAAGTAGACCGTTTTAATTTTGAGCTTCTCTAATTTAAAAAAGTTGTTACATTAAGGAAGAGTCTTCCCTTGCTTGATTACAACCCCCCTTAGCATCAAAATTATACTTCCCTAAATGAGCTTTTAGTGGGTTAGGATTTTTTTAAGGGTGAATCATAATCTGAATACCAAGTACTAAGAGGCCTGCCATTAGAGTAAAACAATAGACTTTTATTTCATTGTAGATGTCATAATTCATAAAACTCAATTCCACCAGCCATTGAAAATGTACCAAATACATTGTTATGCTATAATAAACTTGAGGTCAACTGAAAGACTAATAAGTCTATTTCACATGAAATTGCTTTAATTCATGTATCCCTCAGTCTGTTTAAAGTCAGTTTTTTGTAAGTGACAGATTGACACTTTTTTTTTTATTAGAAACATCTCTCTTTTTTCAAGATTCATTTATTAATTTCAGAGAGACAGAGACAGACAGAGAAAGAGAGTGCAAGTAGTGGGGCGAAGGGCAGAGGGAGGAGGAGGAGGATCTCAAGCAGACTCTATGCTGAGTACAGAGCAGGATGCAGGGCTTGATTTCATAACCCTGAGATTGTAACCTGAGCTGAAACCAAGAGTGGGATGCTTAAATGACTGAGTTAGCCAGGCACCCCTAGAAACATCTCTTATTCATGTGCCTATATAGAGTTGTTTTTAATTTATTGAGGAGTAATTGACAGATATAATTGTATGTATTTAAAGTGTGAAACATGATTTGGTATACACATTCATTGTAAAATGATTATCAAGATCAAGATAATTAACACCGTCATCATCTTACATAGCTAATTCTTATTCTTATAAAATGCTTAGACTGAACTCACTGTTTCTGTCTCAATATTTGTAATCCTGTTCTTAGCTAACTCTCCCAGACTAATGAAATATAAAAAAATCATGCTGTTTTTATTTGATTCTAGGTCTTTCTTCAAAATGATTAAATGAAGAGAGTAATATCAAAATATTCCATTAGATTTTTTTTTTTTTTAGATTTTTATTTATTTACTTGACAGAGAGAGAGACAGTGGGAGAGGGAACACAAGCAGGGGGTGTGGGAGAGGGAGAAGCAGGCTTCCTGCTGAGGAGGGAGCCCGATGCGGGGCTCAATCCCAGGATCCTGGGATCATGATCTGAGCTGAAGGCAGAGGCTTAACGACTGAACCACCCAGGCACCCCCAAAATATTCCATTAAAATCTTAATTCCAAAGTAACACCGATTCATTTATAATTGATGTAAAGTGTAAGAGAAAAAAAGACTGTACCATGTCTAAATTTTATCCAGAAGTTATTATAAGGATTTCTTAAATTCAAAAATATTCCTGAAATAAAGAGAGACTGTATAGATATTATTTATTATTTTAACATCAATAATAATGGAAATTAGATTTATTTGACATAATTTGTACTTAGCAATCCCTTAGAAGCTTCATGATTGCCACTTCTCTTTGTAAATTTCTCAGTAAAACTGCACAGCAAAATTTTATAGATAAATTTCAGGCCTATGGGTATATGAGATCTAACAACAACAACAAAAATAATAGCAGCTAACACTTATTGAACAGTTACTACATGCTAGACATTTTACTTCATGACTGTGTATATGCATATGCTGAGCCTTATGCCAAGTGCTATACATGTATTTCTCATTTGTAGCACATTTTCTTTTAATTTTTATAACACACTTGTGGAATTTTTTGATTATGCCTTTGACTAAAGAAAAAGTGATCACTATGGTTAATATAATTAACACTAGCTGTCACAACAGACAAAACTTTAATATAATGGTTAACATAACAAAGGTTGATTTCTTGCTCATATAAATCTAAAGTGGATAGGGCATCCCTCCTCTGTAATATAGCCAACCTATCTGAAACAAGCCCTCCAAAGACTGAAGCAAAAAAGTGAGGGAATTGTGTGCCTAACTACCTTAGTTCCAAAGTGACTCTCTTACTTCAAATCACAATCTGTTGACCAGAACCAAATTATGCAGCCCCAGTCAAACTTCGATGGATACTGGGAAATCTAGAGACACAAATGAAATATTTTGCCACAGATGATCAAAGATCCTTTGACTCCTTTTCTTAAAACATGGAACACACTCCTGAAAGGAGACAATGGAAAGCCCCATCAAGTCCAGAATCTCTCAATTTGTACAACCATCTCTTAAACAGCTCTGGATAAAGTTTTAATCTAAAGACTAATGAGTCAAAAAGACAACTCATCACATTCTGCTTCACCCATCTATACTCAAATTGGATATGAAAAATGGGAATAGGGAAAGGCCAAATTACAAATGGAAACAACGGGAGGCACACACTAGTAACAGGTACACTCTGTGAAATTCCTCTGCTTCGTGTATGGATTCCTGGATTGGTCCTCGATTAGTCCCAGATTCTGCTTTTTGTGAGTTGTTCTGTCTTCTGCAGGTTCTTCTTTTTTCCTTTTCTTCCTGGCCATATCTCAAGTGGGAGAATTGCCTATGTTGGAGGCTAGCAAAGCTTTCTCAGTGCACTTCCTACTCACTAAAGACTGGGGACTCAAGTGTACATTTAAATCTTACATGGTCTAAGGTATTTCAGACTTAGATCCTCTGGTAAAAACCTTCCATAAAAACTTCAGTTATCAGAATTATCTTACCTTTTTCTACTATCAGTTCTATGTAATCACATTCAAAATTATCTTGAAGTCCTATGTAGTGCTTAGATATACTTTTTTTTTTTAATTTCCCCTTGCTTTCTTCCAATCTCTCTTGCTCTAGCAATTAAATGGAAGTTACTATGAGGCTATCTAGAAAATAGGTGGAAAGCCCACATACCTATCTAAACTCTGTCTTGAGTCATCATTTTTAACTAACAGGTTTGGGCCTTTGTCTCAAAGCCTTATTAAGTTGCATGATTTACTATTTGGGATTATAGAAGTAGACAACTTTTATGAAGGTGAAGGGATCTAAATTTCTGAACTGTCCATTCTCTTTTATTTTTTCTTGAAAACCAACTACTTTGTTGAGCTCTTCTTTTCTATAGGGTAACTTGCCAAACATTCTAGTACAACCAACACACAGAATTAATACTGGTTTTTTTTTTTATTTCCTCCTGTATACTAGCTACACACATTGTTGCCTTCCAAGTTATCACAGGGAAATGCTTTCCAATTACAAAAACTGGACTGACATTTGGATTAAAAACGGCCATCAGTTTTCTCATCTGATAACTAAGATGAGGCCATATTTAAGGTTTCAGTTAAGGTACCGATTTCTGTATTTACCACCATAATTAATCTTAAATTCTATCACATATAAACCCTGTAACCTCAGTAGCTTAGCACAGACTTCTCTATTTCTCATCTAAGAATGAATGTGTGTTAGTAGAAACTTGCAGGTATGCTAATGGAACATATGGACTCCAAGATCTACTTGGGAGGGGAAGAAAATGATGCCCTTCGTTGCTTTCACTCTGAAGTGATGTTTCACTTTTGCACACAGTGAAATGGATAGAAATGATCACATAATCACTACCTTCCCATATGTGAAGCTGGGCAATGCAGGGGAGTATATGGAATAGATGGCATTGTAGCTTAGAATTGGAAAATAAATCCAAATATAACTGACTCCAAAGACTATTTTTTCCATCAAGTTATACTTACTTTTATTGAATTTAACATTCTCCTTCTCTGTTCTTGGTAGTAAGGATATTAAAAAGATTATAAAAGAAATCTGAACTATTATACTGATATGAAAGTACATTTTTGTTTGTTTGCTTTTAATTTTAAATTTGGCAAGAAAGATTTCTAGTTTTATATGCATGAGTATGCTCTAATTGCTCATCTGAAGTAATTTAGTTGATACTATTTTATATCCTGGACTAAAATTCAGTCATTCTAGCAAACAATTTAGGAGGAAAAAAAAAAAAAGCACTGTTAAAATTGCCTAAAGCACAAGTGGATTGAAATCAGCAAGATATGATAAATTGGATGAATCTGAAAGAAAAATGTTGGAGGCAGAAAATGTAATGTGTTTCAATGGAAACCATAAAATCTGCTTTAGAGTCTTCATTTCAGACTTATAAGTGGATTTAGAGCAAGACAAAGTACATAATGAGATAAAATAACTAAAGATTGTATAAATCTGATCACAGGCACTTTGATATAATGACCCTCAAATAATTAACCCTTTGACCCTATATTCTGAATAGGAAATAGCATTTTTGTCCTCAGAAATATCTTTTATATAACGGCTGGCACTTCTTACAAAAGATCTGAATTTACTTCTTCATAATTGTATCTGAAATATAAATGCTGTTCTGAAATAACTGTAGGGGACTGGCCCATCTTCCAGGTTTGTAATTCCTACAAAGAGTTAAAAAGTACTAACATAATACACAGTTTTAGAATTACAGTGTCTATCCAGTATGCCATATCCTTTTTGTATCAATCAAGAAATTTACATGTTTAATTTCTAACACTGAAAAAAATCTCTTAAAATATAAGACAGAATAGGCATTCATGAAGCATCATGTATCTCTAAAATATCTGACCTATAGCAAAATATCATTTTCATAAAAAAAATTGATTAGCATTATAAAATAAAAACTGGAAGGGATAATAGGTTTAACTTTAGTTAAAGATAAAGCAGCTATTTATATAAGCTAATAATTAATAAGACAGAATTTTGGATACTATTAACAACCAAAGCACTCAGAAGTTAAGCTGCCATGTATAATCTGATTGATTTATTTGGCAATATAAATGAAACAATGTAATTCCTACCCTTACTCACAAGTTACAGATAGGGCTTTTATCTTCATAATCTTAGAGAAGTTCCACTGAAACTTGTAATATCATCCTTGCCACTTAATATACTAATTCTGTGAGGGTAGGGTTTTCTATGCCTTGTTTATTGTTGGATTTTGAATGCCCAGAGCTGATAAAATAAAATTTAGTAATAACCTGAAATGTAGTAAAAAATAAGTATAATAACGTACTTCAAATTTCAAAACCTGTTGTAAGGGTGAAAGGAAAGAGGTAAAGCATCTGGACAGTGATCCATTCATTGTTTATAAAGTGGATGCCTATAGGAAAGGAAGAAGGCAGGCAATCTAATCTAATCCCCATGTCAACAGAAACTCCAGAAAAAAATGAACAAATGATAATTTCTAGGAGGAAGAGACCTTCTCTATTGACTGCCTTTAGCAGGATGCTACCTGGCTAAAGCATTGTTTATATTAAATAAACCAAGAATCTATGAGGTTACACTCTCCAGAGAATGTCATATAAACTATACCACTTTGAAATAAAAAACAGAAAAATTTCATAATGTAAACACTTGCCTCTCACTGTGTGGTAAACCTATAAACATCACTAACAATTTCATCTATTTTGCTGGGCCACACCTGCTTGTTTTTCAAGGGAAGAGAGAACCAACCTGCAAAGTCACCCTTGATGTTCCAAATGTCTCTCTGCCTTATTTAAGTCTCTTGATTATTCGTATCCTTGAAATTATTAGTAAAGTTTGACACTGGGATAAGATCTCTGATTTGTCTAAATGTAATCTGAGAATTCATTCATGTTAAATTGGTTTGTGGATGAAAGAAATTGAGGATAGCACATAACTTGTATAATCATAAAATCACTCAAATTGGGACATGTTTTAAGACTGAGAGACACCATTATTAAATATTACACCTGGTCAACAGGCACGAATTGAGACTTTCAAGGGCAATACTGAGACATATAGTCATGGTACGAATAGCACTGGGTCTTTCATTCATTAGTGTTTTTGTTTTCCTGAAAAATACTTTAAAATTTTACCAATTTGAAATGTCCTGCTGTCAAAGTAAATGGGGAAATATGGACCCATGTTGAAGCTGCAATACTCAGTACTATATAAATTCTGAATTATTCTGACAGACCTTGAAGTATTGATTTATAGGTCAGAGAAATGATATCATGACATAATTATATGTTATTCTAATTAAACATTTAAAATTATATAGGACTGTTATGGATAGCTTCCTTATCCACATTATATTTATCTGCATGAATATTAATATTTAACAATGATATCTTCAAGTTGGAATTATGGTAACAGGTAATATGAATAGCATTCAGACTAATTTATACTTTTTCAGAATCACTGCACATTACTCACATCTCAAAGGAATCTTATGTAGTGTCTAAGGCTTAGGAGTTGCTCAAGGTTTGAAGACATAAAAATAAACAAGATGTGTAATTGATGATATCAGAACCATTATCTACCAGAGCAGACTTTTTCTGGAGATTTTGGAGGCATCATAAAAACTTAGTTGTAAACTAAATTATACGATTCTTGTTTTTTTATAAACTAATTTAAGGACCACGAATAGGGCTTAGTGGAGCCATGTACCTCTTGAAATTATAAATAAAATGAATGTGGGTTCATTTCTGCATTTTGAGGTACAAAGAGATGTTAATTATTCTATGACATTCTTAAATTTCCTCAGATTTGGATTTGTGACCAAAGGAAAAAAAAGAATTAAGAATCAGAGAAATTGTATCTAGGGGATAGGTCCTTTTACAGATGACCCATATTATGAGGCAATAATTGCTCACATTCACACTCTGGTTAATAAGGCACCTCTGGCCTAGTAGGAGCTTGATGCCTATTAGCAGACTGCACCACCTTGAAAAATATTAACCTGTAGCCATTCATTCAAATTCTCTTTATCTTAAAAGGAGAGAAGAGTAATTGTCTGTTTTTTACCAAACTCTCTCTCCCTTACTTAACAACCTATATTTTGTGAACTTTCTGACATCCAGGATTAACTTTGGGACTAATGTTTTGATTATTCAAATATTAATTACAATGTTCTTTTGTATATAACATATTGATGATCATTTTAAAATATAAATATAATAAGATATTCATAACACCAAAATTGTCTTTGGACCATAAATTTAAAATTCTGTTATTCAGAATATTCATTTCTTTCTTTTAGTGTCTTGAGATTATTATGAATATGAAGACCATAGATTATAAAATTCCTCAAAAAAAAAAATTTTGGCAATGTCTTCACTTAATTACTTCCATTCACTTTTAACCTTTGCCAGCATGTTTCCTATCTCTGCCACTTTGTTGAACTTGGTCTTTGTCAAGTTCACCACTGACTTCCCATGTTCAAATTCAATAAATACTGAGACTTTTCAGCTAGTATTCAATAGAGTTGAATAGCCTATTTTTAATTTTAAGTTAGTTTTATCAAATTAGTATGCATATACATTTTTTATAGTCAAGTATTATAAAGCATAAAGTTTTTAAAAATTCTCACTGATAGGAATTCTCATTAATAAAGACTACAAAAATAAGACATCAATACTGTCTTGATCAGAAAGAGTACATAGTTATTTAAAGCACAAAGCTTGATACAGAAATTCACATTTACAGAAAGAAACTCCAGTTTCTTCTTAAAAATATTTGAGATACCTTATTTGGGGGTTATATCCTAATATGCACATAAACTTCATATATATCTATATATATATATATATGAATATATATATTTTCAATATTTTATCATATTTTATCAAAATCACATAATATAAAGAAATATACTGTAGAAAATATACTACAAAGAAAAATACTATAAAGAAAATATATTTTTACAAAGCCCCATGTAGATTCTCCCTAAACCATCGATTTTGCCTCAGTGTGACATAAATATTTTATCATTTTTAATATGTGCCATGATTTGAGTAAGGTTGAAAAATATGCTCTATAAGCTTGCAGAATAACTATTCACTATTATACCTCAAGTTCAAATAGCTACTCTATAAATACTTGTTGAAAAATTAATGAATAAAAGGATAAAATACATAATTAGATATATAGAATATAGGGAGGTTTTATTGTATCTTTGTTGGCTCTATAGCAAAGCATGAATGTTATGTTTAAGACAGGGAAAAAGGAATTACTACTATCCATTTGCTTACTTGCTGCCATGAAATTTACCTCTTTTAGATAAAGGTAGAATGTTTTTACACATTGATTCAAGATCACTTAAGAATACTCCTTGTGGGCATGACATACTGCCAGATGTTATAAAAGACAGAAAGAAGGAAAACAATAACAGTAAGAACAAAAAACTAGTCACTATTTTTAAGGAATTCATATTTTGGCAAGAGGAATTTTGCCAAAAACAACCATAACAAAAAGCAAAGACAGAAAGTGTATTGTGGGATGCATAAGACCAAGGCATTAATTGTTATTATTAGGGAAAACAAGAGCTTACTGGAAAAAACGAACATAATTATGGTATTGCAGAATAAGTGGGTTTCAAAAGGCAAAAACAGATTCACTTAAGGTGGAAAAAAAAATAAGTACAATCATAGTACTGTACGTTCTTGGAATGATAGGTTATACTTTATAATTGGGACATTCTTTATAAAGAAAAAGAAATACTGAGATATGAAGCTAGAAAATAATTCAAAACCAGATATTGAAGAACCTGAAAGCCACGTTAAAACGTTTATTCTATAGGCAATGATCCTTGTTTTGTTTTGTTTTGTTTTGTTTTAAGTTTGGAACAAGGAAGTCATAAAAAAGATATATGTTTTTGAAACAGTATAGTAGCAAGATCAGTTGGAAATCTATTGGGATAATTAGGAGAAGGGAGTTGAGGGAAATTGGAAGGGGAGGTGAACCATGAGAGACTATGGACTCTGAAAAACAACCTGAGGGTTTTGAAGGGGCGGGGTGGGAGGGTGGGGGAACCAGGTGGTGGGTATTAGGGAGGGCACAGATTGCATGGAGCACTGGGTGTGGTGAAAAAACAATGAATACTGTTACGCTGAAAATAAATAAAAAATTAAAAAAAAAAAAAAAAGAAAAATTAGTATGATAATATCACCTATTGAATGGTAGATTACAATCTAGGTAGATTCTCTTTCTCTAAGGGTTTGAAGATTAACTGATTTGAAAAATTGGTAATATAACACCAAACAACAATGTTATTTGTGAAGGTTGGTGGTCTTTGCCAGAGAGTTCATCACTTCTTCTGTTGTTGAACTTATTTGAACTGTCATTGAGTAGGGTCTGGAATTGGCAATTTCCCAATAACCTTTATGAGACAGAATACAATACACTTGGGAATATGACATCACAGGCTAAAATAAAACTACATCAAGACAAAGATAACAAGCTAAATAACACATGGAACTGGAAGCACAATTAGACAGAATAAGAATTTTAAATACTTATATTGAATGTACCAAAAAAGGAAAGAAAAAGCAGCATGAAATAAGAATAAGAAAAATAGTAATAAGTATATAAGAAAAAATCTTAGGTACATGTATGATAGAAATAGTAAAATGGATGCTACTAAAGAATAATTCATGAGTTTAAAGGTCAAGTTGAGGCATTCTCCCAAAAGAAGTCTGAAAGGATAAAGGGATAAAAAAGAAAAAAAAAAAAAAGAAGAAGGAGAAGAAGAAATGTTTAAAGACATGGAGAACAGAAATCAAAGTATTTAAGTAACTGGTGTCCCAGAAGGTGAGAAAATATATGAAGAAATAATGGAAGATACGCCAAAAAGAAAAGAATAAGAGCAGAACAAAAACCCAACTATATTTGCATATTCTACTATACATATCCAGATACAAAAGACAGAGAAACAAATTTAAAAGCTTGGTGGGGGGTGGCATCCAGGTGGCTCATTTGGTTAAGCACCCAACTTTTGGTTTCTGCTCAGGTCATGATCTCAGGGTCATGAGATCTAGTCCCACATCTGCTCTGTGCTCAGCAGGACATGTGCTTGAGTTTCTCTCTCTTTCTCTGCCCCTCCCCTTGCTCTCTTTTTCTCTCTCTCTAAAAAGATAAATAAAACTTTTAAAAAATAAAAAATAAATAAAAACAAAAGCTTCTAAAGGAATAAGAATTAAATGATATCAAACTTTTCAACAGCAATACTGAAACCAATAAATAAATAAAATAATATTTTTTGAATATTGAAAGAAAATAATTTTGAACATAGACTGAAATTTTGCCAACTCATTGTTCAAATTTGAGGGTAAATATAGTCCTTGGAATAAAAGTTGGAAGAAGGTATTCTACTATCACTTCACATAAACCCTTCTGAAGGAAAGTGAGATGAAATGAGATGAGAAATGAATTTAGAAGATGTTGCAAACAATATGGGAAGTAACACTGAATAACTTGGTAAGATTTGCTGTTTCTTAAAAAAAAATTAAAAGCTTTTCAAAACCAAATAAACAGAAGGAATATATACATGATAACATCATTATAACCTAGATGACAGTAGTAGGACTAGATCCTGGACAAGAAAAATGATATTAGACAATTGACAAAACATGAATATGGTCCATAGATAAGTTAATAGTACTGTATCAATGTTAACTTCCTAGTTTTAATAACTGTATGATTATATAATATGGCAACATTTGTGGAATGGGTAAAGGATATTCAGGAATAATTTGTAATTTTTGTACCGTTTTAGTAATTTGAAATTATTTCAAAATGAAAAATCAACAAAATCAAAGATAGCAATTATGTGAAAAAACAAGGAAAAAGAAAAGAATGGATAGAACAAACTGGAAAAAAATAGAAGACAGTAATAGCCCAACTCTCTTAATAAATATAATAAATATAAATGGACTAAATAAGCTGGTCCAGCTATTTTCTATTTTCATGATGAACATATAAAGCAAAAAGTCAAAACTAAAAGGATGGAAAAACATTAGGAAAAGTTTAACTAAAATACAGCTGGTGCAGCTATACTAATGTCAGACAAAATAGAGCATGAGGAAAAGGCATTGCTAGAGATAAAGCAAGTAAACATATCATGATAAAAGAATATATACTAAAAATATATACTATATATCACCAAGAATATATACTAATTATAATCATATATGTAGTTAATAATTACCTCAAAATGCAGAAAACAAAATTTGATAGAATTCAGGAGAAGGAAATGAATCCGTGATTATAGTGGAATATTTTAATAGTTTTCCCTTAATTCTTAGTTAAGTAGACAAAGGGAAAATCTACAAAAATAGAATATCCTACTTTGCACAAAAACAGAATATTTGAATAACAATGAAAAGTTTGATCTAATGGACTTATGCCTTATCATATGTAGGTTTTAACAAACACCAAAGAATAGGTAGAGGCCAAGATTGAAAATAATTGTCCTTATGAAAATCATTAAAGTTAAAAGAGGCTACTTCTTATGGGACTGTCACAGCACTTTTAATCACTCAGTACTCTCAGCATTGCTCATCTTTCTATTTAGAGGAAATGAGTAAATAGTCCAGAAAGTGTATGCATCTCAAACACAAAGTTATTACTTATTAGTAACTAAATGGTAGGAGAAGACTGCCAAACTTCATAATCTTCCAAAATAAGGTATGCTGAACCCATTTTTTTAGTATGGTCAGAGAAAGAAATTATACTAAGCATTCTAAAATGTAAACTTTATATTCAAGGAAGAAGAAGTATTTTTCATCCTTTATGAGGAAACAGGAAGGAACAGGAAAAGTTATTTCTCATCCTTCATGAATTTGAATGTATGCCATTATGTAAAAATTGGCACAATGTACTAAAATAATCCTAAGTAGAAAAATACATCTGAAAAATATTAGAAAATATTACTCAATAAAAAAAAGAAAGTAGTTTTTTCAATCTAAATTGATAAAAATTCATGTCCCCCCAAAATATTCTCAAGAACATCAATACAATTTCTGGCTTCTTTTTAAATTAACCATTTTATTAAAGCAAGCATAAGGTAATTAGTTATGATGTAAATAAAGAAATATGGGAAAATGTTATTTTTACTCTATTTCTTTTAATTATAATGATTTTAGATAAATAAGATACTCCAGTTTCTATAGCTTTTTTACATATCAGAAATATTAAAAGTAAGTGGAAATAATAAAATATTATGTAAAAATGGGTGGTTCTATAATGTTTGGAATGACACAGGGAATGACAGATTTTATTAGATTCCATAGATTTAGATAGCTTAATCTAATACAACCATATTCCCATGCACATAATTTAATTATTACATTGTGAAACATTTACAGTTGTCAGGAGACATCATTGTGAAACAGAATGGACACTAGACTTTAAGGAAACAGAACCTAGAAATAGTACCAGCTCTGTCACTTTTGGATTATGTGACCTTGGATAGATTATTATAGCTTTTAAAACTCACTAATAATAAACTAAGTTTTTGCAATGTGACATCATCTAGCACCGGGATGACTAAGACTAATAATAATAAACTAATTAATAATAATAAATAATAGTTATTAATAATTAATAATAATAAATTAATAATAAACTAAGTTTTTACAATGTGACATCATCTAGCACTGGGATGACTAAGACATTTTAGTTTTTACAGTACATTTGTTGTGGCTGCACAGAACCTTCACTTGAGAGAGAAGTCAGTCAGGACTCAGTATGATTTATGAATGATATTTTCCAAGGGTTCAGTCATCCCTTGACTGAGACAGGATAGTTGTCCCAAAACTCCCTACTTCCTCCTCTTGTTCCAACTCTTCCTTTCTTCTATATACTTAACATAAAATATGGCTCAATTTAAAGTCAGCTCAATTTAAAATATCAATATAGACTTTGGATTAAACAGAAGAGTTTAAATAACTTAAACACAATTTTTTGTTCCCTCTTTGCACTCCAGTACCATGATAAAAAGAAAAATTAAAAAAACAAAACAACAACAAAAAAAACCACATTCAAAGACAATGAGAAAGAAAGTATCAGTGACACCAAAATCATTTGGAAGCTAGAAGCACATGGATGAAAAGTAACTGATAACCAGCCACTATGAAGTTGAATATTAAGGTTTAGTGTGGACAAGCAAAGAAGAAAGCAGATTTACAATGCAGAACACTTAAAGAGGTGGGGAATTTGAAACATGGTTTAAAAAAATTATTTGAAAGGCATCATTAGATCAACTGATCTTTGGCAACCACACATAACCAGGTGACTCTTTCATCCTTTTGCTCTTAAAGGAGACTAAATATTCACCCTCTTGAGAAGTTAAACCAAAGAAACTATGGACTCAAGGGCACCAGGTATAGCTAAGGATTGGCAGGGATAATTGGAGGATGACTGAAAATTGGAGGATAAAATGAAAGGCCTCATACCAAGTTGAGAGAATAGCAGTTACTCACATATCACCGGCAAAATATTGGAAGAGTCTTCTTCTGAAGAAACCTCATATTACACGTCTCTGAATAAAGACCCTGGACCTCACTAAATTATCCCACATTAATGGTTACAAGTCAATAAAACTCAACCACATTTATGAGCAGTGTTTCTAAGTAGCATTTCAGAAACTTAATCTTAAATATGAGTGAACAAACAAGGATTAGCAGCATTTTTCACAAAAGCTGTAAGAAGAAAGTAACTTAGGGAAATAGGAAAATATACCATGGAGAAGAACCATCCACAAAAAATTTATATGATATTATTATCCTCCAAGATATAGAGAAGATATTGCATCTATGAATGTAAAATAGAATTTTTAGAAACTTGATTACATAATTATAAGTAGAGGATAAAATTGAGTAAACACCCCAGAAGAGAGGACAAATATAAAAAAAAAAAAAAATGGGGAAGTAAGGGATAAAAAGTAAGAGAGTTAGAGGATCAGTCCAAGAGGTCCACCTGAATAATAGGAGTCATAGAAAGAGAATACACAATGGAGATAATGATGAAATAAATAAAGAATAATGTGTCAGCATGATGGCAGAATAGGAACTCTCACATCCTTATTCTCCCTTAGAAATATCCTATAAATAACTGCAGAATGACTAAAATAACTTAAAAGGAGCTCTAGAAATGAATAAAAGATTTACAGCAACCAAGGAAACACCCAAATAAGAAAAAGTCACAATCAAAACAGCAAGAAGTTTTGTGGCATTTTTACTTGCCCTTCACTACTCTCTCCCCAGTGTGGTGTAGCACAGTCAGGAAGAAGCAGCCCATTTTTAATTTCTCTCCCTTAGGATGGAAAGAGAAGAATAAAACTTGTTTGGAATGTTCAAGCTTGTCTCTGGGCTGCCTAAAGGACTGGTTTGTCTCTCACTTGACTCAAATCCTCAGGAGAGGAACGGCAATATAGTTTAGATATCAGGCTGAAAACCACTGAAGGCAGTAATGATACATAAAACTGCAGGGGAATTGCAGATCCACAGACTCCTAGGAGAAAAACAATTGAGGGTAGAGAATACCAAAAAAAAAAAAAAAAAAAAAAAAAAAAAAAAAAAATCTAAGGCCCCAAAATGAAGTGGGGGAAGACTCTGAGAAATTAAGACACTTAAAGGAACCTGGGGAAAATCAAAAGAAAAGAAAACCATGCACACACTGACCCAGAGGGGATGCCTGCCCAGAAGAGATCTAAGAAGACTTTAACCCTTTACCCTAAGCAGATCTCAAAGCTTAGGGGTTTACTAAATAGTGAAAGTCTTCCATGCAAGTCAGCAAATATTGAAAGAAGTAGCTGTTTTCAAATGTCCAATTTTCAACAATCACAAAACAGAGAAAAAAATAGGGAAACAAGGTCCATTTAAAGAAAATAAATCCTCAGAAACTGTCCCTGAATACACATATCAGACTTACCAGATAAAAACTTTATTTGTGAATTTCATTTTAATTCCAGTAGAGTTAACATACAGTGTTATATTAATTGCAGGTGTACAATGTAGTGATTCAACAGTTTTATACATTATTTGGTGCTCATCAAGATAAGTACTCTTTTTTTTTTTTAAGATTTATTTATTTGAGAGGGAGAGAGAGAGAGAGAACGGGGTGGAGAGGGGGAGGAGAGGGAGACTGAGTCTTAAGCAGATTCCAGACTGAACACTGAGCTGGATGCAAGGTTTTGTCTCACTACCCTGACATCAAGACCTGAGCTGAAACGAAGAATCAGATGCTTTAACCAAATGTGCTGCCCAGGTGCCTCAAGATAAGTACTATTAATACCCTTCATCTATTCTACCCACCTTCCCACCCAGCTCTCCTCTGGTAACAATCAATTTGTTCTTTATAGATAAGAGTCTGGTTTGGCTCTCTTTTTGTTGTTGTTCATGTGTTTTGTTTCTTAAATTCCACAAATGAGTGAAAGCATATGGTATCTGCCTTTGCTTATTTTGCTTAGCATTATTCTCTCTACTTTCATTCATGTTATTGCAAATGTCAAGATTTCATTCTTTTTTATGGCTAAGTAATGTTCCATGGTATGTATGTGTGTGTGTGTGTGTATATATATATATATATATATATACACACACATATCTTCTTTATCCATTTATCTACCAATAGACACTTGGGCTGCTTCCATAATTTGGTTATTGAAAATAATGTTGCAATAAATATAGGGGTGCATAGACTTTTTCAAATTAATGCTTTCATATTCTTTGGGTAAACGCCCAATAGTGGAATTACTGGATCATATCATAGTTCTATTTTTTAAATTAACATATAATATATTATTTGTTTCAGGGGTACAGGTCTGTGATTATCAGTCTTATACAATTCACAGCATGATAGTTCTATTTTTTTTTTTTTTTTGAGGATCCTCCACACTGTTTTCTACAATGGCTGCACTAGTTTGCATTCCCACCAACAGTGCATGAGGTTCCTTTTTTTCCACATCCTCACCAACACTTTGTTGTTTCTTGAGCTATTGATTTTAGCCATTCTGACAGGTGTGACGTGATACTCATTGTGGTTTTGATTTGCATTTCCCAAATCATTAGTGATGTTGAACATCTTTTCGTGTTAGACAAAAACCTTAAAATAACTGTTTTAAATATGCTCAAAGAGACAAAGGAAAACATGGGCAAATAATGAAAGAAAATCAGAGAAACAATATATAACCCAAATAAGATTACCAATAAGGAGATAGAAATTATTTAAAAGAATTAAACAAATTTTGTAGCAGAAAAATAAAATAACTGAATTGAAAAACTCACTAGCATTTCAACAGCCCATGTAAAAAAAAAAAAGGAAAAAATTCAGCAAAATTAAAGATGGATCTTTTGAAATAATAGAGTCTGAAGAACAAAAACAAGAATAGAGAAAAATGAACAGGGAATAAGGAACTTGCAGCATACTAGCAAATGGATCAAAATATGCATTTTGGGGGTCCCAGAAGAAGAGAATAAGAAACAGATATGTTACATGAAGAAATAAGAGCTGAACCTCTCAAATTTGAAGAAACACATACATTTACAAGCTTTATATATGCCAAGTAGGATAAGCAAAATGAGACCCACATTGAGAGACATTATAAAGAAACTCAAAAGCCAAAAACAAAGAAAGAATCTTGAAAGTCACAAGAGAAAAGTGACTCATTACATACAAGGGGTATTCAATAATTTGCACATACATCAGCAGAAACTTTGCATGCCAGGAGGCAGTAGGAGGATATATTTAAAGTGCTGAAATTAAAAAAAAAAAAAAAAAAAAAACACTGTCAACTGAGAATTCTATATTTAGTAAAGCTCTGTGATAATTACTTTTATATGGTAACTTGGTTAAACCATGGTACACAGATGTCTGGCCAAACATTATTCTAGATGTATCTTTAAGTTATATTTTATATGAGATCAACCTTTAAAGCAGGAAACATTGAGTAGAGACAAATATGAGCATTATGTAATAATAGGGTCAATTCACTAAGAAGATATAATAATTATAAACACATATCCACCAAAAATCAGAGGAACAAAATAAATAATAGAAACATCTACAGGCTAAAGACAGAAATATAAGCATTTCTACAATAACAGATTTCAATACCTCATTTTCAACATCAGATATAACAACCAGAGAGAATATCAATAAGAAACAGAGGATTTGAACAATATTACAGACAAACTGGACCTAACAGACATATACAAAACACTCAGAATATACATTTTTCTCAAATGCACATGGAACATTATCTAGGATATTCAATATTTTGGGCCATAAAACAAATCTTAGTAAATTTAAAAATACTGAAATTATCCCAAGTATATTTTCTAATCACAAGGGAATTAAAGTAGAAATCAATAACATAAGGAAAACTGGAAAATTCACAAGTATGTAGAAATTAAATGGGATACTCTTAAATAGCCTATGAAACCAAAAAAAGAAATCTCAGTGGAAATTATAAAATATCTTGAGACAAATGAAAATAAAACACAATATACTGAAATTTCTGGGATTCAGCAAAACCCATGTTAAGAGGCAAGTGTAAGATTATAAATGATTACATTATAAAAGAAGAACAGTATCAAATAAACAGTTTAACTTTAAACTTCATTGACGTGGAAAAAGAATGAACTAAATTAAGCTAGGAGAAGAAAGAAAATAATAAATATCAGAGAGGAGATAAAATAGAGTTATAAAAACAACATAGAAAATCAGTGAACACAAGATTTAGTTCTTCAAAATATAAACAAAATTGATAAAGCTTCAGCTAAAAAGATAAAAAAGAGATAAGGCTCAAAAAACTAAAATCAGAAGTGAAAGAGGGGACATTGCTATGATTTTACAAAAATAAAAAGGATTATTAAAAAACTGTGAATAAATGTATGCAAATAAATTATATAACTTAGATGAAATAGATAAATCCTTAGACTTACACAACCTACTAACACTGAATCATGAAAGAAGAAAACCTGAATAGATCTATAACTCATACGGAGATTGAATCAGTAATCAAAACCCTCCCAAAAAATAAATTAAAAGAACTAATGGCTTTACTAGGAAAGAAGTAACAGCAATCCTTCTCAAACTCTTCCAAAAAACAAAATGAGGGAATATCTCTTTATTCCTATGAGGCTACATTATCTTGATACTAAAGCCAGACAAATAAACTAAAAGAAAAGAAAAACAATATTCTTTATGAATACTGATGCCAAAAATCCTCAAGAATCTATTAACACTCAATTAAGCAACATATTTAAAAGATTATATAACAGGATCACGTGGGATTTATTCTTGGAATACAAGAAGTGATACAACATATGAAAATCAATCTATGTAATACACATTAACAGAATGAAGGAAAAAAAAACATGATCATCATAATCAATGCAGAAAAAAATATTCTGACAAAAATTCAAAACCCTTTGATGATAAAAACACTAAAACAGTAAATAAAAAAAATTGAAAGAAACTAATAAAAGTCATATAAGAAAAAAAAAAAACCCATGCAGCTAACATTTAAGATCAAGAATAAAATACTTAGAATAAACTTAACTAAGGATGTGAAAGACTTGTACACTGAAACCTACAATATGTTTCTGAAAGAAATTAACAGAAATAAAAGGAAAAACAACATATTTGTGGACTACAAGACTTAATATTGCTAAACTACTACTCAATTTTTAGCAGTCTATAAATTCAATGTACTCCTTATAAAAATCCCAATGGTATTTTAGCAGGATAGAAAAATTCATCCTAAAATTCATCTACAATTTCAAGGGACCCCAAAGAGCCAAAACAATCCTGAAAAAGAAGAAAACTGTAGTTTTCATACCTCATCATTTTCAAACATACTATAAAATTATAGTAATCACAATAGTGTGGTTCTGATATAAAAACAGACATACAGATCAATGGAATAAAATAGAAGCCCAGAAGTAAATGCTTGCATATTGGATCAAATGATTCTCAAAATGATTATCAAAATGATTCAATAGGGAAAGAATAGTCTTTTCAACAAATGGTGCTCAGGGACGCCTGGGTGGCTCAGTTGGTTAAGCGTCCAACTCTTGATTTTGGCTCAGATCATGACCCCAGGTCGTGAGACTGAGCCCCATATCTGGCTCCGCACTGTGCATGGAGCCTGTTTAAGATTAAGATCTCTCCCTCTCCTCTTTCCCCTCGCACCCCAAGGCCCATGTCCTCTTTTTCTCAAAAAACAACAAAAAAGTCATGCTCAAAAAACTGGATTCCATGTGCAAAAAGGTAAAGTTGGATTATTACTTTACATAATAAACAAAAATTAACCCCAAATAGATAAAAAATTTTGTGCATCAAAGGGTACTATCAATGAAGTAAAAAGGCGACCCATAGAATTGGAGAAAATACTTGCAAATCATACATTTGTAAGAGATTGATATCTAGAATAAAGAAATCCTGCAATTCAACAGCAACAAAAAAGCAAACACAACAAATAGGAAATGGACAACAAATGACTTAAATAAACATTTCTACAACGAAGATATACATATGACCAATAGGCACATGAAAAGATGCTCAGTATCACTAATTATTAGGGAAATGCAAAATAAAAGCACAATGAGATATGACCTCACATCTATGTGTTTAATGGATGGCTACCATTAAAAAAAAAAGAAGAAAAGAAAAAGAAAAAAAAAAGTGTTACTCAGGATGTGTAGAAATTAGAACCCTTGTGCACTGTTGCTGGGAATGTAGAATGGTGTATCTGCTGTAGCAAATGGTATGGTGATTCTTCAAAACATTAAAAGTAAAATTATCATATGATCCAAGCAATTCCACCCCTGACTATACACTCAAAACAACTGAAAGCAGGGTCTCAAAGAGATATCTGTATACCTATGTTCATAGCAGCATTATTCACAATAGCTAAAATATGGAAGCAACCCAAATGCTGGTTTGGATAAACAAAACATACAGCTGACCCTTGAAAAATGCAGGGATTAGGGTCACCACTCCATTGCACAGTTGAAGTTCCATGAATAACTTTGGCTCCCCCAAAACTTAACTACTAATGGCTTACCATTGGACCAAAAATCTTTTCGATAACATAAACAGTCAATTAACACATATTTTGTATGTTATATATATTATATACTGTATGCTTATAATAATCTAGAAAAGATGTTATTAAGAAAATCATAAGGAAGAGAAAACATATTTAGAGTATTAGTATTTATAAAAAATAAATCTATATAAGTGAGCCTGACCAGTTCAAGGCTATGTTGTTCAAAGGTTGACTATAATAGAATATTAATTATTTTTTTTAAGATTTTATTTATTTATTTGACAGACGGAGATCACAAGTAGGCAGAGAGGCAGGCAGAGAGAGAGAGGAGGAAGCAGGCTCCCCGCTGAGCAGAGAGCCCGATGCGGGGCTCGATCCCAGGATCCTGAGACCATGACCTGAGCTGAAGGCAGAGGCTCAACCCACTGAGCCACCCAGGTGCCCCTGGAATATTAATTATTAAAACCTGAAAAAAGAAAAACAAATGAGACATGCTTCCACACATATCAACTTTAAAGACATCATGCTAAGTAAAATAAGCCAGTCACAAAAGGAAATATTGTGTGATTGCACTTATATGAGATACCTAGAGTAATCAAATTCTAGAAAGAAATAGAAAGTGCTTTTAGAGGTTGAGGGTGTGGGAGGACTGGGAGTTACTGTGTAATGGGCACATAGTTTCAATTGAAGAAAAAAGATGAAAAGTTTCCACAGATGGATGGTCATGATGGTTGCACAATATAAACATACTTAATGTACAGTTAAAAATGCTTAAAATGGTTAAGTTTTATGGTACACATATTACCATAAAAAATATAAGAGAAATACCCAGAACTGAGGGATATAAATTTTCAGAATGAATAACTACAATAAATTGAATAGAAAAACAATCTGGCCAAGCAAGCAAATATTTATGAGACAAATTACTGTGAAATTGCAGAATACCTGGTATAAGAAACAATGCTAAAAGTTTTCAGTCAGAAGGGAAAAACAATAAATAGACATTCATATATATCAAACTAAGAACTAAATGGCAATGGACATCTCAAAGGAAACACTGGAAGTTAGATGATAAAGCGATCCTGAAAAAAATCTGAAAGAAGCTCTACTCAGTCAAATCATCAACCAAATATAAATTAGCATAACAGCATATTTAGGCTTTCAAGCTTTTAAAAAATTTACCTCCTATATATAATTTCTCAGTAAACTCATAGAGAAGGTACTGTATTAAAATAAGAAAATAAACCAAGAAAGACCAAGATATAGAATTCTGGAACTTAGAGTCCCTACATAGCATGGAGACAAATGAATTCTTAGGATCACAGTTGAAGAGATGTACACCAAAATGGAGGGTCTAAGATCAGGTTTAGAGGGTAAACAGTCCTGATTAAATCAGCAAAACGAAAGGTGCAAACAGAAGTATCGTTAAAAAAATTATATATGTGTGAGTATATTTGGGGAGAGTGGTGGTTTGAATGGTATGAGATTTTCAAACAAGTTCTCAAAAACATAGTATAAAAAAGCAAACATATCCTAATATATTGTATGGCTCAGCTGTGAACAATATATACACAGTCATAACAATTACAACAGTAAATACTAATTTACCCCCAAACAGCAGTGATATAATTCTATGGGGAAAATAGAGGAGGGAATATATAAGTGTGTGTATTATGGAGGATTTATAAGAGAATTAAATCTCCATCTTTCACAGTGGAAATCTATAAATAATATCTAACCTCCCCCCAAAAAAAGATATTTTAGCAGAATAAGCATGTTACTTGGAAATATAAAAGTAAACAGCAGAAGAGTTACAAGATAGTATCTTGGGGTATCAGATTGATTGTAGCGGTATGGTGTATGGAACTACTATTTTTCCATCATTTCATTTTTGTTTATAAATCTAGGAATTAAATAATCATACAAATAAAATTGCTTTTAAATAACAATGTAGAGCTTTATAAAATGTATATATAATATACATGAAACTAAACACTGTATATTAAAATAAATGTTGTAAATATATTGTATATACATGAAACTAATGGATAATTGATGAAATATCAAAAGCCACTGACAAGGAACTGGTAGAGATATACAAAATATGATAGTTCATATACAAAGAAAATAAAAGGGGATAAAGATACCATCATGAGTTATAAAAAGAGAAAGATTTGAATATTTAAGAATTAAAAGTTCTGAGAAAGAGAGAAATGAGGAGTTGTTCAATGGATTTAAAATTCTGGTCACACAAGATAAAGTTCTAGAGATCTGCTGTGCAACATTATGACTAAGGTTAACAATATTGTATTTTGCACTTAAAAGTCTGTTGAAAGAATAGGTCTCAGGGTAAGTGTTTTTATCATAATAATTTTAAAAGACTTAAGAGAAAACATTGAGAAAATTGAAAATAATTTTATAAAAATTATTATATGATTTTTCTGTGAAAGATAGAGGTAAAGAATGCCATCGATCACACATAAAATTTTATCAGAAAAAATTCTGCAAAAACAACAAAAAGAAGTATACATTTGATAACCAAAATCTTATTAACATAGGATAAAATGTACTTTATCGACAAAACAATTATGTTGAAAGCCTGAAGGAAATTAAATATTATTACTTAATTGAAATCATTATATTAATCTAATACTTGACAGATTTCCTGAAAGAGGAACCATGCTGACATAGCTATACAGCAAGAAAGCTATCAACTCAATTTGGTTCCTGCCTACACCTATTTCTCTTAATTCCCCCCTGATGCTCAAAATCCAGTTCTTGATAAACACAAAACAACTTTCTGAATATGTACATTTATATAATATTAAATGAGATATGCATATTTTCTCTAAACGTCTCAACCTGTAATTCATAGAATCATATATTTATAGTTCAAAATTAACATCCCTAATTTCTAATGAATTTACTCATCAAAATATATTCGTTCATATAATTTAAAAATTCATATAACTAACCTCTTTGAGTGAGATGTCTTGATTTTTTTGATTTTATACCAATTTCTTTTGTTTTTAATTCATATATAATAGAAGAAACATGTTTACTCTGTTCTCTAGAATTTTTTAAATAAACAGGAGAATGTATAATCTGTGGAAACAAAATAAAAGCAATGATAACCACAATAATGTCTGTTATATACTTTTTCAAGTTCTCAAAGAACTCTCACATTTATTACACACTATAATGATTGATTTTATTTTTTTAAAAATACCAAGAAAAACCTGTAAGATAGGCAGAGTTAGGAAAAGATGTAAAGAGCTCCATTGTATATGATTTTGATAAATTGTTTATTAAGAATTAATGATATACTTTGGATCATGCTTGAAGGGAGACTGAGGGGAAAAGGGTCCTGTCAGGAGGGTGCCAGGACAAAACAAAACAAAACCCACCAAGAAAAACAAGGAATAAACAAAGAGAAGAAAGACTGTGTTGCCCAAGAAGCCTAAAGAAAGATTTAGGTTAAGAGACGGTAGACAAAACTATTTTACAGAATACTAAAAAAGATAGTAACATTGAAAGAAAGATAAATGGGACCAGAATTATCACAAATTTTTTTTTTTAAGATTTTATTTATTTATTTATTTGACAGACAGAGATCACAAGTAGGAAGAGAGAGAGGGCGTAGCAGGCTCCCTGCTGAGCAGAGAGCCCGATGTGGGGTTTGATCCCAGGACACTGGGATCATGACCTGAGCTGAAGGCAGAGGTTTTAATCCACTTTAACCCCAGGTGCCCCGAATTATCACAAATCTTAAAAGTACAAATGGATCTGGTATGTGTGAAAGGAATAACAAGCAGAATATTGAAAAAAACTTGGTGGAGAGTTGGGGGCACTATCAGATGTAAACTAAAAAATGTCTGTAAATTGGTAGGGAATATTTTAATAATTAATACTGTGTTGTCTGCCTTTGTCTTCACAGTCTATCTACCACAGTGCAAAGGATCCACCAGGTCATCAGAAACCCAGGCTTTTTCAAAGTTTATCATCTCTTTCTTGCCCTCTATATGGCTTCTATCCTCAAGGTTTACTCATGAGTCAAGATAGCTACTGGAGCTCTACACACAATGTCTGTATTTCAGTCAGCAAGATGGAGGAAAAAGGTAAAATGACAAAAGGCATAGGCCATGTGTCTTAAGGTGCTTTCTCAGAGGTCCTTCAAAAAACTTCTGTTTATATCTTATTGACCACTCATAGTGACAAAGGAGAGGGTAAGCAATGCAGTCTTTTGGGTAGGTACTTTGCTGCCTGGAGTAAAATTTCAGGGTTTTTACCAAGAAAGAAGAAAAGGACAGATACTGGTAGACAACCACAGTATACAACAGAGAAAACGATCAGAATTTTGGAAGGAGATATACATTTGTATTTTGAGATACATTCCCAGGGACATTATGCATTCCTTGATGAGTACCACTGGTCTAAATTCTAAGGACTCACAAATATGTATCTTCAATAGTATTCCTTTCTGAGTTGTTTCCTTTTTATGTAGTACCTATGAGCTGTGCCCTTTCACCCCGGAAAATCTCACAGACATCTCATACTCGATAGAACTGAATTCCTATCTTTCCTCCAAAGCTATTATAACTTATTTCTGGTTTTGGTGAATAGCACCACCTTCATCCAAGAAGATGAGAGTCACATAAACTCTCTAATATGTGACAGCAGATAGGATTTTGAAATTAAAAAAAAAAAAATCACTGTATTTCCCCTACCTTGACCTGCTTACTTGTCCAAACCTCCTTTATTCTACAATTTAGGAGAAACACTTGGTTATGTTTCCTGGTGCCCTGTATTTATCATTTTCTGCCTAAATTCCTATAATGCACAAAACAGATGTATTTAAATGAATAGCCTTGAGTTTCTATCTTTTAAATTTTATATGTGATATTCTCTAATTTATTGAAAATAATCTGTCTTTATGCAATGACTCATTGTGCAAGAATTTTTTTTTTAAGATTTTATTTATCAGATAGAGATCACAAGTAGGCAGAGAGGCAGGCAGAGAGAGAGAGGAAGGGAAGCAGGCTCCCTGCTGAGCAGAGAGCCCGATGCAGGGCTCGATCCCAGGACCCTGAGATCATGACCTGAGCCAAAGGCAGAGGCTTTAACCCACTGAGCCACCCAGGTGCCCCTGTGCAAGAATATTTTTTTTTTTTTTGTGCAAGAATTTTTTAATGCTTATAATGGATACTAGGTATTATGTAGTCCTGGAATGAATCTCAGTTATTATTCTTCACTAAAAATCCTTCACTAGTTATCGTACATAATTTCTTTCCATTCTTCCTATGACAAAAATACTAGTTTTTGCTACAAAGACAGGTAAGCAGTTACTTCTGAGCTTATACATTCTCCTTATATTAATTTTTTTTCTAAAGTTTCTGAGAGGGCACCTGGGTGGATCAGTGGGTTAAGCTTCTGCCTTCGGCTCAGGCCATGATCTCAGGGTCCTGGGATCAAGCCCCACGTTGGGCTCTCTGCTTAGCAGGGAGTCTTCTTCCCCCTCTCTCTCTGCCTGCCTCCCTGCCTACTTGTGATCTCTGTCAAGTAAATAAATAAAAGCTTTAAAAAAAATAAAGTTTGTCAAGAATAACTATAACATAATATCAACACATTATCAAAATATAACATTATTTTAAGTAATATTACTGCTATTCTCACTTGGGTCCAGTTCTTTCTATTAAACAAAGTATTATAAAAATAATGTAGACTACTCTTCTGCAATCAATTATGTAACAATCAATTGTAAATGCTTCTTCAACCTCAAATTCACCTATCAGTCCTCTTCAATTAGTCTTCTGTATCATCATTATTGTGTTTTGTTACTTCTATAAATTTTGGTCTATTTTTATAACTACTATCTCTCTCTACTAACAATGCAATTCATCATACATTAAAAATCATCCCCAATTTTATATAAACTACAAAAACGGACCCTTTAGAATGTAAGGATATGTTTAGCAATCTATTTCTACTAATACATATTCTTCTGCCTTTCCCTGAAAGAATAAAGGAAAATTTTAAAATAAGTGTGTATCTGTCGAATCTGAGTATCCAATCTCTATAGAGGTCTGGGGCAAGATGGCGGAGAAGTAGGAGACCCTATGACCCTATTTCAACTGGTCCCCTAAAGTGAGCTAATTATGTACCAGAACATTCTGAACACCCATGAAATCAGGCTGAGATGTAGGAATATACACTTCTGGATCTCTATGGGGGCAGAAGACTCCAGTGGAGAGGTAAAGCAGAGTGGGAATCTATCACAAATAAAATTAATTTATAGAATCATGAAATTTAAAAATTAGATACTGAAGGAGCACCTGGGTGGCTCAGTCAGTTAAGTGTCTCCCTTCAGCTCTGGTCATGGACCCAGCCCAGCATAGCTTCTCCCTCTTCCTCTGCCTACAGCCCCCCACCCCTGGTTTGTGCTCCCCCTCTCTCTCTCTCTCTCTGTGTCAAATAAATGAATAAAATCATTTAAAAAATTAGATACTAAAATTTTACATTTTTAATATTTTTATTCTATTTAAAAATTAAATATGTAGCTAGTAAGTTCCTTTCAGAAATATATTTTCTTTAGTTCTTCCACTTACCCTTTTTCATATACCTACATGCCATTCCTTGTCATCATTTAAAATAATTTTCCTTTCCTTGGCTTTTATAAAAGAAGAATCTGCGACAAAGTTTGCATATATGACAGTGAAACAAATCTAGGAAGATGAACATCTAAATTCCTAAGTGAACTGAGACATACACAGGCTACCAAGGTAAAGAAACTGCACTTTTCTGAATACATAGTACAAGAAGGAAAAGAAAGGATGAGCCCCTTACTGATACTTAAAATCATGGAGAAGGAAAAGTTATCAGAAGAATGAGAATAATCTAATAAATATCTTGTTTTCAATAGCAGAAAGTCTATTCTATTAACTGACATACCGTAATTCCAATACTGGTCCTCAATAATTTTAGAAAGTAAAGTTAAGGATATTTGGTAGCATTTGGAAGAGGAATAAATTACCAGGGAGCAGTATAAGTTAACAGGTGAATACATCAGATATAATTTCATTTTTAACAGGTTCAAAATTAACTCAGCTTCAAACACCCTCTATATGATAAACCTTAATTTCTGTAGTATGTTCAGATAAATGTTTTCATAACTTTGGAAAGATAACATGATTCGATGCAAATCAGAGATGTTGAGTCATCACATGAAAGAGAGTAAGGATTCATAAAATGATGCAACCTGAAGTGAGATCTCAATTGTCACAAGCAGGCTTGTTAGCCCTGTCATGATCAATATTTATGCAAATGATTTGAATAATAATAAAAGGAAATGTTTATGACATTTTTAGGTGAGGTGTCAAAAGAACAAAACCAGTTAACACAAGATAGAAATTTTAAATATTTTCAATAGACAGGAGCAATCAACCAAATTAAACAGATGAAATGTAATAGAAATAAATATTACAATTGGGCAAAATGCATTTCATTTCTGTAATACATAATGTAATTTAAAATCATGAATGATAAGAGGATACAATATTGTAATTAAAAGAGCAAATTAAGAGTCCATTGTAGGATGACCTTATGCTATATTAAGCATTTTATCTAGAATGAAGAAAATCACACATATTACCATATGTGTAATATGACCACATGTCTTACCATATTAATTTCTGATGAGAACCATAGCTGAAGCAGGTCAGGGCAACATATTTTCAGGTAAGGATAGATAATCTTGAACGTGAAAAGAGAGCAGCCTACCTACTAAGTTATTTTTAAAGTAAGCCCTATATAAATAAGCCATATTTAAATCCAGAGTAGAAAAGAGGCAACAAAGAGAGATTCAGGCTTCTTACCTCCCCCAATTACCACCTCCCTCATCTTATAAAATGATAGCAGACTCTTGTTCAAACCACAAGAACTTAGAATTTGTTCTCTATTTTATGCTCTTTCCTGAAACTCTGTATCTAAGCCATCAGCAAATCTTGACAATTATACTTCCTAAATGTATTTCAAATCTGTCTTCTTCTCTTCCTTTTTTATATTACCTCTCTAGTCTAAGCTATAGTCACCCCTTCTAACCACAAATGGTCTTCTGTTGGCTTCTGCCTTCACACCAGATCTTACAAGATTCAGTTACATTTATTACAGTTATATTTATCAAAAGATAAATCTGATCATGTTTATTTTTAGCTTTACATTTCCTGATTGCTGTCCAAGGTGCCAGTCCTTACTATGAGCTTGAAAAGCCAGCAAATATGGCCCTGGGTCACATAGTCAAATTCATTTCATTCTACCCTTGACTTTATTCATCATACTCTTACAACATTGGATTTCATTCAGTCCTTTGAACCCAACTCAAAACAATCTATCCCAGGCCTCAGGTCCTTGTGCAAGCTCTTTGTTCTATCTAGAATACACTCCTACACTTTTCATGACTACCTTCTCATCCTTCAGGTCTTAACTTTTATCTCCTCAGAAAAACATTCTATGGCAATCTTATGAGAACTAGAACTTCTCCGATTACCCTATCTCAGCAACCTATTTATTTTATTTACATTTATCACAGATTTGTTCACTTGGATTATAACTTGGTTTTCACTTTTTGTTTTTTCCTAGAATCTATCTAGTTCACCAGGGTAAGGACTTTGCTTGTCTTCCTTACTTAGTGCCAAGAATGGCCCCTGACACTCAGCAAATATTCAATAATTATATGCTAAATGTGTAATAAATAGTAGCAAAGACAAGTACTAGAACGGATGAGTGGAGGTTTAGGAACTTTGGTTCAATATACTATAAAGTGAAACTCCCTTTTCAGAGTGAGTCCAACCAGACATAATCTAAAGACAAATTCCTAGCTTACATTTTTTTAAAGGATTCTATCCCAAATAACACTTTCCAACATTTTCTCTTTTAATCCTGAAATCTCCATACTGTACAGTTACTCCAAAGGTTTTTACTCAGCAACACTTTTACCACTCTTTCATCCCCTTTTTCATCAACTTAAACTCTTAATTTTCTAGAGTCTCTTCTACTTAACCATTCCTCAATATGTTACACGTACAAAAAGCATAAACATAATCATCTGGTAAGAATAATTATGCATCTACTTGGGCACATCACTCTACTGTCTGTTGTTCTACATCACAATAAACCAGAGAACCAAAATGGCAATGAAAGAGCTCTTCTTTGACAGTACTGAGTAGAAAAGCCAGGAAAAAATAATCTATAATAGCTACAAAAGCTGGGAGAGACATATGTATACAAATTAATCTCACATAATCATAAGAAAAAACTTTCAGAACATTACTGAAAATTGGAATAGATTAACTGAGGTGCTATGGAACTCCCTATAATTGACAAACTAAGTACATGCTTGTAAAATATCAGATGGATGATTGTACCAGATATTTATTTTCCCCAAGAGAGATGATAATTAACATTTAAAAATTGAGAAGTGGTGACAGTGGCAACAATTTTCTCTACTTTCTAGACCAAGGTTAAATATTTTATACTAAACTCTTCTGTCTCAGAAAATCAAGATTCATTTTCAATCCTTAACAGTTTGAGTTAGTGTTAGTTAGTGTTCTAAGACTGTAGTTTTGTTTTCAGATTATGTATTACACAAATCAGAGCCCTTTAATTTTAAAGCATATTATAAGTCTTTAACCAAAGCAGATTGACAGAGACTCAATGTTACATTATCTATTTGTATACTGTTTATACTATAATTGACCAAGCATTTGCTTTGTCTACACTACATATGGTCATTATTAGGAGGCTCCATTTGAAGGATTATCTCAAAAACCTCTTTAGAATCATTAGTTCTTTGGTATCCTACCACCTGTTTTCTCATGCTTTTGTTCCCTTTCCTCTTCCCAGCTAAGACATCACCTTTAAAAGTGCTAACTTTAGTAATATGCTAAAACCCAAACTAAAAATTTTACCCTTTTTCATCTGAATGAAAACTGTTAACTCTACTGTTTGGCTACGTAGCCTCTCATTAAGTTTAGCAAGCTATAGCTTCAACAGAGGAGAGGCTAACATACACTTGAACTCTGCTTTTAAGACTAAGTGATGGTTAACAGGGGGAAAAAAAAAACATGGAAAAAGGGGAATGATTTAAAATAAAGTTTTATGAGAAAAATTACTTTTTAAAATAGTCCCCTAGAAGCAACTGACAGGTTTAACTGCTATTTGAAAAACTGTTATTATCTTGTATTTGTTCCCAATCTTACTTTATCTTAATGAAGATGACTAGAAATGATAATACTCTGGATACATGAGGAAGAGAATTCACAAAGGATGACCTGGATAAACAAATATAGGACACATAGTAGATAGAGAAAGAAGTGCGATATTTCTCTTCTATACACAAAAAGTAGCCATGGGAAATGAAGGTGACTGAATATTATATTTTGCTGCAAATGTCCATTTAAAGAACACATGGGGAAAAAAGAATAATAGGTATGTTCCCTCAGTTAAAGAATGGTTAAGGTCTAAGGTCCATCATTACCAAGATTAGAGGTGCCAGTGTATAAATTACTGAGGCCTACTCTGTCTGCTACATTCCTGTGGATACTTGCTAGTAGCAGTTGTCAACCCCAGTAAAAAGAGATGCTGCAAACTTCCATAAAGATTTTAGAATAGGTTATAATTTCAAGTTGAGAGAACATAGTACTAGTTCATTAATAATAATAATTGGTATTAGATAGAGTAAGTAAAAGGCATGAAAACTTTTACAGTATACAGATTTATGTTTCTTTAAAAGTCTCATTATTATTTGTATAATATTATATATATTTTATATATTAATATATTAAACATATATTTACTTATTATTTACGTGACAGTGCAATTCTATTTGAAATCTTATTTTTTACTAACATATTGATTATACTGTCTGATAGCCAATGTATTATATAGTAATAATTTAGAATAATTCTGTATCTGGTTTACCTAAAATCCACAATTTTAAAAGTGTGTAACTCTACAAATATTATTTTGTTTATAACTTTCAAAGCACTTATGCATTCTACTTTATATCATAGTTAAGTACATTTCTCACCCCTAGAAGAAATTATTCTCTCTGAGGACTGGGTCTGTGGTTTACTTATCTCGATATCCCTGCACCACTTTTTGGATTGGATTCTTCAACCTCTGTTGCAGTATCAACTCACAAATAACAAAAAAGGATTGAGAAATTTGATTAGTTTATTCAACAAATATGTATTGCGTGCCAACTACATCCATGGCACCATGCTAGGCATCAGTACAAAGCTATTATTTTGTGAATACTTAAATTGTAGACTTCTTGAAATATTTCATAATTTAATGATTAATATTCTATGCAGATACGGAAAACAGGAAGCAAGATAAGAAATTCAAAGTGAGAAAAACTTTGTTTCCAATTAAATGTGATTTGATTAAACTGAAACTGAGGATATCTACAGAGAGACAAAGACACAGAGAGGGAGAGAGATAGTTGAGAACATAGGCTTTAATGGCTTAATACTAAATACATTCCTAATAAGAATCTGCATTTATTAATCCTCATGTGTTATTTAGTTATGATATTTTTAAATCAGTAAATCTAATCATTTTGAAATGAAAAGAGACAGGGTATATATTAGCAGTATAGGTTAATACTGCTTAAGTGATCACCAAATGAGACAAGTTCATATGGTGGTGTAAAATTTAATGACGGGCAACGAAACAGAATTTTCTAAAGAAAAGAAAAAAACTTTTCCTTACTAGTAACATATATAGATCAAGAGTCTATATTTCTGTGTGTATTTAACAATGCCCACATTTATCAGAAGAGAAAAAAGAACAGATAGAGACTGCCAACATTTTACTGATGTTTAGGTTGCTCTCCTTTACCCTAAGTATCTTAAGCAAATCCAGCATTTTGGAGAGTATATATGTTTTAAATTAGGGTTTAGAATCCAAGGAAGCAGTTCTCTCTCTCTCAATCTCTCTCTCTCTCTCTCTCTCTCGTGCACACACACACACACAAAATCCTCAATAAATTAACAGAGTAACCATATACATAATTATGCTTCTAAGTAAAGCACCTTATAACCAACTTAAATATGCTTTATGCATACATATTGATAAACTATCAAATTGATTCAATAAGAATTACTTGGGTAATATTTTCTGAAATTGAAGTTTTAGCCTCCTGCAACTGGGAGTAATATACTCATTTGGGAGTTTAAAATATTAGTAAATATTGCTTCATATAAGCTTTTATTACACTACTAAGGACTAAAATTGTTTCAAATGAAGTTTAATTATGTTCTTTCCTTCTGAATGCTACATATGTGCTAGGAACTGTAGGGCAGAGGGAGAGAGACTGACTAAGTGCTATCACTGACTCTGGTTACCCATCCCAAAAGTTCTATAGCCCCAGTACAAATCTCTGGGTTGGCTTGACTTCAGAGTCAACAACCTCAGCTCTACTGCACTTATAGGAAATATTTCAGCTATGGTCCAGAGTTTATTATTTACATGAGGTCCAGTATTGCTGTGGCTGAATAAAAGGACTCAAAACTGTAGTCACCAAAACTTTAAAAGATACAAACAGGCTTATTTCAGGATTGTAAGTTATTAGAGAAGGTATTGCCAGAATTTTTAAATTCATTAAACATCAGCTGAAATATAAAAAATAAAAAAAAAATGCCTGCAACTTACTATGAGTCCCTCCAGGCTTTCCAGGTGAATATTGTCATGAAACACCCATGCTTAGATGGAATATCTCTAAAACTATCCCCAATAGACCAGAAAGCAGCAGTGTGATAGTTAATATTTTCTAAGTCATGGAACTTAAATCTATTATAAGAAATTCTATGTCAATTTCTAGATGACTCATAAAACACTAATTTTTGTCATTCAAGGCACAGACCAATATTGAAATACATAGAAACAGACACTCTTTTACCTTGAACAAATAAAAATTCATTCTAAGTAAGTGGTAAAGAATGGGTCATTTTATTGATTTTGTTATCTTTTTTATTAGAAAAAGATGGACAGCTTGAAAATTCTGAATTATCAGTTTTGTAAAGCAAAATTTTTATGATGGTAAGTTTCACTGGACTTAAAAATGGTCATATTAACTTTCTTGTATGAGGAAGTAAATAATTTCATGATCATTTTTATGCAAGTTTCAAACTGTTAAAATATCCTGGCTTGGATGAATTACTAAATGTATTTCTCTTTTCAACTTTACACTTATCTTGTGTGTACAGCTGATATCCCTAGTGTCCAATCAGAGACAGGTTTTCATCCTGTTGTCCAGGGAATGATGTGCACAATTCCTTTTGACACTGATGAGAGGTGAATACATAAATCCAGCCCACTTCAGTGAAAATTGACCCATATTTTTTTTTTACCCTGAAGAAAAATACAGTGATAAAGTTTAAAGATGGAAAAATATACAGTTAAACTCTTGAGGTGTACCATTAGTTAATGATAGCAAATATTATATTTTGCCTTGAGGACAGCGAGCTCCAGATTTGCTTTTAGGTGCTCACGAATTCTAATAATCATGGTTCTATGTGATAGCAAGAAACCTAAAAGTATGAATGATAGGTTTTTTACATTTCAATGAATTCAGAAGTTTAAGTTAAAAAGGAAAGACATGCTTTTTACATATTTTCTCCTACATCTACTCTTCGCTGAGATGTTTCTTTAAGAAATGAGTATGGGGGGGGGCATGTGGGTGGTTCAGTGGGTTAAGCCTCTGCCTTCGGTGGCTCTGGTCATGATCCCAGCGTCCTGGGATCAAGCCCTGCGTCATAGTCCGGCTCTCTGCTCAGCGGGGAGCCTGCTTCCCCCTCTCTCTCTACCTGCATGTCTGCCTACTTGTGATCTCTGTCAAATAAATAAATAAAATATTTAAAAAAATATGAGTATGGGCATTTCCTATATATTTAGTAATGGAGAATATCCATTCTTTCCCACACAAAGACTATGCCCCAATTAAAAAAAAGATGGATCTTGGATAAGACTCTAATGTTGTCTCTGAACTAGTATTTTCAAGATTTATCAACATTCTTAAGATCTGGGGGAAAAAATTACTTAGCATAGTGAGTCAGATCAATTGACCCTATTCCAAGTACCCTACCTCTAATTGTATCAAAAAGAAACATGCTGCAAAAAGTTAAGGCTCTCCATTTTCATTTTCTTTAATCATTCATTAAAAATTAATTCATTAATTTATCTATATAATTTATTTTTAGTTTGTTTATATAATCAGCCTATAACATTTCTGGAATAATGAATTTTATTATAATGACCACAGTGTGGAGTAACCCCTTTATCTTCTTTATCTTTGAAAGGTATTCTAAGTTCTAGTATAACAGTACTGGCAAAAAAAATGTTTTATATACATAGTTCATAACTTTATAAGATCTTTTTGCACTGTTTTATTTTTGACTTGCATCTTACTTTCATCTGTCATCTTTCAATGATAACCTTATTTTTTCCTGCCCACACAGAAAAAGCTCAGTGATAAACAGATTTCTGTTAGCTACTTTCTTCATAGTAGCATGGTAGAATAATATTTTAAGAAAATATACTAAAATTATTCATGAGTCATAATTCAAAATAATATAAGTAGAGTTTAGATTATACTTCTTTTAAATGCAACAAATAGTATTTTCAATCAGTAAATATTTGTTAAGTGCCTCCTATGTGCATTTCACTGTGCTAGATAAAGGGTGGCAAAACAAAATAAAATGCAACCTGTAGTAGAGTGATTTATTTTCCTAGAGTAAAGACATCCACATAAAAGTCACTTTCCAAGGAAGAAGCATATAAATAAATTTAAGTAGAAACATACACAAGAAAAATAGTAGCAACAATACTCCAGTCAAATCAGGAAAATATACTTACTTAATATTGAAAAAGACCAAATCTTGGTACTGGGACATTACCAGGGACTTTATTCTTTTGTTTGATGCTGCAAGCTGAAGTGAAGACAGACAGATAGAGAGGAACCATTCTGGGAACAATCACATTCTTAAACAGAATAATAAGTAAAGAGATTCTGGGAAGGAGGTTTTGGCCTTGGTGCCAAGAACTTAAGGTGAATGAATGAAGGCATTTTAATGCCTACTTTATGTACAGAGCATTTGATCGTATATTGTAGAAAGAAGGCAATGTGCTAGAATGGAGGTGAATTGGAAGGAAACAATGCTAAAATTTTACATATCAGCTCTATCTATGAAAAAGAAAAGATTTTGCTTTCAATAATTGGCTAATTCATAGCACCCAAGATCAAATATAGTTAATTTTAATACTAGAATCTCTCACAAAGGCAGCAATGGTTCTGTCTTGAAGAAAAAGCTGCTGATGAGATACACTCTGTTTGGGTAATCACCCTTTTCCTCCTTTGGAGCTATTAAATCATCAAATACAGACTCCACTCTCCAATTCTAGGGTCTAAAATAAGAGACAATTAACTTCTCTGGAGCAATACTTAAGAGTTCCCTATGAATTTACATTTGCTCAAAGCCTGACATATAATTCTGGTAATTAATTTTTTATCTCCTTCTGAGCCTTCATCACTCTATTTGCCTTCTCTATGTTTCCCAGTTCTAACTTGATATCTGCCTTGGGCCATTTCCCAAGCCTTCATTCCAGCAATGCAATATCTGACCCCAGTTTTCTTCTTAAGACAGTCCTTTAACACAGTGTCCAGGCCTTGATACTTGAGGACAGATCTCATTAATACCAGCTTTCTATTTCAACCTGACCCAATTTCAATGTTGCTAAGCTTTTCACAGTAGTTCATGAATTGTTGCTAGCCATGTGATGGTGAATAAAGGTGACAGTACTCATTAGATGTGGAGCTACTTACCAAACTGACTCTCCTTTGCTAGTTCCTCAAACCACAACCATTCTGTGTCTCCTGTACTACTTCATTGGTCAAGCCCAAATTCTTTCTTAATTAACCCAACCAATTTTACTTTAATTAAAATACCTTTTCCTGTGAATAATAAGATAAAATGTAAAAGTTCCAATTTGAATGCCACTGTAAATACTGTAAATGTCATCAGAAGGTTGAGATCATTGTAAAGCATCTTGAAGAAAATGGGAACATGAATTAGGCAGATGTGAAAAAGTAGATGATGCTTAATTTACATAAGGAAATCATGTGGCAAACAGGTAAGAATAAACAAAGAGACTGGAGACTTAACCAGCGAAGTGTACTGTTTATAACAGAATAATGAGAAAAAACATTGAAAAGATAAAATGAAATAAAATTTTAAAAGGCTCTGAAATCTACAGTTTCTATTATGCTCTTTCATCTTTCATCTGGAAACCTTCCTACATTTTCTTGTCATCTGTCTATGATATTTTACTATCAAGAAAACTTTAGTCTGATAGCTATAAGATTTCACTCTTTACTCTCTTCTTTATATCATAAATAAAACAATTAAATAACCATTCTAACATTTGGTGACCCACTATCCTATACAAAAGTTTGAATAACAAATGTAACTTGTTGATTCTAAGTAATTTCACAGGTATAACAGCACATATGGTATTAAAATGTAGAGAGACTATTGCTTGCTAAATAATCATTTTAAGCATGAAGGTGAAAATCAAAATATCCATTAACAGCCCTACCCAACTTTACTTTCCACAATTCCTCTCATAAATCTCTTAGTATAGTTAGGATAGTTTCCTTTCCATTCACATATCTTCCAAGCTAAGTCTCATCTTCACAGCTTTGTTCATATATTTTTTAAATGTTACCCTTGATCTTTTCTTTTTAGACATTAATTTTTTTATATGTTCCACCACACATCTGATGCTTTACTATACAGACATATTGTCATTATTATCTCATCTAAACAATAAATTCATTTTTTAAAAGATTCTATTTATTTGAGAGAGAGAGAGAGAGAAGGAGAGGGAGGGAGAGCACAAGCCAGGGGGAGGGGGAGAAACAAAGAGAAGGGGAGAAGCAGACTTCCCACTGAGCAAGGGACCCAATGTGGGACTTGATCCTAGAACCCTGAGATCATGACCTGAGCCAAATGCAGACACTCGGCCAACTGAGCTACCCAAATGCCCTAAATAATAAATTCCTAAAGACCAAAAAAACTCCACTCTTCTTCATTTCCCTAAAGCATGCTAAGGTGGAAAAATAAAAGCATTAAAGAACATAAAATTAGAAATTTAAACCAAGTTTAACACTCCTATAAGGTAGGTATATTGATACTTATTTATATGTATAAACTTATGTATATATCTATTGCCTTTAAAATATGCAGGCAAAGCTGCTTTTATGATTAAAAAGGTCATGAAATCTATACTATACTACCAGTGGAATAAACCAGTGTTCTATGGATGGACAAACCATCAATTGTTTCTAAGGCCTTTGAATATTCTTTTCATTTGTCAACTCTCAGAAACTTGCTCTTCATATCAGATTTTCTATCTATGCATAAATCTTAAAATTGCAAACTTTCAAAAAACTTGGAGGTAAGTAATATAACATTTATACACATGGGAGGAGAGTTTACATATTGATTTTTTTAATGTGAGTATAATGGTATAAAACAAAAATTATAGGGTAATAGATTTAAATAGTAATTATGATAATCAAACTATACTACTGAAGGTTCTTAGGATACTGGACCTTTTTCTTCAATAGTATATTATTTAAGTAACAAAACTTTGCAATGCCAAGTGATTGTGTGGGGTAGACATATAGATCAATAGACTAGAACTTAAGAGTCCAGAAACAAACCCTTGCATATGGTCAATTGAATTCTGACAAGGGTATCAGGATAATTCAATAGAAGGATGAGTTTTCATTTTTCCTTTCAAAAAAATGGTTCTGTACAATTTGATATCTCCAATGTTGGATTCCTAATTCATACTATATAAACTAAAAATGAACAGTAGGCCTAAATATAAGAGCTAAGATTATAAAACTCTTAGAAAAAAAACATAGAAATAGGGATGCCTGGGTGGCTCAGTCAGTTAACTGTCTGCCTTCAGCTCAGGTCATGATCCCATGGTCCTGGAATCGAGTCCCACATTGGGCTCCTTGCTCAGCGGGGAGTCTGCTTCTCCCTCTGCCTGCAGCTCTCCTGCTCCTGTGCTTGCTCTCTCTCTCTCTCTCTCTGACAAATACATAAATAAATAAATAATCTTTAAAAAAAATAAAAAAACATAGAAATACATCTTTAAGACCTTGGTTTGGATAATTGTTTATTATATTTGACATGAAAAATATAAGTGATCAAGGAAAAAAAGAGATGAATTAGGTTTTATCAAAATTAAAGCTTTTGTGTTTCAAATTTAAAAAGTCAAAGACAACCTACATAACGGGAATGGGAGGAAATCAGAGAGGGAGAAAAACCATGAGAGACTCTGAACCCTGGGAAACAAACTGAGGGTTACAGAAGGGAGGGAAGTGGGGGAATGGGGTAACCAGGTGATGGGTATTAAGGAGGGCACATGTTGTGATGAGCACTGGGTATTACATGCAACTAATGAATCATTGAACACTACCTCAAAAACTAATGATGTACTACTATATGTTGGCTAATTGAACATAAAAAAAAAACATTATAAAATGATGGAAGTATTTGAATAGATGGTTCTCCAAAGAAAACATACAAATGTCCAATAAATATGTGAAAATGTCCTCATCATCATTCGTTATTGGGAAATAAAAGTTTAAATCATAGTGATGCACCAATTCATACTGACCAGGCTGGTTATAATCAAAAAGACAGATAATAATTAGTAGTAAGGATTTAGAGAAATTAGAACTCTCATACATTGACAATATGAATGTAAATAGTACAACTGCCATGGAAAACAGTTTGTTACTTCCTCAAAAATATATTACCATCTCATCCTCCTATAACTCCACTACTAGGTATCTAGCCAAGAAAACTGAAAAATATGTCCACACAAATATTTGTATATGGATGTTCACAGCTGCATTATTAATAATAGCCATAAATCAGAAGCGACCTAGTTATGGATAGATTACAAAATGTGGTGTAGTTATACAATAAAATATTATTTGGCCATAAAAATGAATGAAATACTGATACATGTTACTACATGGATGAATCTTGGAAACAATATGCTAAGCGAAAGAAGCCAGACACAAAAGACTGCATATTTTATTATTCTATGTATATAAAATGCCCAGAATAGGCCAACTCATAGATATAGAAAATAGGTTAATGGTCGCAAGGGCCCACAAGGATAACTGCTAATGGTATGGGATTTCATTTTGGGGTAATGAAAATGTTCTGGAATTAGATAATGGTAACAATTGCAGAAGTCTGTGAATATACTAAAAATCACTGAATTGAATAATTTAAAAGGATGAACTTTAGGTTATGCAAATTATATCTCAGTAGAGATATTATAAAAAATATTGTAGAGTTGACAATTCAGTTTCAGTAGTGCTTGTCAGAGTTATAATGAAATGTCAAAGATTTGAAGTACCCAAAATAATTAATATAATGAAAAGAGACTGGAGAAAAATCATTAAAAATTTACAGGTGATTTTAGGATTCAAGTTTTTAAAAAACTACAACAATTTTAGTGTTATGATAAGTTAATAATGTAAGGAAAAAGCCAAATAAATTTGCAAATTATTTTAGCATTTGAAAAAACTGAAACAGAAAACTAAAAATGTACAACACATTTATCATTAACTTTCATTTGAAATTATTAACTAGATTTTAATATATTTTTAATATATTTTTCTCTTTTTGAATCTAAATATGAATTTTTGCAGCACCTATGGAATTATAACAAATCAAGTTTTAAGCTAGATTACCTAGAACAAACAAGAACCTATAAAAATATATATTTAAAAAAAATGAAATAAAATGTTATTAGAACTTGTTAAAAAAAGTACTGACAATTGTTAGGTAATTAATATTCCCTAAAATACAGATTAATTACTGCCAAATCTCAAAAAATAATATAAAATATATAGACTGCTCATGGTAGTGGTAGGAAGAAGAAACACCATGTACCCTTAACTATAGGAAACCAACAGAATTGCTAGAGGGGAGATGGGTGGTGGGATGGGGTAACTGGATGATAGGCATTAAGGAGGGCACATAATGTGATGAGCACTGGGTGTCATATGCAACTGATGAGAATGACTAAACTCTATATCTGAAACTAACGATGTACTTACTGTATGTTGGCTAACTGAATTTAAGTAATAAAAAAGGAAAAAGGAAACACTGTGTAATAATATTAACACTTAAAATTAAATTTTAAAATCAATATAAAGAAAAAGAGATTTGATATTTAAAATATACTTTTAAAAACATAAATAAATGAAGATTGTTATCAGATCAAAGGAAAATGAATTAGTTATTTAATAATAGGATATATGAAAAGTCAAAACAACCACATCCAAGATTGCCAGAATATAAATTTGGGCCAATTTTGAATTTCAAAAAAGCCAAATGAAATTTTTTTTAAGTCTTCAAAAAACAGGAATTATTTCTCAAGAAAATTAGGATTTATCAGGTCAATGACCCAGATTTAAAGATTTATCAGAAATCAAAATCTCAGAGAGGTAAACCCAATATTCAATACTGTTTTTGTTCTAATAATATTTGTAGATCAGGAAAAAACAACTTACAAATTAAACTATATGTTTGATGGCTCAGGAGGTCAAGAGTGAAATATCAAAGCCCATGTCCACCCAAGGAGGGGATACTGTCCACATCATTCAAACTCAAGGCTATACCATGAGATATAAATGAACAGTCCTAAAGCAAAACAAGATCTGGATAATGCATAAAATCTCAAGTTTTGAACTTTCAGGTGCCAATAATTATGGCAATCCGTAGTGCCTGGTGATAAAGCAAATGAAAATACTTGAAGGGCATAAACGTAAGTCAGTTTTCTGCTTGGTATAAAATTAAGCTTCTCCTCTGAGTCAGTTGCCCAAAAAGATAAGAAACTGAGTAATGAAGAGAGCCAAGTTGAAGGGTTCCAGATAGATTTCTTACCTCTCCAGGAAATACTTCAGGCAGAAATACTCATTGTAGTCTGTGGAGTGTGTACACAATGTCTTTTTACACAGAGCAAAAGATTACATCCAAATTATATATTTTAACAAAAGGAAATCTGTAGATATATTGTCAATTGTTCTTTAACAGGTTCTAAAATGTCAGAGTAGCATGCAGATATGTGAAGATTCTGTGAACAGCTGAGATGGAGCTATGATTATGAAAAAAAGATAATTTTCAAAAATAGAAAATACAGACACTTCACGGAGAAATATTAATAATAAAGGGATTTTATTTACATTTGTATTTATAATTGTTTTGTGATTACTAGGGGACAATATTATTGTATATTACTGATATTAAAACATACCAATTGGGGGGGAGATACAAATGAAGTTATCATCTGGCATAACTTATAAGAATCTCCTTATATATTTTTCCTAATTTCAATCTGTCTCAGGTTTAAGTCATTTAATTCTCCTTTATTTACTTCAATGCACCAAAGTATCTGTTGAGCAGTACTATCAGCACTTCATAGCTCCTATCTCTTTACTTCTTCTAGATGGGTTATGCTATTAGGTGAATCCTTTGCTCAATTCTCTTTTTCCTACTTGGCAACTCCCAAAGTTTTCACCTCAATTTGTATTAAAATTGTGTTCACTTGCTGCTTTTCAAAATTTATTCTGCAATTGCTTGGTTTCCAATCTTCCTGTCTGAATCTTATGGCACTAATCACAATAAATGGTTATAGATGGGTTTTTCCAGAAATGAAATACCAAGATGGAATTAAGTGTGCAAATGTTTTACAGGGAAGTAACACCTGTTAAAGGAAAATGGAGGAAGTAGATTAATCAGGGAAAACTTCTGCCAACCACCCTGGAACTCTGAAGCA
This sequence comes from Martes martes, assembly GCF_963455335.1. NCBI lineage: Eukaryota > Metazoa > Chordata > Mammalia > Carnivora > Mustelidae > Martes > Martes martes. The sequence goes on along the minus strand of NC_137891.1, from coordinate 130,671,223 downwards.
AAGTCTGTCTGTCTGAAAATCCAACACTGAATAGAAATGGCCAGGTCCTTGTAATACTGTCTTACTCATTAATAGGCTGGAGTTTGCCTAAAGAAAATAGTGTGACCTAGACTTGAAAGCAGAGCTGGAGTCTGGAAAAAAAAAAAAAAAAAAAAAAAACTAAACTAAAAGCTGGAGCTCTCAGCTAATGACACTCCTTGGATCTGAGAAACCACAAATGGTAATATTATCCTCGTATATTTCTGTACTAATCTTATTCATCTAGTTCCAAGTCTTCTCTCTTCAGTCTCGGTAAAATCTTTGATTAAAGGGGACATTGCTTTATTTATTTTTACTGTCGGTGATGAGCGGAGAACCTGATACCTAAAAAGCACACAATAAATACTGCAAAACTTTATTAAATGGCTAGATTAAGCTCCCTAAGTATTGATGAGGTCATTAAGCTTTACTTTCACTTTTGAACCATCATTACTGGGTTTTTTTGAACCTAAAAGAGGATTGAATTAAGCTTAAATTAAATTAACTTTAGCCTCAGGCAACCCTAGCATCTGTCCTTATGTACTATTCCAATATCTCATACTTCCACCTACCACTAAAAGCCACTATTTCCCAGAAGTCTTAATACTCAGGATAACTCCATCTCTTGGTCAGACCCATTAGATGTAAGCAACTAAAATAGATTTGAATTTGTATACTCCTCTCAGTTCTACACTTTATATATGTCAGTCCCTACCCAGTGAGTTTTTCCTAGCTCTTCCCTCTCTCCCTACAAGTTCCAGCATAGAACATGCTTGATTACAATTTTCTAAGGCTTCAGAGTTTGCTTCAGTGCTAAGGACATTGTAAATATTCAAAAGATACCCATTTGAAATGAACTGAATTGCTGACGGGGCCCCAAAATGACAGATAATAACAAAGGGCAATTTTTAAAGAATGTCATCACAAAGCTTCTTTCTTATAGAATTACATAAGTTGGAACAATATTACAGAAACACATTGAAAATAAAGATCAGTTTCCAGTATAAAAAAGCACTTTTATTTCACAAAACAATGAAATTTAAAAATAAAATATCTATCTTTAACTTTCTTTTTAACACCTCATATAATTAAAATGAGGTGAACAAATCTGTATCTCCTGAATCCAATATAAGATCAGCCCTCCCTATATTTGCTTACTATCACTTACTGTTGAGCTAGAAAAAGAGGGCAAAAGTAAATTCAGTATTTCTTGGCTTGTAATATTATTATTCTGGTTATTATTATTCTTTTTAAATTTATTTTTATTTTATTCTCTCCCTCTACTCCCATATTTACCTGAATTTAAAGTAGATGCACACACACACACACACAAATAATCCTCATATATGATTAGTTGCTTGGATTTATAAAATTAGGGCAAACTCATCCTTCCATGCAAGTTGTGCTGTGCACAACCCCAGGGAACATCATCTTCATAGACGATGATGTAAATCCACTTGCACACTGCACAGTAGCCCTGATTAAGGTGAGCCCTTTCCTTTCCTCTAACTCACATTGGACATGTGATAAATAAACTCATCTTTTAATAGTAAAAAGAGAACTACAGCTCACAAAGATATACAGATGGCAAGTAAACATTAAAATATGTATATGTCATTAAAGAATGACACATTAAATCAACAAGATATTATTAGACATCTATCAGAGTAGCCAAAATCTAGAACACTGGAACCACCAAATCCTGGCAAAGATACAGAGCAATGAATGAGAGCTCATTCATTGCTGGTAGGAATGTATAATGGTACAGCCACTTTGGAAGACAGCTTGGCAGATTTTTACAAAATTAAATATATTCTTATCATATGATTCAGCAATCATGCTCCACTATATTTACCTAAACAACCTGAAAATTTATGTCCACACAAAAACCTGCATAGGGATGATTATAGCAACTTTGTTCCTAATTGCCTAATTGAAGTAACTAAGAGGTTCTTCAATAGATGAATGGGTAAACTGCAGTACACCCAGACAATGAAATAATATCTAGTGATAAAAGGAAAGGAGCTATTAAGACATGAAGAGAAGGAGGAAACATAAATGCATATTACTAAGTGAAAGAAGCCAATTTGAAAGTCTATATATCTTTAGGAAAACGTATTTAATAATAATGGAAAAGGTTCAGAGGAGGGCTGTATTTGAAAACATGTTCTATTTTGTTTTATGAAAATGGTGTTCAATATGGCATGTGTATACCATCAGCATTAGTTATGAGAAAAAGTTTCGGAACCAAGGAAAAATATCAATAAAAGTTTTCTAAATTTCAACCAAATCAGCTATCTAAAGCAAATTTTACTTTAGTATAGATGACTGCCATATTAGATTATGTCCAGTGTCTCCAGGAAATGCACAATGGCATAAAGGAGTACAAGATATGAATATCCAATGTATTAAAAGTGGCTCCAAGTAAGAAATCCTTTCCAGAAAAATTGGATTGGATTGCCTTATTGATCCCTCTCCTCATTTTGTTGCTAGCTAGGGAGAACATATCCACCCACTCCAGAAAATGTGTCAAAACAAAGGTTATGTAATTCCAACCTTCATGCTTCAAGAAGGGAAGGTGTTGCTCAAGTTCTAAGAAAAAAAAAAAAAAAAAAGATCATGATTCTAGGAGGTAAGCTGTCAAAGAATATTGAGATTAGAAGACAGATTTTTTTCTCTCTTTCCATGAGGCTGAAACACTTAAGATTCCTGGCCATCACTCTTTTTTATCTCTGAGATGCTTTCTCTCCTTCCTAACATACGACTAAGCCAGCTTAAGGAAGATTCAGATGTGAGGGTGTCAGGGTAGGAGAAAAGGGAGCAACTAGGCTGCCTCTGAGATAAATATATGGCAATTTGCTTTCCCCTCCTCTGAATCTCTTCCCTTTTGGCTCCAATGGGTGTGACTCTCTCTCATACTGTATCTCTTCTAAAATTTATGTTTGCAATATAGGAGATAAGTGAAAGAATAATACAAAGCTAACAAAGCATAGATAATGAAGAATATCTTATAGTCTAGCCCAAATTACTAAAGTTTTGCAACGGAATTTCAGGCCAACATCCCAGTTAGAAACTGCTTTGTTCGTTATTACTCCCTAGACATATATTTTCCACAGTAACCTTTGAGGAAAAGGGTTGACTATGTCAGAAAATTTCAAGTATTCTAGGGTATCCTAGCAAAATCCAATATAAGAATATCTAAATTTCTCTAAAATCCATTATAATAGATAACCTTCCCCAAAACTTGATCTAATTGACCATCATAATTTTGTATCTAAGTTCCTCCTCTGCAAAAGGACCAATCACCATTTGACCATATAAGCCATGGATAAATAATGTCCCTAGCAATTGTTCCAGATCCTCAATTTCCTCTGATCCACTTTTTTTTTTTTTTTTTAAATCAGATTCCTTACTGATGAATCCTGACTTTTGGTTCTGTATCTCTTCAATAGCTTACGCATGCACCATAAATTCTGGATGCTTACATGGACTTCTAGCTTTGCAGCACAGCATTTCTTAAATAAATGTACCTTGAACTCACTCCTCTACCTTTTTCCATTCCCAAACAGGAGAAAAACAGATACTGATTACTTACCTAGTTATTAAAACTTGAATTCCTCTCTTTGCTAATCCTTTCCATTATTTGATCATAGCACTTTTTAAAATAAATTCCCAGTCTTAAATACTGGTATTTTGTTACTTCCTACCTTTCCCCTACTTCTTAGCTTTTTTTTTTTTTTTTTTTTTTTTTTTTTTTATTTGACAGAGAGAGAAATCACAAGTAGGCAGAGAGGCAGGCAGATAGGAAGGGAGAAGCAGGCTCCCTGCTGAGCAGAGAGCCCGATGTGGGGCTTGATCCCAGGACCCTGGGATCATGACCTGAGCCGAAGGCAGAGGCTTAACCCACTGAGCCACCCAGGTGCCCCCCTTCTTAGCTTTTTTAAATGTTTCTTGGATCCTAGGTTTCTAAGGCACTCTACGGCATCACTTGTTCTCACTATAGTTTCTAATTAACCAAGCACTAAGTCACTAATGACTAGATATGTAAGAAAGAAAAATAGCAAAAGAATAGTACACCAAATAAGTGAGCTAAAGAGGAGACTACAGATGAAGACACCAGAAGACGGAACAACAATTTTATACAGAAAAAGTAAAGACTCAAAGATGAATCTTACAAGTTAGAATAATTTCAATTACTCTTGAGAAATTGAGCTAAGCAACTTCTATAATGTTTTGTAAGTAGTAGCTATAAAGAGTGAAAAAGCATAGGACAATGTACACATTTATAGAATATGAAAGAATAGTTCTTAACATTAATAGTGACATGGTTAGCAGAATTACCAATGATATTAAAGAGCTTTAGAAAACTCCTTATAGTGAATATATTTCCAATATTTCTTAACATTCAAAATACTTCCTGACAGTGATATATTCTACCTAACGTCACAGATATTAAATAAAATGTCTCTATAATATGAATATTTTATTTCTATTTATGCACACATAGTAGTCACTTACCATAACAACATATACCCATATATACATATATACCCATATATGTACATAATATTTTGCATTTGGATGTATGCCTATGTATATGTGTGTAAATATTTTATAAATACATAATATATACCCAAATTGGTTGTCAACTGGATATGTACCATATGCAATAGTCAGTGAAAGTCTCCTCTGCATAAAGCATATAAAAAAGCAGGTTTCATGCCTGAAATTAGTGAGTTTATGTTCTACATAGAGGATCAAAAGACACTTCAAATAAGCATCATTCTTTTATAAAACATAGTATCATATAGAGCAAATTAATACAGTGGGCACTATGTGCTAATGAGGAAAAAGTTTTGAATGGGATACATATGCCTTTAAACCTATATTTTTAATTCAATGAGTAATTTTTTGTGGGTTTGAAGGGCTTGAAGATATTCCTGTGCTATTTCTAGAATATATGTCCTCAATAACACTGAAATCAGACTAATGATAGTCTGGACCTTTTGTAGTCCTTTCTAATCATGTTAATATAATGGAAACATTTGTAGTGCAAGCTACTTAGAAACAGTCTCATTTGTGATGTTTACCACAAACAGTGCTCTACACATTATTAAAAGTTTGTTCTAGTTAGTTATAATACAATGCCAAGTCTTCATTTCTACCAAATTAAAAAAATTTCTACCAAATAAAAAAAATTTCTACCAAATTAAAAAAAAAAAACCTCTAAAGATAAAAAAAGGAAAAATTCTGGAGTCAGAAAACCTGAAGTTAAGTTTTAGCAATGCCACTCAATTATACCCCTGTCAGAGCCTTACTTTCCCCATTTATAAAAATGAGATAAAAATATCTACCTTATAGTGTTGTGGAGAATAAATTACAGAACACATGCAAAATATCTAGCACAGTGCCTGATACATAGTAGGCACTCAATAAATAAGCTTCTTTCTATTTTCAACGTGTCCTTCAAAGCAATACATAACTTAGCAAAAAATAATGAATGAATATATATAGTATTATCAGTCTTTAATAAACTAAATACTTTTTTAAGTTTTCAACTACTATAAGAGATTTTTACATTAATGTTAATAACTACTTGTAATAATCAGTACAAGAAAAATATACAAAACATAAATATAAAAATGGTTATAATAAGAATAATGTACCACAAAAATTATATTTGTGTTGTTATTATATGACTTTTCTTTCACTGAGAAAATCTCAAGCAGACTATTAACAATATAATGGAAAATATTTGAAAGAGAATGAAGATATTTTACAAATGCTACATAAATTATAGCTATAGTATCTTAAATAAAAATATTTTAAAGATAAGTAATAAACTAATTATACTTACATGTTTCCAATGTGTAAGCTTTCCCATTATATTAGTTTCAGGTTGAAAAAAGAGATTCTTAAAGAGCCTGTCTTCATATCCTTTGTGTATGTAAATCCATTTTGTTTCACATTCACCAATAAGTTTCTCCTGACGTTTTTTGCACAGCAACAAGGGGCTGAGTATAAGGGGGGGAAATTGTCATTTAGGTTTTTTGCCATAAAGAAAGGAAAGAAAACTACTCATGAGTTCACATACACCTTTGAAAACAGGGTGGTAAATTTAATGTAATATTTGTTTTCAAATTACTATTATATAAAACTACTTAGGCACTAAGGTTTGCTCATCATCCTTCACCAAGGAATGAATGAGTGCTGAGAAATCTCTGGTGATATGAATCCACCAACAATTCTGTACTCATGTTTAACTATGTATTTTATAATATAATGGCAAGAAGAGCATGAATAAATTATCTATAGAAATATAAGATAACCAGTATGAAATCTTTTGACTTTTCTGCTCCAGTGCAGAAGTCAGTAACACTCATTCTATGTAATGAAATAGTAAAGTTGTTTGCATTAAAGTGATGAACCAAGTAAAAGGGAGTTGGGGAAAATGGGAGGGGGAGACAAACCATGAGAGACTGTGAACACTGAGAAACAAACTGAGGGTTTTGGAGGGGAGAGGGCTGGTGGTTTGGGTGAGCCTGGTGATGGGTGTTAAGGAAGGCACATATTGCATGGTGCACTGTGTGTGGTGCATAAACAATGAATCTTGGAACACTGAAAAAAATTATAAAAGATAACAGTCGCCATTATTATTAATTAGCAGAGGTAAAACAAAATTAACCAAGGAAAGCAATTTTTCCCATTTTTCATATTAGTGGTTAGTGGTTACTAACTAGTTAGTAGTTAGTGGTCACTAACTACCAAAAGAAAAAAAACAAGGGATTTTCAAAGAAAAAGTATCATTCTGAAAGTAACAAATATGTGCTCTGTGAAGAGAAAAAAGTCCTTAATACCATGAAGCTTATATTCTCTTAAAAGTAGAGATAGATAAGGGAACTTGGTGGCTCAGTCAGTTAAGTATCTGCCTTTGGCTCAGGTCATGATCCCAGGGTCCTGGGATCTAGCCCTATCAGGTTTCCGGCTCAGTGGAGATCCTGCTTCTCCCTCTCCTCCCTGCTCCTGCTCTCTCTCTCACTATCGCTGTTGTCAGCTCTCTCTCTCTCAAATAAATAAACAAATCTTTAAAAAAATTAAGTAGAGGTAGATAATACAGAAATAAAACACTAGAGATATGAGTGAATTGCTTTTAACACAGGCTGGATTGAGATAGTAATACTGAAAAGAAACAAGATAATGTGGGAATCTCAGGAAACAAAAATTCTAGCAGAGCAAACAGCAGGTACAAAAAGCAAGTCAGAAGTATGCTTAAGGAGGCAAGAATATATTTGGCATAGGTCACTGGAATGGACAATCATTGTTGAGTTTTTAGAAAAAAAGTAGCTTTAAATAGAATCACATTAGGGAGACAGTTTCTGGGATGTAGTTGTGAGGAGTTCTGTGGATCCTCTCCCCAGTGAGACAACCATTTAAAATCTCTGGAAATTGTCTTCAGGGCATACAGCAAATAAACAAATACTTATCCAATAAAATCTATTATAGTTCAGTAAGAACAGTGAGACACTGTTGGATTTAAACGACTCACTGTCTCTTTTATCTCTGTCTCCCCTGACCTAAGTTCCGACTACCAGAAGTTCTAATCCAAAAAGGCAAAACCAAGAAAACACAGGATCCCTTCCCTACCTAGTTCCAGTCGAGGGCTACAGAGTCATTGCAAGAAATACCCCAGCCTGGATCCATGTTTTAGAGAATCTATTTCAAGCAAGAATGTCTGAGAGAACTTGGGCTCTCTTCCTCCTCTCAAAATTCACTTATAAAGTAGAAGCTTTAACTCAGGTGCAATAGGTACAGAATACTGGAACCCTGATAGCTCTTGCCCTCAGAAAGTGATAAACACTTACAAGGAGAAGGGTTGCTCTAAGAGAGCAGAAAGCTAAACTAAACCATCTTGAGGTTTAGCAGAGAGAACCAAAAGAGACGGCTAAGAAGAGCCCTTCTGAGATCTGAAGAAACTGCAAAAACTGGCCTCAGAGATCACTTTTGAAAAGAGCTCAGTTTTAAAAGATCACACTGTGGAACAATTTATTTCCCAGGGAATTGTTGAAAACAATAGAGTAGTCAGATGGCAATTAGTGAAAGTTAATAATAGGTGTGATACCTTCAGAATAGCTTAACAAGAAATCAGAAAAGGGGAAACTCAAAAGAGTTTTAGCACTCAAAGAGCGCTAAAATCACTGTCATTCCAAGGGTGACTGCACCTGGCTAAAAGTTTGCCCTCTAAGGAGCAATACCAGAGGCTACCCGATGCAGGGGAAATAATGTTTACTAAAATAGTCCAGCTAAGTTATTAAACAAATAAACAAGTCCACGTAAGGAGGTCAACCAAGGGTGGTTACAATATACTATATAAAATGTCCAGTTTTCAACAAAAAATTATGAGGCAAAGAAACACAAAAGTATAAGCAAAGAGTAAGCCTTTGAAACTGCCTTTGAAAGGGCACAAATCTCAGACATAACAGATAAATACTTAAAGGCAACTATTATAAATATGTTTAAAGGAAATAAGCCTCAAATAAGTAAAGAAAGGTATAAAAACATGATCTTTTCAAATAGAGATTATCAATAAAGACATAGAAATCATGAAACAGAACCAAATGAAAATTCTGCAGTTGAAAAGTATAGTAACTGAAATGAAAATTTTGCTATAGTTCAACAGTAGATTTGAATTAGAAGAAGAAAAAAATCAGAAAACTTGAAAAGATTGATAAAGATTATGTTAATAGAAAATAATGAAGACAAATGAACAAACCTACACAAAAAAACATGGGATACAATTAAGTCCCACCAACATATGAATAATAGGACTTACCAGCGGAGAGGAGAGAGAGAAAAAAGACAGAAAAAAAATATTAGAAGTGTTAAAACTTTCTGAAATCTGATGAAAAACATTAATCTACACATCCAAGAGCTCAAAAAAAAAAAAACTATAAGTAAAATAAATGCATAAAAATCATATCCAGATACATCGTAGTAAAATAGCTGAAATCCAGGGGAACCTGGGTGGCTCAGTCAGTTAAATATCTGCCTTTGGCTCAGGTCATGATCTCAGGGTCCTCAGATCGAGACCAGCATCAGGCTCTTGCTCAGTGGGAAGTCTTCTTCTCCCTCTCATTCTCCCTCTGTGTGTTCTTTCTCTCTCTCTCTTCCATTCTTTCTCTCTCTCTCTCTCAAATAAATAAAATCTTTAGAAAAAAATAGCTGAAATCCAAAATCAAAGGGAAAATCCTGAAAATAGCAGAAGAAAAAGGCCTAGTCATGCATGCACAAGGGAACCCAAGTAAGATTAACTTAAACAAGGAGATTTTCTGGCCCTGGAACCTGGTATGCCATTGCATGGGCGCTAAGTCATAGCCCTACCACTTTAAAGTATGGCTTCCAGCACCATTTGACAGGCAGGGAACACCAGCAATCTCAAGCTAAGAGGGAGGTGGGCAGAGCTGATTCACCCCAAGAGCAAATATAGCACACAGTTTAGAGGGTTCCCCTGCTTTGCCCAGTCAAAGGAGTTAATTCATAGCTTCACCACTGCTCACTATAGCTCCTGGTCCCTCTCAATGGGAAAACCTGTTTAGGAAAACTTGGGAGTTGTCTAGAGTGGTCCACCCACAGGAGAGCTAAGTCATAGCCCCACGTGCCGCACAGCATGATCCCTGGTTTCATCAGACAGAAAGGGCTGCTGAGAATACCCAGAAGCTGCTGTGTAACCCAGCAAAAATGAGTGGCAAGCAGATAGAGCTGACTGCTCCCAAAGAAAGGCAGTGGTCCTGTTCAGCCAGGGAACTTTCAGCATGGGCAGTTTGAGTCAAGGCCACAAAAAACGAACTTAAGTGGACTTGGAACTGTTTCTCTCACTGCACCTAGGCAAGGAAACTAATTTGTACTTATTGCTGAATATTGGCTTCTGCCTGCCCAACCTGAGAATCTTACCCTGGAGCACACAAAAAACTGTGTATTCCATCCAATAGCTCTGCTCATAATGACAATTGAATAGAGAGCACAGCCCATGGCTTTCTCTGTCTGCAGAGCAAAACGGGTCACCTCAGCTGACTAGGATATTCAGTCACCAAATAATGAGATGTGCAAGCCCTGACTCCTCTCCTACTGTCCTGCTAGGGCAAAGAAACTAATTCAAAGCTTCATCTACTGCTGAGTATACTATCAAATCCCAACCACCTAATAAGTCTAACCAGAGACTGATCTAGGCCTAACCACAGAGCCCATACTACAATCTCACTTGGGCAAGCCAAGTAAGAAACCAAGCCAGGAGTCCTATCTAACTCTTCTCAGCCAGTGGTACACACTCAGAGCTAGAACAGCTGCCTCACCAAAAATAGACCCTAATAGCAGGTACCACCTGCCCAAGGACATTATCAGCAGACACATCCAGATACCCAAACTGAGCTATCTGGAGAAGTGTCTCTGTCAAGGTGAACCTATAAAGTCTGGAAAAGGAGACTGTTTAGGCAAATGTGCAGATACCAATGTAAGGAATGAAAGATTACAAAAATCAAATAAATATAACACAGAAACTAATAAAACTCCAATAACTGGCCCTAAAGAAATGGAGATCTATGAACTATCAAATTCAGCTCCTTAAAGAGCCTACGTGCAGATTCACCCATCCTGGGCCCAATGCAGTAGTAGTCCTTTAAAAACCACTGAGAATTTGGGTAAAAGGACTCATTTCCTAATTCAAAGCATTGGTCTGGTGGGACAGACACCTACTAGATTATCCTACAGAATCAGAGGAGTAGGTGATATCTTCCTGCTCTCCCCATCTTGCTAAAGCTGGAAGTTACAATCTTTTTTTTTTTTTTTAATGAATATCTGAAATACTACATTTTTTTTGAAATTAGATTTTATTTATTTGTTTGACAGAGAGAAATCACAAGTAGGCAGAGAGGCAGGCAGAGAGAGAGGAAGGGAAGCAGGCTCCCCTCGGAGCAGAGAGCCCGATGCGGGGCCCGATCCCAGGACCCTGGGATCACGACCCGAGCCGAAAGCAGAGGCTTTAACCCACTGAGCCACCCAGGCGCCCCTGGAAGTTACCATCTTTATATCCCCTCTCCTGTGGGTGTCACCATTATGCTTCAGCTAATGGGCACTTTCCTGCATGCTCTCCTTCTGTCTTGCCAAAGCCAGCATGTGACATCTTTTTTTTTTCATTTGTTTTCATTTTTTTTCTTTCTTTTCTTCTTCCATCTCCTTCTTTACTATTTCTTTCCTTTTTTGGTAGATGCCATCTTTGCACTTTCCCTGTACTGCACTCCAGAACACCCATATATCCCAGAGAAGAACTTCTCTACCTATCGAGTGTCACAGTTTTTCTATCAGTGACCTGTTTGTTTGTTTGTTTTGTTTTGTTTTGTTTTTTATGGCTGCCTTTAATCACCTGGCTATGAAGACAAAGGGGACTTGAATTATTGGGTCCCAAGAGGCTATAACAATTAGAGAGAAAGCTCTTGACAGACTACAAATGCTCAGGCATTAAACAAATAGCACATTGAAACACACTGCCAATCTTTCTGAGAAAGAGGCCATTTCCTTCCACAGGAGATTTGGCCTGAGGGGCAGGTTTCTGGTTTGGCACAATTATAAGAACCTATGGAAGTATTCTCAGAGAACTAAGGTCAGTGGATATAACCTTTGCACCTTCCCTCTGCTTCAGTCCAGCCAGCTAAGTATCTTCCTGAAAGACATTTATACCCTTTTCTGGTGCCCAGATTTTTGCAGATGCTGTAGGGGACAGCTCTATATTGACTAGCTCTGGTAACCAGTAAGGCTTATACTCACGGGTCCCACAGGAATGTAACTAATGGAGAAAAAGTTCTTAAACAGCTACCATGCCCAGGTTATGGCACAAAGCAACAGATACATGAGTCCAATCTTTCTGTTAAAGAGAACAATTAGCTTCAGGCTACAGCTTTAGCCTGAGGTGCAGACTCCTAGCTAAACACACATCTAAGGACTAACTGTAAACATTTCCTGAAACCTTGGAGGGTGGGCACTAATTTCACTCTCTCTCCCTCTACCATGCTCTCCTAGAGTACTAGCATCCCTCAAAGAAAGCTCTTGCACAAATCTGTTACCTGATGATATTCTGGTTTTTATGCCTGCTGCTCAGGGGATACTCCTTGATCCTCAGGCTCTGGTGGGTAGGGGGGAGGGAGCTTGTGTTCCTGGGTCACAATCAGAGAGACAATTCCTCACAGATTACCACCCACAGGACACTACACAGACAATAGACAGAAACATATCCCCAGATTTTCTATGAAAGAGACTTACTTGCTAGTGCTGGAGTTTCAGACATAGGGACAGATTATAGGCTTGGCAAGCATCTAAAGGCCATGGAAGTACTCTTAGAGAATATAGACTGGGTATGCCATCTTTGCATTCTCCTTCACTACAACTCATAGGTATCTCCCAGAAAGGAGCTTGCACACTCATTTGAAGTCAATATTATAGTCAGTGCTATGCAGGGGACATATCCAGATCACCTGGCTCAAGGGCCCAGCAGGGTTTATGGTTGTAGTCCCACAGGACAGTATATATTTGCATGCTAAAAGCTTCTGCTTCAGGGTCTGGCTTCCAATCATTTTGAATCCAGGTATTGGATGAAATCCTTCCTATTGGGACACTGACTGGTCTTGGCACACTCTCAAATATGGGGAGCTATTAAAAATAAATAGGCTCTTTGAACAATTGCAAAGGTTTGAAAGACAATCAAGAGCTAGGGCAGCGTTAGAAAACAAGGTTCATCTCCCACATGAGATCAATCGTTCAAGAGTAGGAGAGGTAGCTAACATCTAATACATAGAAAGCAGCACAGAGTCAAGCAAAAGGTAGAAAGAGAGGAATACATTCCAGATGAAAGAATAAGATAAAACCTCAGGGTGCGGGTGAGGGGAGGAAACTTTAATAAAATAGAGATAAGTAATTTACCTAACAGAGTTCAGATAATTTGTCACACAGATGCTCATTAAACTCCAGAGAAAAATGATTAAGAGAACTTCAACAAATAGATAGAAAATATAAGAAATTTCTAATCACGAGAAATCAATAACTACAATGAAAAATACACTAGAGGGATTTCTTAACAGACTAGATCAAGCAGAAGAAAGGATCAATGAACTCAAATACAGGGCAGAGAATGCATCCAATCAGAACATAAAAAAGAATATGAAAAAGAGTTAATACAGATTAATGAGTATATGGGACAATGTCAAGCAAACATTTGCATTATAGGAATCTCACAAGAAGGGAGAAAGAAAGGGGTGAAATGATAGTTGGAGAAATAATGGTTGAAATTTCCCTAATCTGAAGAAAGAAACATATATTCAGATCCAGGACCCACAAAGAGTTCCAACTAGGATGAAATCAGAGACCTACACCAAGACACATTATAATATAACTGTCAAGGTTAAAAAGAAGAGGGGAATTTTAAAAGCAGTAAAAGAGAAACAACTTGGCACATATAAGGAAGCCCTCATAACACTATCAGCAGATTTTTCAGCAGAAACTTTACAAGCCAGAAGGGAGAGGTATGATATATTTAAAGTGCTAAAAGCAGAAAAATCTCAACCAAAATACTCTACCTAGCTTCATATACCATTCAGAATTAAAAGAGAAATAGAGAATTTTCTACAGAAGCAAAGACTAAAAGAGTCTATCACCACCAAACTCGCCTTACAAAAAATGTTAAAGTACTTTTTTAAGCTGAAAAGAAAGGACATTAATTAGCAACAATAAAACAACAACAACAATAACAAAAATATGAAAGGACAGTGCTCAGTGTTGAAGGTAAATGTATAGTACAGGTAGTAGAATGGTCACTTATACAGCTAGTATGAAGGTTAAAAGACAAGAGAAATAAAAGTAATGGTAACTATATTAATTAGTTAAGGAATGAACAAGATAAAAATGCAAAATGTGACAACAAAAACAAAGTGTTGTGGGGGAAGGGTAAAATGCAGGGATTTAAAATGCTTTGAAACTTAAGTTATCAACTTAAAATAAATTATTATAAGTTGTTATAGTTAAGCCTTATGGTAGCCACCAAGAAAATACCTATAGTAGATAAAAGATAATGAGAAAGAAATCTAAGCATATCACAAAAGAAAGTCATCACACCACAAAGGAAGACAGCAAGAGAAAAAAAGAAACAGAACTACAAAACAAAATAAAATAAAATAAAAAAACACTAAAACAATTAACAAAATGTCAATAAGTACATAACTATCAATAATTAATTTAAATGTAAGTGCACTAAATTCTCCAAAAGACATAGAATGTCAAAATGGACTTTTTTTTTAAAGACCAATCTATATGTTGCTTCTAAGAGACTCACTTCAGGTGATGCAAGATTGAAGGTGAGGACATGAAAAAGATACCCTATGCAAATGAAAACCAACAGAAAGCTGGAGAAACTATACTTATATCAGACAAAACAGACTTTTGTTTGTTTGCTTGTTGTGTTGTTTTTCAAAATAAACTTTAAACACTGTGATGAAACATAAATAAGGGCATTCCATAATGATAAAGAAGTCAATCAAACAAGAGGATATATTATTTGTAAATATTTATATACCCAACATGAGATAATATAAACATAAAACACATATTAACAGACCTAAAGGGAGACATAGTGAAACAATGATAGTAGGGGAATTTATACCCCAGTTACATCAATAAATAAATCATCCAGATAGAAAATCAATAAGAAAATATCAATCTTAAATAAAACGTTAGGCTAGATGAACATAACAGATATATATAGAACATTTCATCCAAAAGAAATGCAATATATATTCTTCTTAAATACACATAGAACATTCTCCAGAATAGATCATATATTAGGCCACCAAAGGAATCATAACAAATTTAAAGGACAAAAATCATATCAAGCTTCTTTTCTAACCATAATGGCATAAAACTGGAAATAAACTATAAAAAAAAAAAACGGAAATTCACAAATATGTGGAAAATAAAAACATGCTATTGAACAATCAAGGAGTCAATGAAGAAATAAAAAAATAAGATAAAAACATCTGGAGACAAAATAAAATGGAAATACGATATGTTAACACTTATAGGATATAACAAAAGCAGTTCTAAGAAAGAAGTTCGTAACAATTAATGCCTACCTCAGAAAACAAGAAAAATCTCAAATAAACTAACCATCCACACCTCAAGGAACTAGAAAAATGAGTACAAATGAATCCCAAATGGAAGAAAGGAAATAACAAAGATCAAGGCAGAAATAAATGAAATATAGACTAGAAACATAGTAGAAAGGATCAATGAAACCCAGAGCTTTTTCTCTGGAAAGATAAACAAAACTGACAAAACTTTAGGTAGACTCAGCAAGAAAAAAAAGTCTCATCAAATAAAGTCAGAAATGAAAGAGATGTTACAAATGATACCACAGAAATACTAAAAATTGTGAGACTTTCACAAATGATTAGAGGCTAACAAATAGGTAAACCAAAAAGAAACAGATACAGTCAAAGAAACATACAATCCTCTGTGGCCGAATCTTGAAGAAACAGAAAATCCGAATAAACAAATTACTAGTAGGTAGAACGAATCAGCAATTTTAAAACTCCCTACAAACAAAAGGTCAGAAGCAGATGGCTTTACTGGCAACTTCTACTAAACATTTAAAGTAGAATTAATACCAATCCATCTCAAACTCTTCCAAAAAATAGAAGAGGAAACACTTCCAAACTCTATTTATAAGGCCAGCATTATCCTGATAATCAAAACCAGACAAGGACATCACAACAAAAAAAATTTATAGGCCAATACCCCAAATCTTTAACAAATTATTAGTAAACTGAATTCAATAATACATTTAAAGTATTGTACACCATGATCAAGTGGGATGTGTTCCAGGGTTATAAAGATGGTTTAACATTTGCCAAGTAATCAACATGACACATTACATTAACAAAACAAAGGCTAAAATTCATATGATCATCTCAATAGACACAGAAAAAAAATCTCAAAAAGTTAAATATCCATTTATGATAAAAATTCTCAATAGAGTGTGTATAAAGGAAATGTACCTCAATATAACAAGGCCAGATATGACTGACAAGCCAGATATGACTGACAGCTAACATTATCTTCAATGTTGAAATGCTCAGAGCTTTTCCCTAAGATCAGGAACATGATAAAGATACCTTTTATTCAAAATAGTATTGGAAGGCCTATCCAGAGCACTTAGGCAAGAAAAAAGACACAAAAATGTATTCAGACTGGAAAGGAGGAAATAAACTGTCACTGTCTGTATATGGCATTATATTATATATAGAAAACCCTGAAGACTCTATCAAAAAACTGCTTGAACTAATAAATGAACTCAGTAAAGTTGCAATATACAAGACCCACATACAAAAATCTGTTGTTTCTATACAATAACAACAAACTATCAGAAAGAGAAAACAAGACAACAATTCCATTTACAATCACATCAGAAAAAATAAAATATCTAGGTATAAGGTTAATCAAGAAGGGGAAAGACAAGCACACTAAAAGTATAAGACATTAATGAAACTGTAAAGGACTCAAAGAAATAGAAAGATATTCTGTGCTTACGAAGTGGAAGAATTAATATTGTTAAAATGTCCATACTACCCAAAGCAATCTACATATTCAATGCAACCCCTATCAAAATATCAATGGCAGAACTAGAAGAAACAATTCTAAAATTGGGATGAAACTATAAAAGACCCTAAATAGCCAAAGCAATCTTGAGAACAAAGCTGGAAGCATCATGACCCCTGATTTCAAACTACATTATAGAGCTATAGTGATCAAGAGTATGGTATTGGCATTGAATACATAGGTTGATGGAACAGAATAGAGATCCCAGAAATAATCTCAGCATATATCATCAGTTACTTTATGACTAAGTAGCCAAGAATATACAAGAGGGATAAAACAGTATCTTCAATAAATGCTAGGAAAACTGAATAGCAACATGGAAAAGAATGAAATTGGACCACTATTTCATACCATATATAAAAATTAACTCAAAATGTAGTAAAGACTTGAATATAAGACCTGAAACCATAAAATTCCTAGAAGAAAAGAAGTGGCAAGCTCCTTGACATGGGTTTTGGCTTATAATATGCTAATGGTGGTGCCAAATTCAATACAACTCTCATTTAAAAGTTAAAAAGACAAACATAGTAAAAGTAACCATAACTACAAAATTATTATTAGTTGCACAATATAAAAACATAAATTTTAACATCAATAATCTAAATGTGAGGGAGAGGAAAATAAAAGCATAAAACTTAAGAATCCTATTGAGGTTAAGTTGTTATTACTTTAAAACAAGATGTTATAATTTTAAGATATCCTATGTATGCCTCATGGTAACCACAAGGGAAATATCTGTAGTAACTATAGTAGAGAACATGATAAAGAAATCAGATCATACTGACATGAAAAGACATCAAAATCCGAAAAAGACAGAAAGCAGGAAACAAGGAAAAATGGATTTATAAAACAACCAGAAAACAAAATGGCAGTAACAACCAAAAATAACAAATTATCCTTATCAATAATTATTTTAACATAACTTGATTAAATCTTGCAATCAAAAGATACAGAATGGCTAAAAACAAGATCCAACAATATGCTACCTACAAGAGACACACTTGAGACTTAAAGACATACATACTGGAGAGTAAATTGATAGAAAAGATATTTCAGGCAAATGGTAACAACAATTATTATAATGGTAATAACAAACCTATACCTATAACAGATAAAACAGTCTTTAAGCTAAAATGGTATAAAGAGACAAAGAAGGGTATTACATAATGACAACAGAATCAATATATCAAAAAGTTATATCAATTTTAAATACTGCCCCAAATTGGAGCACCTAAATACATAAATCAAAAACTAACAGAGTTAAAAGAAGAGATAAAAAGCAATACCATAATAGTTGGGGACTTTAATAACACACTCTCAACAATGGATAGAACAAATAGAGAATCAATAAGGAAACAGTAGATTTGAACAACATTGGAGACTAAATGGGCTTAACAGACAAATACGGAATATTCTACTTGACAACAATAGAATACACATTCTTCTCTTGTGCACATAAAACATTTTCAAGATAGATCATATGTTACGCCACAGAACAAATCTTAGTAAGTTCAAAAAGATTGAAATCATACCAAGTAACTTCTTTCACCACAATAGTATAACTAGAGATCAGTAACAAAAGGACAAGTGAAAATTTTATAAATGTATAGAAATTAAACAACACTCCCAAACAATCAATGGCTTGAAGAAAAAGTTAAAAGGAAATTTTTAAAAAATATCAAGATAAACCAAATGGAAAAACAACATTCCAAAACTTAGGGGATGCAGCAAAAGCAGTACGCAGAAGGTTGTTCATACTAATGAATGCCTCTATTAAGAAGCAAGAAAGATCTCTAATAAATTGCCTAACTCTACATCTTAAGGAACTGCAAAAAGAAGAGCAAACTGAGCACAGAGTTAACAGAAAGGGTAAAGATACTGAAGATTAGAACAGAAATGAAAATAAAATAAATAACAGAAAAGAAAAGAAAGGAAACAGAGAACAGGAACACAATAGAAAAGATAACCAAATTAAGAGTTGGTTATTTGAAAAGATAAAGAAAGTTGACAAATATTTAGCTAGGAAAAAAAAAAAAAAAAACCACAAGGGAACAGAGAGGAACCAAAGCAACAAAATTATAAATGTAAAAAAGGACATTGGAACTGATACCACAGAAACACGAAAAGGATCATAAGAGACGACATGAATAACTATTTGCCAACTAAGTGGACAATCTGGAAGAAATGGAGAAATCCTTAGAAATCTACAAACTACCAAGATTGACTCAGGAAGATTTAGACAGCCACTAATAACAAGATATAATCAGTAATCAAAAATCTCCCAAAGAAGAAAAGACCACAACGAGATGTCTTCCTTGGTGAATTTTATCAAACATTTAAAGAAGAATCAACACCAATTCTTCTCAAACCAGATCCTAAGTTAAGTTCATTGAAAAAAAATGAAAAGGACTAGAAATGTGAAAAATAGCGCTGTTAATATAACAAATTCAATGAATATATACTTGCTGTTCTTTCTTCACTTAGCTCCTTTAAAGTCCAATGCATTTTATAAATTGATAATTATAATAATGTACTATTGGTTTTGTAACATACATAGATATATAATAACATGAAAAAGAAGAAAGGAAATATACATATATAGAAATAATATTTTATATCTCACTAGATAAGTCTGTATATATGTGAATTAATTAAGTTAAGGTTTATATTTTAAGTCCTGGAGGGGGGGAAAACAATAACTAAATATATACAATTAAAACATCATTAAAGGAATGTAAATGTTACTTTATAAAATATTCATTTATTGCAAGAAAGTAGTAATGGAGGGGGAGAAGAACAAAAAGATATGAGATGTATCTGTGAATGTTGTTAATATTCAGATTTATTTCAAATCATCTTATGTTTTTGATATTTTAATGGGTTTTTTGTTCTCGATATTTTAAATCATTAAGTATGCATGCCTATTTTACATATAATTTTAATTTTTAATATATTTGCTTTTTTAAAACTACTCATGGCATAGCACAATATGACTATCAAGAGAAGCCGTAGCTCTCAGCTCCTCCCAGGTGAAAGAAAGTGTTGGTTCACATGTCCAGGGCTCTCAACTTCTCTGATGGGATTCTTTGAAGGACTGGCTTCTGTTTTGCCTGTCTAGGAGTCCAGCCACCTGGAGGAGAATGGAGGCAGTGGCTTGGGCTGGTAAATGCCTTAATTTCATCTCCCTGGCTCAGCACAAAGTAAGCAAAGGGAAATGCAGTTGCCTACAATGCAACAACTTTTCTTGTGGCTATCCAAAGAACTGACTTCTGACTTGCCTATATTCAAGTGCTGACAAGACCTGGCATCACCTTGCTGCTACCTGAGGACTACTGTGAGAACACATAAAGATTTGGGTGGGCAGTCACCGTACCTCCTATCCTGGCTTGGCACAAAGCAAGTAAACAAAATCTCTACCTCCTAGCTTCTTGCTGGAGAGGGAAAATGTTGGACACCTAATGATACAACTTTACTGAGGTTATCTGAGGAACTGGCTTCAGCAGCACTTGTCCCAGTACAGAAATGAGACCTGGCATGCCCTAGACACCTAGGGGAATACAGAGAACACAGAAAGCAGGCTGAATTATTATAAAGGTTTGAGAGGCTACCAGAAACTCTGCCAGGCTGATTGTTGGGGGGTATTCTTCTGTATGAGGCTACTCCATAATAATGCAGAGATGTGCCTACTTCATCAAAAGTGCAGAAAGCAACTCAGAGTCAAGGAAAATGAAGAATCAGGTAAAGATGCTTCAAACAAAGGAACAAGATAAATCTCCAGAAACTGACTGTAATGAAAAAAGCTATATAAATTACCTGAAGCAGAATTCAAGATAAATGCCATTAAGATATTCACTGAGGACAAAAGAACAATGCAGGAGCAGAATGAGAATTTTAACATAGAGATAGGAAGAAAATGGGGAAAAGCACTTAACAAAAATCATGGAGCTCAAGAACACAAACACTGCACTGAAAAAAATTCACTAGAGTGGTTCAAAAATAAACTATATCCAGCAGAAGACAAGATGAGAAAACTCAAAGACAACTCATTGAGAGTAATTTAGTAAGAGGAACAAAAACAAAAAGAATGAAACAGAGTGAAGAAATCTTCAGGGACTTATGGAATACCAACAAACAGACTAAAATATGCATTATAGAAGTCCCAGTAGAAGAAGAGAGAGAAAACAAATCAGAAAGTGTGTTCAAAGAAATAATTTCTTCCTAAATCTAGGAAAGAAAATGGATATCTGAAGCCAAGATGCCTAATTAGAATCAAAGAAGTAAAGCTGTCTGTCCCTTTTCTCAGATGATATGATCTTAGATATAAAACATCCTAAAGATTCTTTTTAAAAAAAAGTTAGAACTAATAAACACATTCAGTAAAGTTGCAGGATACAAAATCAACATACAAAAATCAATGTTTCTATATACTAATGATAAACTATCTGAAAATGAAATTAGAAACACCATCCCATTTACAATTTCAGCAAAAAGAGTAAAATCCAGAAATAAACTTAATGGAGGAGGTGAAATACTTGTATACCAAAAAGTTAAAACACTGATGAAAGACAAATACCATATGATTTCATTCATATGTGGAATTTAAGTAACAAAACAAGCAAAGGGAGAACAAAAGAGAGAGGCAAACCAAGAAACAGACTCAAGTATAGAGAACAACTTGATGGTTACCAGAGGGGAGTTGGATGGGGGATAGGTTAAATAGGTGATGGGGAGTGCACTTGTGATGAGCACTGGCTGTGGTATGGAAGTGTTGAATCACTATATTAAACACCTTAAACTAATTATTACACTGTACGTTAACTAACTAGAATTTAAATAAAGCTTGAAAGACAAAATCATAAGTAAAAAAAGAAACATTGATGAAAGAAATAAAAGGAGACACAAACAAATGGAAACCTAATTTGTGTTTACGGGCTAGAAGATTAATAGTAAAATGCCCCTACTATCCAAAATGATCTATAGATTCAACACAGCCCTTATCAATATACCAATGGATTTTTTACAGAAATACAAAAAAAAAAAATTATATTGGAATCAATTAGAAGCATGAAAGCCCAAAAATAGCCACATCCATCTTGAAAAGGAACAACAAAACTGGAGGGATCACACTTTCTGATTTTAAAATACACTATAAACTTATAGCAATCAAAGCAGTATAGTACTTGAATCTGATTGACAAAAACAACAATGGAACAGTATAGAGAGACTAGTAGTAAATCCATATATACACAGCCAATTGATCATTCACAGGGATTTTAAGAATACCCAATGGGGAAAGAATAGTTACTTCAAAAAATGGTGCTGCGAAAACTGAGTATCCACATGTGAAAGAATGAAATTGGAAGCTTATTTCATACAATACATTAAAAAAAATCAACCCAGAACATTTTAAAGATTTCAGTGTAAGGCCTGAAACTGTAAAATTCCTAGAAGAAAATATAGGAAAAAGTTTAATGACATTAGTCTTGGCAATGATTTCATATATATGAAACAGGAAACAAAAGAAAAACAGACAAGTGAGGCTACCCTAAATTAAAAATCTTCTGCACAACAGAGTAACAGCCAAATGAATGAAAAGGCAACCTACTGAGTGGGGAAAAAATGTCTGTGAAACATCTATCTGATAAGGACTTAATTTCTAAAATATATGAGGAACTCCAATAACTCAATAGTAAAAAAGAAAAAGCAGAAAAACAATAACAAAAAACTAATAACCATAGATTTAAAATGGGGTAAGGACTTGAACAGAGATTTCTCCAAAGAACACATACAAATGGCCAATAGATATATGAAAAATATATCAATAGCTCTAAGGATCAAATCAAAACCACAAGGAGATGGTTATTATTAAAAACAACAACAACAACAACAAAACAAAAGACAAGTGTTGGTAAGGATGTGGAGTAACTGAAACCCTGCACACCTCTGATGGGAATATAAAATAGTATAGCCACTATGGAAAACAGTACAGAAGTTTCTCAAAAAATGAAAAATAGATCTACCATATGATCCAGCAATCTCACTTCTGGTATTTATCAAAAAGAACTGAAATCAGGATCTCAAAATGAATGTGAGGTAGTATCACTCCCATATTCATTGTGGCACTACTCAAATTAGTCAAACTATGGAAACAAATGTCCACTGACAGATGACTGGGTAAATAAAATGTAGTATATACCTACAAAAGAATATCAATCAGCCCTAAAAAAAAAAAAAAGCAAAATCTTCAACATGCAACAATAAGGATGAGCCTTTTATTTATTTATTTATTAAGTTATTTATTATTTATTTATTTATTTATTATTTATTTATTTATTTATTAAGTGAATACACCAATTACAGAAAAATAAATACTGCAAGATTTCACTTATATGATTTATTCTGTCTTTTTATAACTGGAAAAGTGGGATCATATACTAAAGAATAATATCATGGCTTGAAATTTGAAGACTAGGAAGAAAGCATATTAATATAAGGATCCATAGTTTCTAAGATGAAGGCATATATTCACAAGATTGAATGCTCCTCCACACTGAACAAAGGGACAGGTAGTAACTTCAGCCATTTTAGAAAAAAATTGAGATTTCTCTGTGGGATTAAATAAAACATAAATTGTTGAATTAATTATTAATTTGCAATTCAACATATAAGTATTATTAATAAAATTATAGAATGATTATTTAAAAGTTATGTTTTATTTATCAAGGTGTGCTAATATTAATTAGTGGGGTTCAATAAAAAAGTATTGGAAAACAAGCACCAAAATTCAAAGGAATGTTGATTACAGAATTTTTCAATTAGAAAGAACATACATACTTTCAAAATGCTTTCAAAATATCCACAAAATATAATCTTGAAAAGGGTTTAAATTAACATATTAATGAAAAATTTTAAGTAACTATATAATATTAAAGTTTTATAGTAATATGTAAAGTACTATTAAATGGTTATAAAATACACAAGCATGAAGAGAAAATCTCATAATTCAAATAGTTACTAATTTAACAGAGTATAGTTGTTCTGTTACGTACTTGGTCTTTAGCTCTATTTGTTACCAAAAGAAAACAATGAATTATAATGTAGTTCTACCTGTCAGTTCTTTTCCACAGTAAAACAAAGAAGGGCATATCAAGTTGTTAAAAAATAACTATTACAATCAGTTGAAACACACATTTTTAATATGGTATGCAACAGAGAAATAATTATGGTTTTGTTCAGAAGGATAACAAATTTTGCTACCAGCAATTAGAAAATACATCACCTTTTTCCAATAAAATAA
The DNA here is from genome assembly GCF_963455335.1 of Martes martes. Classification (NCBI taxonomy): domain Eukaryota; kingdom Metazoa; phylum Chordata; class Mammalia; order Carnivora; family Mustelidae; genus Martes; species Martes martes. The sequence continues at coordinate 130,647,219 of NC_137891.1, read as the reverse complement.
AAATGTCACTTTTATCATACTTAAAGATCTTCTATACACACAGATCATTTTAGCGTATTTAATTCTGTTCATCTAATTTCTCTATCCATATGTCAATATGAACAAATATTGATTATAATAACTTGATAGTAATTTTTTATTATTTAGGAACTTTAAAGGCATATTTTGCAGTGTCTCTACAAAATCGGGCTTCTAATGGGAGAAGATATTTGCAAAGACACTACAGACAAAGGGCTGATATCCAAGATCTATAAAGAACTCCTCAAACTCAACACACACAAAACAGATAATCATGTCAAAAAATGGGCAGAAGACATGAAGAGACACTTCTCCAAAGAAGGCATACAAATGGCTAACAGACACATGAAAAAATGTTCATCATCATTAGCCGTCAGGGAGATTCAAATCAAAACCACATTGAGATATCACCTAACACCAGTTAGAATGGCCAAAATTAACAAGACAGTAAACAACAAGTGTTGGAGAGGAAGTGGAGAAAGGGGAACCGTCTTACACTGTTGGGGGGCATGCAAGTTGGTGCAGCCACTTTGGAAAACAGTGTGGAGATTCCTTAAGAAATTAAAAATAGAGCTACCCTATGACCTTGCAATTGCACTACTGGGTATTTACCCCAAAGATACTGATGTAGTGAAAGAACGGGTCCTCTGTACCGCAATGTTCATAGCATCAATGGCCACAGTCGCCAAACTGTGGAAAGAACCAAGATGTCGTTCAATGGACGAATGGATAAAGAAGATATGGTCTATATGTACAATGCAGTATTATGCCTCCATCAGAAAGGATGAATACTCAGTTTTTGCTATCAGCATGGATGGGACTAGAAGAGATTATGCTGAGTAAAATAAGTCAAGCAGAGAGAGTCAATTATCATATGGTTTCACTTACTTGTGGAGCATAAGGAAAAACATGGAGGACATTGGGAGATGGAGAGGAGAAGTGAGTTGGGGGAAACTGGAGGGAAAGACAAACCATGAGAAGCTGTGGACTCTGAGAAACAAACTGAGGGTTTGGAAGGGAGGAGGGTGGGGGATTGGGTGAGCCTGGTTGTGGGTATTACGGAGGGCACATACTGCATGGAGCACTGGGTGTAGTGCATAAACAATGAATTCTGGAATACTGAAAAGAAATAAAATAAAATAAAATGAAAAAAAATTCATGTTAGTTAATGATATTTGGTTACACCTATTTTTATATTATTTTCTAATAACTGAAAAATAGGGTAGGAGAGTATTTAATAAGAATTGCCCAATGACTAATAAAAACTAAAAACCAAATTTAATTTGATACATCCTAATCTCTAAACTTTCCATATTTCCTTTTTTTAAATATTTATTTATTTATTTATTTATAGAGAGTGAGAGCAAGTATGTGATGGATAGAGGGAGAGAAACTTCAAGCAGACTCCCCCGAGTGGCGAACCAAATGTAGGGCTTGATCCCAGGACCCATGAAATCATGACCTGAGCTGAAACCAAGAGCCTGAAAGTCAACAGACTGAGACACCCAGGCACCCCTCCATGTTTCTTGTGGTATAAATAAAAAGAAAACAATTTTAATCACTCTATATAAGACTTTTTCCTTTTACCTATACTCATTTTCTATTAATCATCAAAAATTCTAAAATAACTGATGATAAATAAAAACCCAGATAATTTGATATTTGATAATAACATAAATTGTTAGATGGCCATCATAGTAAAAATTATGATTTTATGTCAAAATGCTAGTCATTTCAGGAGAGCTTTCCAATATCCAACACAATGTCCATAAAATAAAGTAAAAGTATCAAGAATATTAAAGATTTAATAAAAATGCATACATATTTGATATACGAATAAAATATACATGATACAGATTTAACAAAATAGATGTTCTACTTTCAAGTGAATTAAGGTAACAAAATGCCTTTCTCAAGGAAAATTTGTTCAAAATTGGGCAACACAATTAACTTCATTTTATTTTTAGTATTTCAGTAAATTCAACATTGAAAATAGGTGACAATGGCTATAATCACTAGTTAAAATACTGTACAATTAGTACAGATTTTTCTAACTTGCAATTTAACTTTTATAGTCCTTAAAAATAAAGTAAAGGGGTGCCTGGGTGGTTCAGTTAGTTAAGCATCTGAATTTGGCTCAGGTCATGATCAGGTCTTTGGTCCTGAGATCAAGCCTGGTGTGGGTCACCATGCTAAGTGGGAAGTCTGCTTTTCCCCCTCTCCCTCTCCTCCCACCCCCAGCCTATGCTCTCTCACTTTCAAATAAATAAATTAATAATCTTTAAAATAATGAAATTATATATAAGCTATCCATCCTTGAAATATTTTGCTAATTTTATAGCATTTATAATTGAATGAAGCCCCTGAAGATAATTTACTGTTCAATAATTCAATAAACACATTCCTAAGAAACATACTTATCAATTAATAGCTTTTGCCTGTAAGAAACAGAAAACCCCAAAGTTAAGGTAGCTTAAACACAAATGAGAAGTTATTGGTTCTCAAAACTAAAAAAATCCAGGGATAGGATTACAGGCATGATTCGTCTGGGGGCTAAGTCCCATTCCTCAGAGCGTTTCTTGGCTCACTCTTTTCTCATATGTCAATTCTCTCCCCAGGCAGGCATCTCCCATGTTGCAAAAATGGGCAAAAAAATGGGTATAGCAATAATCCAGGAGAAGGAGACTAGATGATACATGATTACCAAATCAAACCAAACCCCATACCTCATGCTCCCCTGAACCAAACCCAAATTGAATACCCATGACCAGGGAACTGGTATAAACTGTCTAGTGTAAGCCCACCAATCTCTCTGGCAAGAGACATAAATTTTTTCTGACTGGTTCACAATAATATGGTCTAATCCCTAAATCTGAGTGATTGATTTATCCTATACCTCACAATGATAAGGGGTTAGATAGATATTATTGATACAACAAAAATATCTATTAAAATTTATCTTTTTGGATATCAATATTAATATCACTTTGCTTCTCATACATACAACTGCAAAATTAGCAATTTCCAGATGAAGCATAGGTACCCTATTTTAAAAGGAGAGAATCTAAAAATACACCTGAATCTAGGTTTAAGTTCAGGATCTATGGTAATTTCTGGTTCAAGAAACCTGAATATATATGAATTATCCATCCACAACCAACCTATGAATATATAAATGTAGATTAAAAAGCAGAATGACTACAGAGATTTATAAAGTGTACAGTAGAGCAAAACACATACCATATCCTGCCAGACAAAAAAAGGTAGGACTTCCCACCTGGGAAACATAGTGAGTCATCTGGTCATTGAACCTATGAGCACTTCACTGGACTTTCTTAGAGGCATTCCTTTGAATACTATTCCCTCCCTGAGTAGAACAGCTGTAAGGATGTCTGCCTGGAAGATGTTTCTGTAGCAGAAGACTACGTCCTAAGAATATGGAATAGAGCTGAATTAATATGTCAAAGGGCTTAAGAAAATCATCCTTTTTAGAGAAGCTGTAGATTTATCTGGCCACTCAATTCCCTAAACACTTAGTAAGCAATCTGTATTTTTACTGGCCACCCCATAAAACAGACCAAACTTTTAAAAGTAAAAAAAAAAAAAAAAATTAAACTCTTTCTCACAGCATGAAGACTTTATGCTCTGACCTCACTGCAGGACTCAGTTTAGTAACTTATATCTTTATTTGGGCTCTCACTGGGCTTCCACTAATATTTCTTTATGGTCCTATCACTGAATCAGAGCCTTTATCTTCCTTGTAATGCTTACTAACCCTTAAGTCAGGCAGAGAATACTTAACAGTAGGTATTAATTTTTTCTCATAGCTTACCTTTCCATCTTTCCAAATCCTAACTTTAGTTTGAGGTATATAAATCAACTTTTCTACTTGACAGACTCCCAAATTAATAAACATTTCATCAGACTGAATTATAGATCAGTTATAATCTATAAATTTTCCCTTTTTAGCAAAGTCATATCTTTTCCTCTCACTGCTTTCATTCATACCCATTTCAAGCTAATTATGTGTCCTTCCTAAAATAATCTACTATAGACCATAAGTGAAGTAATCAAAACACATCAACTTCTGGCATTTTTCCTATTAATCTCCCTAATTTTATACTTTTGTAGGCAAAGGCCAATGTATAATATAGTTTAATCAACCACTTCTTAACTATATAAAAATGATTACCAACATTCTCATCCAGGATAAAACGTTTTTCCTCATGACTCTCTTCTCTACCTCAGCATAACAATTTCACACTTTGAAGTCTATTCCTTATAGTATCCATTTCTTTTTAAACATGACAACAAGCTCAAACTGGTTTAAATATCGAAAGAGTAAGTTCATGTTAGGGTAGGATTCAGAGTTCATGACCTGAGCTGAAATTAAGAGTCAGATGTTTACCAGCTCTCTGCTTGGCAGGGAACCTGCTTCCCTTCCTCTCTCTCTGCCTTCCTCTCTGCCTACTTGTGATCTCTGTCTGTCAAATAAATACATAAAATTAAAAAAAAAAAAAAGAGTCAGATGTCAGATGTTTAACCAACTCGAGCCACCCAGGCACTGCTATACATTTGTTTTATTCTTAAATCTTATCCACTGTACAATATTTCACAATAGTTGGTTAGCATTGTAGAATGATCAACAACTGGATATTTGTATGAGTTTATTTTTAATATTATTAAGAAACATATATAGAATATATAAGAACAGAGCTAAGAGACTTTATTGTAACTGGAGTGTAAAGAGGTAAAAATGTGTCTATTCTCTTTCTCATAAACATATGCCTTAATTCAGGAATCTAGATCAAATTCTTTAATCAACTTTAATCATTTCCCACTTCATGAAAACCCAAGGTAAAAGTTCAATTGCCTGATGTATGAACGACTAAATACCCTGACCAATTTTCTTGCTAAAAATGAAAAAAAAAAAAAGGATAAAATATAATGCATGGGTAAGGACAAATATGTATATTTCTTAGAATCTAAACCCAGTTAAAGCAGCAGGTCAAAGAGATAAGCAGGGTCTCTGAATCCAGCTTTCAACCTTAGGACAATTACTTCACTCAGATAATCTTAACCTTTGGTATTATGGATAGCCTTTAGTATACAAGAAGAGGAGAGTGTAAGGTCTGATCAGGATAGGTATTACACAGGGAAACCTCCCAAAATCTAGGGTCGGGGCACCTAGGTGGCTCAGTGGGTTAAAGCCTCTGCCTTTGGCTCAGGTCATGATCCCAGGGTCCTGGGATCGAGCCCTGCATCGGGCTCTCTGCTCAGCAGGGAGCCTGCTTCCTTCTCTCTCTGCCTGCCTCTCTGCCTACTTGTGATCTCTGTCTCTGTCAAATAAATAAATAAATAAAATCTTAAAAAAAAAAAATCTAGGGTCAAATGGAATGTACCTCCAGTATAAAGGTAAATTATAACAACCACCACTATCACTATTTTCCTCACTCTACAAATTGTCAGAGGAAGAAAACTACTTTCTTGGGCTTACCTTGTCCCTGGATGAAAGAAAGCTCATAAGATCCTAAGTATAGATATTGAATAAGCAAGTGTGAGATATATGCAAAATTCATAAGATGTGTTAAGGATAGACAGTAAGTAAGCTAGTAGCCTGAAAAAACACACTATACAGAAAAACAGGTATATACATGCACTGGCAGATATAAAGAATGAAATTAAAGTATTATTTATAGAATAGAAAGGAATGGGAGAATTAACATCTTAAAAATTTCATAAAGCACTGATCACATCATCTCCAGACAGACAGTTGTGTTTCCCACAAAATCATGCATCCATCAGGAACCTAATATGACCCCATGCATACTCTGCTTAAAACATGCAAGTAATATTCTTAACTGCTAGTAAGTTATCAGTTACTTTACAGCTATGGTGAGGCACACTTTTTGCTGCATCTCTCCAATAAATTTAGAGTGTGTTTTCTCTAGAACAAATCCTAACTGTTGAAGACCATCACTCATCTTTAACTCTGGTCTTATAACCAATCATTGGCAGAGAGGCCTGATGGAACAGAGTGAGAGACAAAACATATGAACTTTGTTCCACACAGGATTCAGATAGTATGGTCATTTCATCCCATTTTTGCCTACATCCACTCCATCTTTCTCCTTTTTTTCTAGCTATGTGTTTCAAGTAAATTAAATTAACTACATATAAGTATATTAATTTGGTCTGGGAGACTTTCTATTCTGTGATCTGAGAAAAAACCTGCTTGGTAGCTTACCTGGAAGCTATCATAGCATCTAGATAATTTCCCAACACTACAGTTGGTGATGAAAATGGAATGCAATTAGAAGTCATACTAAGTGTGCAGAAATTCTCAATAAAATACTAACAAACTGAATACAACAAAAATAATGAAAGGGAGGCAAACCAAAAAACAGACTCTTAACTACAGACAATAAACTGATAGTTACCAGAGGGGAAGGGGGTAAAATAGATCATGGGGTTTTAAGAATACACTAATCATGATGAGCACTGTACAATGTAGAGAATTGTTGAATTACTATATTGCACACCTGAAACTATTATAATATTGTATGTTAACTACACTGGAATTGAATTTAAAAACTTAAAAAAACTTGGTAGTTATTCAAATATACAGAAATATTTACTGTTATACTTAGAGATGAAAGGACAGACAAGGATCACTAGATACTGATTAAAGCCTCTGCAACTGTAAACTAAGACAAACAAAATAAAGGAATGCAAGTTAAAAGTTTACGGAGCTTTTTTCCTCTCTCGTATTTATAGTACTTTCCTGGGCCTGTAATTTTAGGGTGATAGATATCTTCTATTGGTTCATTGAATATATTGTTCATTCTTTTTTGGCTTCCATTGTTGTTGTTGAAAAATAAACTATCAAGCTAATTGTACTTTTATAGGTTATCTTTTATTTTTCTCTTATTACTTGTAAACCTAAGATCATTCTGTTTTCTGAGGATGTTTACAATTCTCAGAATCAATTTCTTTTTATTATCCAAATTGAAATTTGCTGAGCTTCAAGCAGTTAGGGATCAGTTTCTCCTTTATCACTTCTGAATAATTTCCAGTCATCATATTATTGATAATCTCTCCAAAATATTCCTCTTATAGGAAATTATCTCTCTGCAAAGGCGGTATCTAAGTATATTAACAGGTTGAGTATAGCAGAGGTCATACTCACAGACTGATATGTCTGTATTTGGAAACACTCTTGCTTTGGGGTTCCTTTCTATTGATTCCAAGCTCTTATTGGGGAAGATAAACCAGCTTCTATTGAGTGTTAGCCTGGATTTATTTTTTTGTTATTTATCTTTTTATTTATGTTATGGATACATTTTAGTAACTCTCTTAGTTTGGGGCTCTTAAATATTGCTTTGATTTTAAAGATCACTTATGAAGCACAATCATATTACTCATAATTCACTTGAGATGATTTTTTAAATTTTATTTAAATACCAGTTATTAGTTTTATGTGTATAATATAGTAATTCAACACTTCCATACAACACCCAGTGCTCATTACAAGTGCATTCCTTAAACCCTGTCACCTATTTTACGCATTCCCCTAGTTACCTCCCCTCTGATAACCATCAGTTTGTTCTCTATAGTTGTCTGTTTCTTAGTCAGTCTCTCTTTCTTTTATCCCCCTTTACTTGTCTGTTTTGTTTCTCAAATTCCACACATGATGAAATCATATTTGTCTATCTTTGACAGACTTATTTCACTTAGCATAATACTCTCTAGCTCCCTCCATGTCATTACAAATGGTAAGATCTAATTCATTTTTATGGCTGAATAATATTCCATAAAACAATGGCCAAGTTATGGAAACAACCTAAGTGTCTATCGATAGATGAATGGATAAGGAAGATATGGTGTGTGTGTGTGTGTGTTTATTTATACACACAATGCGTGTACATATATATGTATATGTATATATGTGTGTGTGTGTGTGTGTGTATGTATACTTCCAGCTCTGTTTTTAAAGATTGTTTTAGTTATTTAGAGTCCTTTGTGGTTTGATCTGGCTTGGCATCTGTCACCCCATGTATCACCCAGGGTTCATTCAACTAATCTGGCTGGCTAGGCAGGTGTACCCTTCCTCCCTTAGTGCTCCATGGGCATCCCTCCCAAAGCCATACGCACTGTAGAAGAGGATGATTTTCCCTGAGAGAGGACCATTTTTCAGTCAAGGGTATATGAGTAGCTGTGTTCCCCTGCTAAAACCTCCAAACAAGCTCTCAACTAACTTATTTATGTGGGGGATCTGATTGTTGTTTAACTGGAAGTTTCCCAACTCTCTCTTGAGATGGCAGTTTCTTCAGAAAGAAGTATCCCATCTCCTTATTGGAGGGTAAAAGCCTTATTACTATTTGGTAGAGAAGGCAACTGCAAATATCACAAAATTTTAACAAATTCCTATAGTATTATTATAATACAGCCCCACCATAAATAATCTCTGGCCCCTAGCATAAGGGATTTTTTTTTTAATTTAACCTTTCTAGAGAACAAGCAGAGAGGAGGGATTAAACAGAGAAGAGTGTCAGCTACCCAGCAGTTCAGGATTGGGTAGGAGAGTTTAACTGATTCTAAAACTGAGATTCTATAAATGTTCTTGTTTACAGCATCACTTATGCCTCTACTTCTAGAGGTTCTTAGTATCTTTAATTTGCACTAATTTCTGGGTCTTACAGTATGAATCAGCCTTACTCTTGGGCTCTTATCAAGATAGGCTATACAGCAGAGGTTGGCAAACTTTTTCTTAAAGTGGAAATTAGTGAATATTTTAGGTTCCTGAGTATTATGATCTCTTTCCCAAATATTTAGTTATATTATTGTAGTACCAAACAACGATAGTCAGTGCATAAAGGAATGGGTGTGACTGTGTTCCAGTAAAATTTATTTATAAAAACATATAATCATCTTGCAGGCCATAGTTTGAAGACCTCTAAGCTAAAGGCTTCTTAGGTCTGCAAAGTTATTACTGACACCCGCCTGCTTCTAGTTTTCAAAATTTTGTTGCTCTCTTTCTCTTTGCCTTTCTTTTATCCTCTACCTTAGTAGCAGTTTAGTGGGATTTTAAGAACGAGTAGAGGAAAACTGAAGTGCCAACATAATATAATTTTTCCAAGTATGTGTTATTGAAGAAAAACTCTCTAGAATTTTCATTAGGAATACATTGTAGATATAGATCAATTAGGAAAGAACCGACATCTTTACTACCTTGACTCATCCAATACTATGAAAATGATATATCTTTACATTTATTTTGATCTTGTTCTATCCGTAATGAAAGTTTTCTTTTTAGAGGTAATTTATATCTTTCCTGACATGTATCCTTAGTATGTAATATAAGAAAGCCATGGAAGGAAAAAAAAAAAAAAAAAAGATAGCCAAGGAAGTACAGTGCTCACATCTCCTTTAGAATGCACTATGGGGAGCACAACTGACTGGCAGCCCAAAGTTCCACTTTGGTTCCACTAATACATTTTCTCCAAGGCTATCCCAATCAATGCCTGAAAACATCAGGGTAAATAGTGCTGGCCAATTTCTGCCTCATAGAGGATTCCTTTAATATTTACCTTTTTTCAGGAATTCCTCCACTGGTCTAGCGTACATTTTTTTTCAAAGTTGTGCTGCTGAATGGCTTCCTACCCAGCCCCTTCTCTCTTTCCCTTCCCAGGTGTCAGGTTCATGTCTATTCCTATGTATTCCAATCCTTTTAAGATATTTCTCCAAATGAATTTCTTGTACTTATCTTATTTTTGTGTCTGCCTCTTGAAGATCAAACAAACAAATGGTGGTTTTTTATACTATTATAAATGGTATCTTTAATTTCATTTTCAAAATTTTATTGTGTTCATATAAGTACCATTGGTTTTTGTATTATGACTTCACTAGCTTGCACATTCACAAACATGACATCTGTAGGAAGTTAAAATTTTATTTGTTCCTTCCTAATCTTTTAAGTTCCTTTTTTTGTCACTTTGTTTCATCACTACATGCTCAATGAAAAACATGTCCACCATCACAATGTTAAATGAAAAAGCTAACAGTTGACAACCTTTTTTGTTCCTGATCTCAGCAGGAATAATTCCAATATTTCATTATTAAGTGCTAATAAATGTGTTAAAAGATACCTATTATTAGATTAAGGAAGTGTCCTTCTAATCTTTAATTCTGTTGAATTCGATCAATGGATTCTTGTGCAAACATTGAGAAGATTTGTATACATGCAGTCCTCATTTTACAAGGTACTATGTAAATGAAATCTCATACATACCAGAGCTATAGCCTCACATTGTACAATTCTATCATATATTATTTTATATTGCTGAGTAATAAATTCCACAAACTTAAAAGGCTGGTCTGGGTTCTTTTCTGGACACTTAGGGGAAAAAGAATCTGCTTCTAAGCTCATTCAGGTAGTTGGTGGAACCCAATTTCCTACATAGGACCAAAGTCACCATTTTCTTGCTGGTTATTGGTGAAGGGTCACTCCTAGCTAACAAAGGTCACCACTCCCAGGTCCTTTGCATGTGATCTCTGTGTTCAAACCAGCAACAGTATATCAAATCTTTTTTGTGCTTCAACTTTCTCTGATACCCTGTTCCACTACTAGCCAGAGAAAACTCTGTTTCTAAAGTACTCATTTGATTAGGTTAGATCCACTTACATAATCTATATTAAAGCCAACTGATTAGTAAGTAACCTTAAGAACATCTGTAAAATACCTTTTGCCAGATAATATGACATAATCATGGGAGTAACACCAGGGAGCAAATATGTAAACCATCTTAGAATATGAGATCAAAAGAGATCAAATCTCAGTTACCTTGGAATCTTGCAAAATAACTTGTTCAAATAAGGTTTTTTGTTCAAAATATGTACAAATTTCAGTTAACACAATACTGGGCAAAGTGAGGAATGCCTGAGGTGTTCCCCCATATTCTGTTATGTGATTAATTTTCTAATGTTAAACTAATTTTGTATTCTAAGAATAAACCTATATTAGCAATAGAGTATTATATTCTATGTACCACTAGATATAATTTTCTAATATTTTTACATGTATATTCATAAGAATGGTCTGTAATTATCTTTCTTGTAATGTCCTTGTCAGGTTTTGGTATTAATACTATATTGACCTCTCAAAACAACATGAAAAATATTGTCTCTTCCTCTCTGGAGAACCTGCATAAGATGGTATATAATATTCTTTAAATGTACACAGTAGTTCACCAGTAAATTTATCTAGAACTAAAGTCTCTTCGGGGAAAGGACTTCAATCATGTACTCAATTTCTTTCATGTATATAGGACTATTCAGCATTTTTATTTTTTCTTGTGTCAATGTGAAAATTGCATTTCATCAAGAAATTTGTTCACTTCACCCAAATTATTTGGCATAAAGTTGTTCTTTGTATTCTCTTTAATGTCCGTAGGCCTGCAGCAATGTCTTTTTCATTTTTTATCATCAAATTAATAGGCAGAGAGAAAGAAAGAGGAAGGAGAAGGAGAGGAAGGAAGGGGAAGGAGAAAAGAAGGGAAGGGAAGGGAAGGGGAAGGAAGGGAAAAGAAAAATTTCATGACCCTAATCAATAGATACAGAAAAAACATTTAACAAAACTCAACACCTTTTCATGATAAAAATTCACAGAAAGCTAGGAATAAAGAACTCCCTCAACTGATTAACAAATCTGCCAAAAATCTTTATAACTAATATCATACTTAAAAGTATAGAACTGTAAGTTTTCCCACTAAGATGAGGTCTAAGGCAGGGATGTCCTCTCTCCACTCCTTTTCAACATTCTCACTGGAAGTTCTAGCTAATGCAACAAGACAAGAAAAAGAAATTGAAGGTATACAGATTGAGGAAGAAGGAAAAAATTGCCTTTGTTTCCAAATGATGGTCTATGTAGAAAATCTGAAAGAACTGACAAAACAAACAAACAAAACAAAAAAGCACCCTCTTGACACTTACAAGCAATTATATAGCAAGGTTGAAAGATACAAGGTTAATGCCAAAACTCATTCACCTTCTGATATACTAACAATGACAAAGTAAAACAAAATACCATACATTAGCATCTGTGAAAATGAAATATTCGGTTCAAATCTAACAAATATGTACAAGTTCTACTTGAGGAAAACTACATATAATCTTCTGATGAACAAAATCAAAGAGGAATACATAAATAAGAGATTTAATGTTTCATAGGTAGGAAAATTCATTATTGTCAAATTTCAGTTCATCCTAACTTATCTATAGATTCAGTGAAAAGTCAATCAAAGTCCCAGAAGATTATTTTTTGGATAGCTACAAACTGATTCTAAAGTTTCTATTTACAGGCAAAAAATCCAGACTCAGTAACACAATACTGAAGAACAAAATTAAAGGACCAACACTACCCAACTTCAAGATTATTATAAAGCTACAGTAATCAAGATAGGGTGGTATTAGCAAAAGAACAGATAAATAGATCGATGGAACAGAATAGAGAGTTCAGAAATAGACGTAAATAATTACAGTCAACTAATCTTTGACAAAGGAGCAAAGGCAATACAATGGAACAAAGATAGCCTTTTTAAGAAATGATGCTGGAACATCCATTTGCAAAAAATAAATAAATGAATCTTATACAAATTTTATGACTTCTTTCAAGAAAATAACTCAAAATGGATCTATGACCTAAGTGTAAAATATAAAACTGTAATGTAAATGTAAAACTCCTACAAGATATAACATTGGAGAAAACCTAGATGACCTTGGGTATGGCAATGCCTTTTTAGCTATGACACCAAAGACACAATCAATGAAAGAATAAATTGATAAAATAGATTTCATTAAAATTAAAAACTTCAGCTCTGTGGAAGACAAAGACAAGAGAATGAGAAGACAAGCTAAAGACTAGCAGAAACTGCAAAAGACATATCTGATAAAGGACATATTTGGACTGTTTTCCAAAATTAACAAAGAATTCTTAAAATTCAACAATAAGAAAACAATGTAGTTTTAAAAAGGACCAGATATTTAAAAGACACCTCACCAAAGAAAGTATACAGATGGAAAATAAACATATAAGAAAATGTTCCATATCATATAAAAATCAATAAAATGTGAATTAAAATAACAAGAAGATACCACTACACATCCATTAGAATAGCCAAAATCTGTAACAGTGATAACACCAAATGATGGCGAGGAAGTGAGGCACCAGAAATCTTCATTCATTGCTGGTGGGTATTCAAAATGGTATAGCCACTTTGGAAAACAGTCTGTCAGTTGCTTATAAAACTAAACAAGTTCCTACTATACAATCCTGCAATCATGCTCCTTGGTATTTTTCTTTTTTTTTTTATTTTAATTTTATTTATTTATTTGACAGAGAGAGAGATCACAAGTAGGCAGAGAGGCAGGCAGAGAGAGAATGGGAAGCAGGCTCCCCACTGAGCAGAGACCCTGATGTGGGGCTCGATCCCAGGACCCTGAGACCATGACCTGAGCCAAAGGCAGAGGCTTAACCCACTGAGCCACCCAGGAGCCCCACCTTGGTATTTTTCTAAAGGTGTTGCAAACTGAGTTCCACACAAAAGCTTGTACATGGATGTTTATAGCAGCTTCATTCATAGTTGTCAAAATTGGAAGTAACCAAGATGTTCTCCAGAAGAGGAATGGATGAAAAAACAGGTATATTCAGACAATGAAATATTATTCAGCTCTAAAAACAAATGAGTTTATCAAGTAATGAAAATAGATGGAGAAACCATAAATGGATGTCACTAAGTCAATTTTAAATGTCTACATAATGTATGATTACAACTATAAATATTCTGGAATAGTTAAAACTATGAAGACAATAAAAAAATCAGTGTTTGCCAGGGGTTAGAGATGATAAGAGGAATAAACAGGCAGAGTACAGAGGATTTTTGGAGGCAGAGAAAATGTACTATATAAGTCAATAATGATGAAACATGCCATTTACATGTGTCCAACCCATAGAATACATAACACCAAGAGTGTATTATAATGTAAACTACAGACTTTGGATAATGACTATGTGTCAATGTAAGTTCATCAACTTTAACAGAAGTACCACACTGGTGGGGAATATTTGTAATGGGAGAGGCTATAAATGGGTAGAGGCTGGATTATATTAGAAATCTCTATACCTGGCGCCTGGGTGGCTCAATGAGTTAAAGCCTCTGCCTTCAGCTCAGGTCTGCCTACGTGTGATCTCTGTCTGTCAAATTAAATAAAATCTTAAAAAAAAAAATCTCTATACCTACTTATTGATGAATAACTTAAACTATTCTAAAATAAAATAAAGTCTTACTTTAAAAAAATAAACTAAAGGGTATCAAGAAAATGATAAAAGACATACAAAACCACATGAACTAGAAGTAGACAAGTTTAGAAATGCAATGACGGGACTCAGAAAAGAACCAGAATTTGAACACTCCTTTTAGAAATAAATACTAAACTGGACAGAGCATAATGAATAGAACAGAAAATGCCCTAATAGAAATAGAAGATGAAAATAGATATCTTAAAAATTAAAAAGAAATAAAGTAATTACAAAAGGAACTAATAATACATTATGATAACATTAAGTACCTATTCAACAATTATTTTAAATATATAACTCCAACCTAAAAACAAAAAAAATCTGAAACGAATTTTAACTTTACTAAATGTGCTCACAGTTGGGGTGCCTGAGTGGCTCAGTGGGTTAAAGCCTCTGCCTTCGGCTCGGGTCATAATCTCAGGGTCCTGAGATAGAGCCCTGTATCAGGCTCTCTACTCAGTGGGGAGCCTGCTTCCCTTCCTCTGCCTGCCTCTCTGCCTACTTGTGATCTCTGTCTATCAAATAAATAAATAATCTTAAAAAAAAAAACTTTAAAAAAATTTAAAAATATATGCTCGCAATTGATAGTAGTTTATGCATAGCAATTCTGAATTGTTTTGTGTCTATTAGAATTAAGCTAATGAGTAAAATTATTGATAATTTTGGCAACCAAAATTCATATGATCGGGACGCCCGGGTGGCTCAGTTGCTTAAGCGGCTGCCTTCGGCTCAGGTCATGATCCCAGCGTCCGGGGATTGAGTCCCACATCGGGCTCCTTGCTTGGCAGGGAGCCTGCTTCTCCCTCTGCCTCTGCCTGCCACTCTGTCTGCCTGTGCTCGATCTCTCTCTCTCTGACAAATAAATAAAATCTTAAAAAAAAAAAAAATTCACATGATGGAAGAAGGAAAGTTTAATGTAAAATGAAGAAAGGCAGTGAAGAACCACTTGTGTTGGATTAGCATTTAAGGTATCAACATGTGTTCATCTTATAAAAAATAAACAATTTTCTATCCAGTCTGCCAAAATGGCCAAAGAACAATGACACTCTAATAGCAATAAACACACCCAATTCCCAGATACTGGTCTTCAAACACAATTCCCTACTAAAAAGACCAGGGCTCTTAAGAAAATATTATAGGAAGAAAATTAAGAAGAGCACAGAGTTTGGGATATGTTAAACAACAGAACTTAACTTTTGCAAATTTCCATACATGGTTTCATTTCTTTACAACTAACCACAAATATACAATGCTGTCTACCATTGGATACATATCCTAACCTCTCAACCAAGTTTAAATTCTTAATGCTTCATCTATAAAATAGAAAATACAGGACAAATTTAAAAGCTCTGCTGTATTAAATGATATAAAGTGGATTAAAGTATGTAATATAGTATTTTACATATACTACACATTCAGTAAATTGTTTCCTACTTTTTCCATTATTTTATCCTTTTTAATCCCACTGATGCAACCAATAATCCTTCCTATTAACTCAATATAGCTGCCGTTACTTAGATTTAGTAGGTTGCCAACCTGATCATAATAATTCACTCTAAAAATAAAAATGTATCTCCCTGAGACTTCTGGGGAAGATGGTGAAGTAAGAGGACCCTAGGTTCACTTCATCCCATGGACACACCAAGAAAACACCCATATTAGTATAAGTAACTCAGAAAACAACCTAAAGTTTGGCGGAAAAATTCTCCACAACCAAATGTAGAGAAATGGCCATATAGAAGGGGTAGGAAGGGAACAGAGGTGCTTGGGAGGCAAATTGACCTGCAGGGCAGTATAAGCGAGGGAGGGATGCCACCATTTCCCTTTTCCACTCCACACTCTAGATACAGGGACACTTGTGAGAACCAGTGCAGCATGAATACTTTCCACCCAGCTTGCTAACAGTGTGCACTGACCCTGCACTCTTCTGCAGATCTACCCCTGAGGGAATTTTCTGAGGTGGCTGTACGCCCCCTCCTGGAGCAGACTAGCTGAGACTTTGCTAACACTGCATATTTCATCCCCACACTCTCCTGTAGACCCTTTATATCAACACACCCTCGGCAAGAGTGCTAAAAGCAGTGCCACAGTTGGAACTGTGCAAGCAAACCTGACAGGGGTCAGCACCACCTTAAAGTGATTCCTGCCTCAGGGAGAGATGTAGAAAACCACACACCTGTTCGACTACAGCCTTAGCACCAGGCTGGGGGCAGACATCTGGTCTGACTGCAGGCTCGACTCACAATGAAAGCTTCTCAGGGGACAACACAGGGAAACTGCCCTGCAATTCAGTGCTCCCATAGCTCTGGAAATTCCCTGGTCTCACTCAACTCAAGCCCAAGATGGGCCATTCTGGACAAATCACAGCAAAAGAGCTAAATGAAATGTAGATAAGCAATATTATTAATAGAGCATTTAAAGTAATGGTCATAAAAGATACTCACCGGACCTGAGAAAAAAGTGGAGGACCTCAGTGAGACCTTCAACAAAGAGTCAGAAAACAGAAAAAAAGAACCACCTGAAATGAAGAACTCAGTAACTAAAATTAGAAATACATTACATGAAATAAATACTAGACTAGATGAAGCAGAAGAAAGGATAAGCAAGTTGGAGGACATAAATGGAAAGCCAACAAGCTGAATAGGAGAGAGGGAAAAAATAAGAAAAAATGAAAACAGACTAAGGAAATTCAGTGATACCATCAAGTATAATAACATTCACATTATAGGAATCCCAGAAGTAGAAGATAAAGAAAAGGAGGTAGAAAATTTATTTGAAGAAATAATAGCTGAAAACTTCCCAAATCTGGAGAAGGAAATAGAAATCCACATCTAGGAGGCACAGAGAACTCCCAACAAAATCAACTCAAAGAGACTCATATATAGCAATTAAGGTGGCAAAAGGTAGCAATAAAGAGAATTTTAAAAGCAGCAAGAGAAAAGAAAATGGTTTTGTACAAGGGGAATCCCAAAAGGTTAATAGCAGAAGTTTTACAGGCATAATAGAGTGGCCTGAAAGGAAAAAAAAAAAAAATCTGCAACAAGGAATACTCTATCCAGCAAGGCTATCATTCAAAATAGAAAGAGAGATAAAGAGTATCTCAGGCAAACAAAAGTTAAAGAAACTCGTCACCACTAAATCAACCTTATATTAAATGTTAAAGGGGACTCTTTGAGTGGAAAGGAAAGACCATAAGCAGAAGAAAGAAAAGTAGGAAACACAAAAGCAGTGAAATGAACCCTATCTATAAAAATCAGTCAAGGGATTCACAAAATAAAAGGATATAAAGTAAGATAACATATACATTAAAAGTTAGAAGGGAGAGGAGAAAAAATTTAGTTTTTTTAGAATGGGTTCAAAGTTAAGTAACCATTAATTTAATATAGACTGCTACACACATAAGATGTTAATACAAACCTAATGGTAACTACAAATCAAAAACTGGTAATAGATATGCAAAAAATAAAGGGAAAGAAATCAAGGTATATCACTAAAGAAAGCCAACAAACTGTGAGATAAGAGACCAAGAGAAGAAACAGGGAAGAACTAAAAAAAAACACAGTAACCAGTCACAAAATGTCAATAAGTACATACCTATTAAAAATTATTTTGAATGTAAATGGACTAAATACTCCAATCAAATGACACAGGGCAACAGAATGGATAAAAAAGAAAGACCCATCTATATGCTCCAATCCAAATGACCTATAGACACAGGCAGATTAAAAGTGAAGGAATGGAAAAGTATTTGTCATACAAATGGATATAAAAAGAAGCTGGACAAAATAGACTTTAAAACAAAGACTGTACGAAAAGACAAAGAAGGACACTACATAATCATAAAGGAAATAATTCAACAAGATGATATAACAATTGTAAATATTTATGCATCCAACATGTGAGCACCCAAATACATAAAGCAGCTAATAACAAACATAAAGGAAGTAATCAATAATACAACAATACTGGGTGACTTTAACACTCCACTTACATTAATGGGTAGAAAATCAACAAGGAAACAGTGGCTTTGAATGACACATTGGACTGGGTGAATCTAACAGATACATTCAGAATATTCTATCCTAAAATAGGAAAATACAGTCTTTTCAAGTGCACTTTGAACATTCTTCAGAATAGATCACATGTAATGCTACAAAACAAGTCTCAATAAATTCAAAAAGATTGCAGCCATATCACACATCTTTTCTGACCACAACACTATGAAACTAGAAATCAACCACAAGAAAAAGTCTGGAAAGAACACAAATAGAGGTTAAATAAAATGCTACTGAACATTGAATGGGTCAACCAAGTAATCAAAGAGGAAATAAAAAATTACATGGAAACAACTAAAAGTGAAAACAAATAGATCCCAAACCTTTGGGATGCGGCAAGAGCTGTTCGAAGAGAGTTTATAGCAATACAGACCTACCTCAAAAAGAAAAAAAAAAAAAAAAACCCTCAAATAAATAACCTAATTTTACATTTAAAGGATGTAGAGAAAAAAGCAAACAAAATCTAAGACAAGTAGAAGGAAGGAAATAATAAAAATTAGAACAGAAATAAATAGAAACTTTAAAAAAACACACACAAAAGAACAGATCAATGAAACCA
The DNA here is from genome assembly GCF_963455335.1 of Martes martes. Classification (NCBI taxonomy): domain Eukaryota; kingdom Metazoa; phylum Chordata; class Mammalia; order Carnivora; family Mustelidae; genus Martes; species Martes martes. The sequence continues at coordinate 130,628,231 of NC_137891.1, read as the reverse complement.
AGAAGTGGTTCTTTGAAAAGATCAACAAAATTGTTAAACCTTTAGCCAGACTCATGTGAGAGAGGGAGTTGGGGGGAGATTCAAATAAACAAAATCAGAAATGAAAGAGGAGATATAATAACCAACAACACAGAAATACAAGGGATTGTAAGAGAACATTATGAAAAATGATATGACAACAAATTGAATAATCTTTAAGAAATGGATAAATTCCTAGAATCTCATAGCTTCCCAAAACTGAATCAAGAAAGAATAAAAAATTTGAACAGATGATTGCCAGCAATGAAATTGAATCAGTAATTTTAAAAATCTCACAACAAACAAAAGTCTTTGGGGCCCCTGGGTGGCTCAGTAGGTTAAGCCTCTGCCTTCAGCTCAGGTCACGATCTCAGGGTCCTGGGATGAAGCCCCGCATTGGGCTCTCTGCTCAGCAAGGAGCCTGCTTCCCCCCCTCTCTGCCTGCCTCTCTGCCTACTTGTTATCTTTGTCTGTCAAATAAACAAATAAAAATCTTAAAAAAAAAAAAAAAAAAGTCTAAGACCAGATGGCTTCACAGGTGAATTCTACCACACATGTAAAGAGGAGCTAATATCTATTCTTTACAAACTATTCCAAAAAAATAGAAGAGGAAAGAAAACTTCCAAATTCATTCTATGAGACCAGTATTACCTTGATACCAAAATCATATAAAACCACCACAAGGGGTGCCTGGGTGGGTCAGTGGGTTAAGCCTCTGTCTTCGGCTCAGGTCATGATCCCAGGGTCCTGGGATCAAGTCCTGCATCAGGCTCTCTGCTCAGCAGGGAGCCTGCTTCTCCCCTCCCCCTCTCTGCCTGCCTCTCTGCCTACTTGTGATCTCTGTCTGTCAAATAAGTAAAATCTTAAAAAAAAAAAAAAACACACAAAAAAAAGAGAACTACTGGTTGCTATCTCTGATATATATGAACACAGAAGTCCTCAAGAAATATTAGGAACTGAATCCAACAATACATTAAAAAAAAAAAAAAAACTATTCAGACCATCAAATGGGATTTATTCCTGGGATGCAAGAGTGGTTCAATATTTGCAAATCAGTCAATGTAATAAATTACAAGAAGAGAAAGGATAAAAACCATATTTCAACAGAGGTAAATGACAAAATACAATTTGACAAAGTACAATGGCAAAGCAATCTGACAAAGTACAACATCCATTCATGATTAAAAAAATGAACAAAGTAGGTTTAGAGAGAATATGTCTCAACATACTAGATGCCATTAAAAATACACACACACACACACACACACACACACACACACACACACCTAACATCATACTGAATGGTGAGAAACTGACAGATATCCTTAAGATCAGGAACAAGGCAAGGATGCCACTCTCACCAGTTTTATTCAACATAGTACTTGAAGTCCTAGCCACAGCAATCAAACAAGAAAAATAAATAAAAGCCATCCACAGTGGTAAGAAAGAAGTAAAACTTTCACTATCCACAGATGACATGATATTATATATAGAAAACCCTGAAGACCGCCAAAAACTAGATTAAACACTACTAGAACTGGTGAATAAATTCAGTAAGGTCGCAGGATACAAAATCAATTCCCAGAAATCCACTGTATTCTATACACTAATAAACCAATATAAAATGAGAAATTACGATAACAGTCCCATTTACAATTGCACCAAAAATAATAATATATCCAGCAATAAACTTAAGGAGGTAAAAGACCAGTACTCTGAAAACTATAAAACATTGATGAAAGAAACTGATTGATACAAACAAACGGAAAGATAATTCATGCCCATGGATTGGGGAAACAAATATTGTTAAAATGTCCATACCATTCAAAGCAGTTTATAGATTTAATGCAATCCCTATCAAAATACCAACAGCATTTTTCATAGAACTAAAACAAATAACCCTAAAATTTGTATGGAATCACAAAAGACCTCAAATAACCAGAGCGATCTTGAAAAAGAATAATAATACTGGAAGAATCATAGTCCCAGATTTCAAGAAACACTACAAAGTTGTCCTAATCAAAATAGTATAGAACTGAACACAGAAATAGACACAGCTATCAGTGGAATAGAATAGAGATCTCAGAAATAAACCCACACTTACATGGTCAATTAATTTTCACCAAAGCAATAAAGGATATACAATGGGAAAAAGACAGTCTTTTCAACAAATGGTGCTGGGAAACTGGACAGTTAAATGTAAAAGAATGAAACTGGACCATTTCTTATACCAGACACAAAAACAAACTGAAAACTGAATACCTAAATGTGAGACCTGCAACCATAAAAATCTTAGAAGAGAACATAGGCACCAATATCTCTAACATTGGCCATAGCTACATTTTTCTCAAACTGCCTCCTAAGGCAAGGGAAACAAAAGCAAAAATAAACTCAGGACTAAATCTTCTACACAGCAAAGGAAACCATCAACAAAACTAAAAGACAATCTGCTGAATGGGAGGAGATATTTGCAAGTGACATATCCAGTAAAGGTTCATATCCAAAATATATAAAGAACTTATAAAACTCAACACCCAAAAAACAAATAATCCAATTAAAAATGGGCAGAAGATATGAAGAGACATTTCTCCAAAGAAGATATACAGATGGCCAACAGACACATGAAAAGATGCTCAACATCACTTATCACCAGGGAAATGCAAATCAAAATGACAATGAAATATCACCTCAAACCTGTCAAAATGGCTAAAATCAAAAACACAAGAAACAAGTGTTGGTGAAAATGTGGAGAAAAAAGAACCCTCATGCACTATTGGTGGGAGTGCAAACTTGTACAGCCACTGTGGAAAACAGCATGAAGGTTCCTCAAAAAATTAAAATTAAAATTACCATGTGATCCAGTAATCGCACTACTGGGTATTTACCCAAAGAGTACAAAAGCACTAATCTAAAAACATGTATGCACCCCTATGTTTACTATAGCAATATTCACAATAGCCACATTATGAAAACAACCCATGTATCTATTGATAAATGAATGGATAAAGTAAAAGTGGTGTGTATATAAACACCACACACACACATACACACACACACACACACACACACACACACAATTACTCAGCCATAAAAAAGAATGAAATCTTGCCATCTACAACAACATGGATGGATCTAAAGGGCATAGTGCTAAGTGAAATAAGTCAGGCAGAGAAAGACAAATATATAGGATTTCACTGGTATGTAGAATCTAAGAAACAAAACAAAGAAAAAAAGGGACAAATCAAGAAACAAACTCTAACTATAGAGAACAAACTGACTGATGGTTACCAGAGGGGAGTTGAAGAGATTGGTGAAATAAATAAAGGGGGTTAAGAGTACACTTATGATAAGCACTGAGTAGTTTGTAGAATGGTTGAGTCATTATGTTGTGTACCTGAAACTGACTTAACACTGTTATGTTAATTATACTGGAATTAACGTTTTTTAAAAAATTAAAAATTGTACCTCCCTTGCACTGTTTCATCTATATCAGAGGTACCATTACTTTAAAAGATAATAGCATTAATCATAACAATTTTCTAAATTTAGGCAATATATGATATTTCAACTCTGTACATAAAGTTTCAAGCAGTTTAAATGAACAGTTTTTAAGCATGGTGCAAAGTATTTGGGTGTGGGGAGATATTTCTCATGGCTGGAAATAAACATATGACAGGACTAATCATTTGTACTTTCAGGCACTCTCAGAGGAACTTTATGTATTGCCCAGTTCCTTTCTGTTTTCCCTTTCCATAGATGAATCCAGATATACTTTTCTGATTCTAATTTCCACAATCTATTTATGTATTTATCAACTGAGCAAACAATGTTTTGAGCACCCAACATATGCCAAACACTCTGTTACATACTAGAGATAGAGAATGTACAGTACATCTGGAGATAGAGATAATTATACAGACAACTGTAATATAGCATGGTAAGTGTTCATGATAATGACAGTATGTTATGAACATTGTCGGAGCAAATATCCCAGCCATTTGCCCTAAGCAAGTTGGTAGCAATTGGAAGATTATAAGTTGTTGAATGAAATTAGATTTATATTTTTGAAAGATTACTATGTGTATGCTGTTGCAAATGTTACTAGAAGGGAACAGGAATCAAAAAAGAAAAAAAAAAAGAGTATGTTTCCCATGGAATCATATAATTCAGAGAGCACAAGTTATAACAACAATAATGAGAATATTTTAAATACAGCAGTTAATAAGAATGTGTTATGCTTTATATTCATAATTTTAAATTCCCACAAGCAAAGAGTGAAATAAGTCCTGCTTTTAGCCCCTGCTCTTTCCCATTCAGCATATGAGGAAAGTTGGGCTCAGAGCAGTTAAGTAATGGGCCTAATGGAACAGCATTTTAAAGAGAAAAATAATTCAAATCAGTCTGCCTTGAACCACTGTGTCACTTATTATTACTGATGTCTCTTTCCACAAAGCTCATTCAAATTCTGTTCACTCATGCTAAATGTTCAGAAATTACTTCCATGCATAAGGTTTTTATCTCATGTTACATGAGTATTAGAGGAAATCTTGATTCTAAAAGAGAAAAACTCAGTATCGGGGGCATAAACTAAAGACAAGTCCCGTTAATTAGATGTTTATTTCATGTAAAATGCATACTAAATTTAAATGGAACATATGAGATAGAAATAATATTTTAAGTATATATATACCTGTCAGTAACTGTGTGAAACTTTCCCACATCTTTTATTCCAAATCATTTTATGTGCCCTAATTTGTGAGCCCACTCTCTCTTGCACTTTGACCTTAATTTGAAAATTAAGGGACCTCTTCCTCAGAAATTGCAGGTACTATATTTTGGTCAGATTTGCTACTTGTCCCTCATACTTATTTCTCTTTATCAGGGCTATTTCAATCTGTGATTTAGCACATGCAGGATAATTCAGAACATTTTCTCAGCCTAACCACATAATGTTAAATATCATTTCGGTGAAACCTCTTAAATCTTGCTTTCTCAGGGAATGCCCATTGCCCAACTTTAGATCTACTTAATCCTACCTATATTTCAGGGCCAATTATCATTTCTGTCTTCTGAACTCTGCCATTTTGCAGTAAAGAATACACTATATGAGAATATTCATTTATTTTTTTCATATGTTTGATGTTTGGCAAAACTAATACAAATAAGTTTATGGCAGAGTATCCTACCTTATCTCCCCAATTACAATGCTGAGAGATTCTTGCAAGAAAAGTTTTCCTCTATTTGCAAATGCCAGCCATTGGAAAGGAATACAGGAAACAAAAAGAGAGGAAAAGACAACTAACCAAAAAATAGATTGATGTGGCAGCAGATATTTCTGCAGAATTATCTTCACCCCCCCCAAAATATGTAATCTTCACATATTTCATGATTTGTATTTCTATTGTATCCCTTTATATATATATATATAGCTTATATTCCTAATACATCCCATTAAATGAGAGAAATTCAAATTTTTCACTGATATTTTTAAGCTTAATAAAAGAAAACTATCTACATCAATGATTAATAAGAGCTTTATTGATTGGCTATTTAGATGGCAAATTTAAAATAAAAAATAAAAGTATCAATTTATATTACACTAAATACTATAATATTGCCACAAAGTATGTGGTATTTTCCCTAAAACTCTTTCAAACACTCTAGAAAATACCATTTTGGTAGAGAATACAAAAATGTGTATTATTAGAAAATTGCCTTTTCATCAGATTTTATATTATTTTAATATTCAAATAGTAAAGAAAACATACCTCGTGTTTTTCCGAACTAAGAAACCACGTATCCATCTTTGAACAATCAAAACTGGAGAATTATGAGCCAGAATTTCATTAATTTTTGAGATAATATGCTTGATATTATTTATTTCATCATCATAGGTTGATCCCTGTATAATGAAAATGTATTTAATATTTGTATTTCATGAAAATATTTCCAAGGGACATTTTAAAATTGCTAGTCTAATAATATAAGCTATTAAAATGTTCACAAGTATCTTATAGGCATAATAGTTATATAATAAATACATTTCCTTTTTTTAATATTTTTATTTATTTATTTGACAGATATCACAAGTAGGCAGAGAGGCAGGCAGAGAGAGAGAGAGAGGAGGAAGCAGGCTCCCTGTTGAGCAGAGAGCCCAATGTGGGGCTCGATCCCAGGACCCTGGGATCATGACCTGACCTGAAGGCAGAGGCTTTAACCCACTGAGCCACCTAGGCGCCCCGATAAATACATTTTCATAACTATTTTATTAGATCATAATACCAAGAGTTAATAGCACAAAATGATTTAAATTTTCTACACAAAATGCAAGACCCATGATGATAAATTTCTTCATTTAGACTCTTTTCCCAATCTGATAACATAAATATAAAATTTTGACCATAGTTGATCTTTAAAAGGTGGTGGCATGAATAGGTATTCAATGAAACTCTAAAAGTATTCTGTGGTTTCCCATAGGAAACTGACATATGTTGGATTCACAGAATAATTTACAGTAGTTCAAAATTTGTTGCAGCTTAACTAGAATGTTGGACACTTTATCAGGATACAGCTCATTCCCATGGGGAGAAATATTTTGTAGTAGCTTTAAAGAAATTATCTCTAAGATCTGTTCCTGCAAAATTTTAGATTTGGGATCATACAGACTCCCTACAACCCACTGATCATTTGATTGGTTAGAAATAACGCTACTTTACTTACATTTTGAATGTAAGGATTATACATTAAAAACCTAAAATTTATATTGTTTGTAAATCACCCACCCTGAAAATTACCAACCCACCACTTCATGTCCTCTTTCTGCCTATACACTCAATCAGCTATGTACACCCCGGAAAAGAAATCACAAAGCCTTGCAAATTAGTACTACTTTAGATTTATATTTACAAAAATGCATTACTAATTAACAAAAGCTTTACATGGCCCTGGCTTGCTTCCATTCCAATAAGAGCTACTGCAATTGTTCAGTACTGTTCTCTACACTCTTTTTAAGTGTTTTTCCTAGAACTCCCTAAACATCTCTTCACAGAGGAAACAGGGCCATAAATTGAACTCCATCAATCAAATCTCTTCCATTCGCTACATTTAACTGTATTCCCATTTAACTATATTCCTATCTATTCTGAATAGAAATGCCTTCTATTCAATCTTAAAACAAGAAATATTTCCCTTCCTGTCCAAGATAGGCACTCCATTGCTGTTAAGTCCCATCTCTCTCTGTTTCACTATTATCTTTTACTGTCACTATCCTTCTACCTATTAATATGATGTAGCCTTTCCCATCTTTAAAATGCACCCATATAAATGATCACGCTTATCCCAACCCTCCATCCTTTGTATTTAACTTTCATTAAGAGCCCAGATTCTTGATATAGAATTCTGTATTTGCTGTCCCTACTTCCCCTTTCCTATATCTCCATCCACTGGATTTTACCCCTACCAATGTATCTGATACTTTTACATTGGATATTCCTCCCTCAACTACTTCCCTTGGCTTCCGTAAACCACTCCTCCTAGCTTTCCTGTAACTCTGGTTTACTTCTGGTCCTTTTTTTCCTAAGGTTTTATTTATTTACTTGACAGAGAGAGACACAGCGAGAGGGAACACAGCAGAGAGAGAGGAAGAAGCAGGCTCCCTGCCAAGCAGAGAGCCCGATGCGGGGCTTGATCCCAGGACCGTCAGATCATGACCTGAGCAGAAGGCAGACGCTTAAGGACTGAGCCACCCAGGCACCCCACTTCTAGTCTTTTTAAATACCTATCATACCTGCCTAATGCCACATTTAAAGGATTTTCTCTATTTGTCTATTTTCAATTTGAACACACTCTCCAGATGATTGTACCTAATTCATAGCTTCAATACTTTCCTATGAGCTGAAGATTCCCAGATTTCTAGCTTTAGGCCTGAACTGTCTATTAAGCTAAGGAATAGTATGATCAAACTGATACCCAGTTAAATTCAGCTTTCCCAAATATGAATCTTGCTTCTTAAACTGCTTTCTCAGATGCTCCTAGTAAATGGTACTAGTGCGCACAGTTACTTAACTCAGAAACCCTGGGACCATCCTAAGCTTTCTCTCTCTCTCTTTTTTTTATGCTTCCTTATACCCAAATATTGGTAGATCCTATCTATTCAATATCCTAGTATCTGTCTGACTTCTCCCTTTTCTTCTAATCTCTGCCATTGTTTTATTGCAGGTCTTTATCACTTCCTTAATTTGTTAAAAATGTCCTTATATCTGACATAATCCCTATTCCCCAACTCCCTTTGAATCATAATATACACTATTGCTAGAGTGAACTTCCCAAAATGCAAATCTGATCATATGGCATCCCTGCTTAATATATTTTACGGGTACATCACCGAGAGATCAATTATACATTTCTCGATTTAGAACACAAAATTCTTGATCTAGCCCCTTTTTACCTCAATTTCATCTCCCTTCGCCCTACACAAGCCACTTTCCACAACGGTAATATCCAGCAACTTATACCCCTGAAAACTATCTGATAATTAAACCTCAACGCTTTTTACAGATGCCATTGAGTTTCTTGTCTGCCGTTCTCAATTATTTATCTCACTATCTTGGGCTTTTGGAGATTCAATTCTTTCCTCCAAGAAGCCTTTCTTGACGTTGATCTGAGTTCAATACCCTTCTATAATATTATCCTTGCAGCACTCATTTGTCATACCTGACAATTTTGAGTTTTACCTGAGCCCTCTGATCCTAGGAAATGGGAAAGGTTAAGAAATCTCCTTACCCCTTCGTTTCAGAAAATGGAAGTATGCTTCCTCCATATTACTTAGATAGTACCCATCAATGCCCCTCTAGTTTACCGATGACAAGGACCTGACACAGATTCTCTAAATTTCCATTTGCCTTTTAATGATTAAACTATTTTGTCCCCACTGGTCAATCAGAACAAAATGCTTATTAACCAAACTTTGGTTAAGATCTTCCCCCACCCCCTCCCCAGGCCCCTGAACTTAGGCCCACTTTTAGCCAGAGCCACCATATAACCCTCCTTTAATGGCCCCTCCTAAGATAGGCAACTCGAAAGATAAAATATTCCCTGATTTATGGTCAGATCATGCCACTCCCCTTCAACCTACTGACCCACACCAGTCCTTTCCAGTCTTATTTACTCTTCCAAGAAAAAAACTTTTGACTAACCTTAATGATGTTTGAAGATTGCTGATCAATTAGAACATTCCCACTATTGCAATAGCCCCTTTCCTTCCCTTGCAATAATCTTTTTGAATAAAGTCTCTCCTAAGTCTTCATTTGTCTTTTATTTGACAAGTTTATATTATGACACAATTATTTGTCTATATTTCCCACTTGCAACATAAACTCATTAATTTTAACAAATCGTTCTTTATCCTGTATCTCTAGGACTAAGTTAACTACTGGTCTGTAATGGGCATTCAATTACTAGTTGACTATTAAATCACTAAGTAATAGTAACTTATACATTGTGATATTTGGTCTCTAAGTTTGATTTGGCATTATCAACCTATTTTTGTAATTCAACTCTTACTTGGCTACGGTGACATCACATCATATTCCTATTTTTTCTACCTTTTAAGTGTTTATTTTTCAGTCTGTTTTGTTGGTGCCTTTTCTTTTTCAAACTACTTAACTATTTAAATATTGGTATAATTTAGGCTTTCTTTCTTTTTCATCTCTGCTAATTTTCCTCAAATGATCACCTTCTTTGCTACATCTTACTATCTCATATATGCTGATTATCCATGTAGTTACATCTTTTATTAGGAATTACCTCTTTATAATTCTATAAAATAAAATTCCAATTCTATTTCTCTACTTACATGTCAAAAACTGAAATGACTGAAGTGCCTGAGTGGTGTAATCAGTTAAGCATCTGACTCTTGGTTTCAGGTCAGGTCATGTTCTCAGGGTTGTGAGATCAAGCCCTACAGTCCAGCTCCACGCTTAATGCAGAGTCAGCTTAGCTCTCTCTCCCTCTGCCCCTCCCCTTCATGCTCTCTCTAAAATAAACAAATAAATCTTACAAAAAGGAGGGGGGCACCTGGGTGATTCAGTCCATTGAGCCTCTGACTGTTGGTTTTGGCTCAGGTCCTAATCTGTGTTGAAATCCAACCCTGCATTTGGCTCTGCACTCAGCATGGAGTCTGCTTGAGATTCTCTCTTTCTCTCTCCCTCTAAACCTTCCCCTTGCTCATGCTCTCAAAATAAATAAAGAAAATCTTAAAAAGCAAACAAACAATTATCTCATACTGCATTACAGATGTAGTCACTAACACTATTCTTCACCTTGTCGTCTAATAAATCCACATTCCTTTCCCCATTCCTTTTACCATCCCATAAATTCACTGATTTGTATCAAACAAATATATCTTCAATCTTTTCCCTATAAACCATACCATCTACCAATTAACAAATCAGTTGTTATAAACCAGGGACCATCCCTCACTAATTTCTTTATATTTAGTTTCCCTCCACTCCAAAATTACAGAATATATGATGATTTTTCTAATATGAAAATTGGATGATGCTAAATTGTTAAATATTTCCCCAGGATCTTACAAGATAAAACCTTGTCTCCCTAGTATCACACATAATATCCTTTGCCATAATAATCCTATTTTTGTCTCCAGCATCATTTGACATGCCCAACCATGTATTCTAAACTATAACACTAAATTACTTCTTGTCATGATTGTGCCAAGCTCTAGCACTACCTCTGTGCCTTTGCAAATGCTTTTCACTCTGCCTCACATGCTATACACTTGCCAACACCTCAATTTGCGTAATGATTTATATTAAAAAGTCTCATCTGAAGTATACTTTTCTTTTTCCTTCTTCTATGACCAGAAAGCTGAACTTCAAAGATTTTTTAAAGAAAATATATGTAGTTCTTTCACAGATTTTGCTCCATACTGAGATCCATGGCATATGGGGGGAGGGGGGGGAGAGATTTATTTGGCTATTGTTTCTCCTTAATTTGCTTTATTTTCTCTACTGAAATCCCTATTCATGTATTCTAGATGTCCTGGAACTCACTTCCATGTTTTATATTTGTTTTCTCATCATTTACATGTATATATTTTCAATTTGTTTAAGCCATCTGTCAAAGGCCAGCTTTCTCATATTGAGCTTTCTATTACCTTTCCAACTACTCCAGTTAAGTTATGTGGCTGAGACTAAGCTCTTTTCTGAAGTTCCTAACTGCCCTATCACAAAGGAGTCCTGCCTCATACCAGTTTGCTCTTCACTGTTACCCTGCCTTTACTAGGGTTTTTTTAAAAACAAAACCACAGACCTAAGATAGTCACTGATGGCAGGCCAAGTCATCAAACTGGGGCTTAATACTTAACCTATACTTCCAACCTCCACCAGAAATGTAGACTTAACCAGTCAGGAATTTTCTGGTCAACACCAATGAGGTAATCTGTCACATGGGTCTTCTTCATAACCCAGAGAGTGATGAGGTAAATCTCCCTAATAGGACCCCCTGCCTGCTCTTCTCCCTAGGAAAGGTGAATTTGCCTGGAACAATCCTTTTTTTATTTTTTATTTTTTATTTTTCTTAGTAACTTCTTTGCCCCACCCTACTTCCTATAAAAACCTTCTATTTTGTACAACTTCTCCTTGGAGCTCCTGTCTACTTGCTAAAAAGATGCTGATTTAAGAGTCACTTAATGAAGCCAATTAGATCTATAAAAATACTCAGTTGAATTTTACTTTTGAATTTTATTTTATTTAGTTGAACTTTATTCTTTAACAAGACTTTCCATGAAATTTATTCTATGACTTATAACAATGGTCCTATATGCCACTGTTCCACTATCACCCTTGACAAATAAAAGGCTTTGTAGAATCTCCTCTCCTTCATGTTGTTTGCTTATACACATCAGGGAATAATGGCATAAAGCCAGGCAGAGCCAGTTTCTGCCTTTGACTCAAAGCCATCTTCACTGTACCTGAAAAGCAATCTTCACTATGATTAAAAGTACTTTTATGAAATAATCTTTTATTTAAATGTTACCCTTTATTGGTTTCTAGAATAGATGTGATTTCCTCCAATCCTTATGTTTCTTCATTCATTGCATTTGGGCTCATCGTGTGTGTGTGTGGGGGGGGGGGGGGGAAGATAGCAAAATATGCCACCCCAAAATATCACTGTAAGAGTTCAAGATGTGCCTCCCCAAAATGTACCCCTATGGTATACGGATTATTTTGAGTAGTAGGCACTTAAAAAACAGCAAAGTCAGGGAGAGGCTAATACTAAACCTCCCTTATCTATCCTAAATACAGATCCTTCACAAGCCATTCAAATGCCAAAAATCCACGCCCTGGGAGCTTCAACAACAATGGAGATAGACTTTTATCACAAAGGAGGAGGTTAGTAGGAGATAAGAGTAGGAGAGGGTTAGCAGGGAAGATCTTTGTCACAAACTCATCATTCTTCTAAGACCCATTTATCTTTCCTAAAAATCATTTCCTTTCTCATAAGAGTTCTACATCCTCCCTCTTCTTTCCCTGTTAATGCTACATAAGCATGAATTGTAAGCTATCTCAGGGAGCTACTTATTTTTCCCTTGGCTATCTCCCATGTATAAATGAGCAATATAAATGTTAGTAAACTTCTGTTTGTTTTTCTCTTGTTAATTTGGATTTTATTAAAAGGTCTCAGCCAAGAATTCAAGATAGTAGGGGGGAAATTATTTTTCCTCCCCCGTAGTAGCTTAGGACCACAGAGGTTGAGTGCATAGGTAAGAAGTGAGGGAAGAATATGGAAGGGAACTTAGATGACTAGGCTTAAAAGTGATCCTGGTCAAATGCTATAGTTGTCACCAGCAGAGAACCATTAAGCTCATACTGCAGTTTACAGCAATGAGTCCCGCTTACTGCCAAAGCATGAATAATTCCTCCTCTTTAAAGACAGAAACAGAATAATCACCAGTTGTGGGCAAGGTTATTGCCCTTGCCAGAGTACAAGTAACCTCTAGACAATAAGCTTTCTGATGTCCTAAAACAATTATCTTGTAAAATGCCAATAAAGATATTACTGCAAACTTGTACAAATGCCATAAAGTGTTTTATATCTGAGGACAAATGGACATATACTGTTTGTAAGGGAAAGTAATGCATTTCCTCCACTAGAGGAGTGATGACTGGAGAAAAACTGCCTGGGTTTAAATCCCAGTTCTACTACTTACTAGCTATGTGATCTAGGTAAGTAACCTATCTGTCCTCTGTTCATCATCTGTAAAATAGAGATAACAATGGTAATACCTCATTGGGTTGTGAAGGAATATTTGTAAAGCACTTAGAACAGAGGCTCAAACATTAAACATCCAAACAATGTTATCTGCCAACAGTTTTATATTCATACTTAAAATGATATATAGTTTTAGAGTTAACAAAGCATTTCTATATACCTTATCTGATACACAAAAAAATTAGTCTAAAGGAATTTACTAAGCAATTTATCCAAACTAATGCAGTGCAAAATTATGAAATCAATAAATAAAGTAAAAAGATAATTAGTACTAATATTTTAAATCCAATAAAGGGAATTAAAGTATTACAGTAAAAGTGTGGCAAAGAACAACATATGCTTACGCATAAAAAAACTTCAACAATCAAGACAACAGATGGTATGATAGTGAAATATCTATACTCAACAGCTTGCTATTGTAACCCTGGGATGAAAATGTGGCTGTTGCTAACCCTAGTATAAACCATAATGAAGCATTTCCAAAAAATAGTGAGGACTTTCATAATATGACTCACAGGGAAGAGAGTACTTGGTGTTCTAACAAGAAGAGTAGTTTAAAAAACAAATTCTAAAATTATATTCTATTCAGAATGTACATAATTATGCAAAAAAGATCCCCAATTATTTTGATATTCTAAATACATTCATACTTATTTAAATTTGTTTTTTTATCCTATTATAATGTTTTTATTTCTGCTATATGTATCTGGTCTGTCTTTTTCTATTCCACTTGTGATTTTTCCAATCAGAATTTCCTAATTTGGCACATATTTCCCAACATATTTGAAAAATGTAAATTGTACTAATCCCATATGTATTTATCTCGAATAAAGCACACCCACAGTTTTTACCTTTTCATACTATCAGAAACAACATTAATGATGCACTCGCTTTAATAATCACATGAAACAGTAGAAATCTATGTGAAACTCCCTAAAATAAGATTTTGTATTACTTTAAATCAGTATTTCCTAGGATTACTTGGTAAACAATTTGGGAATATTCTGTCATCTATTTTCAAGTTAAAAAAAAAATTCACCTGAGTCAAGTACCATTAAATAAAATAAAAATAAAATTTAGAATCATAATAATATAACAGCACAGAAATGTCAGGAAAGAAGAAAAGCAAATACAAGAAAAAAAAAATACCCTACTCAAATTTTGATGACTCATAAATATTATCATCTTAAAAATATTCACTTTCTTGAAAATAGAGCTAACCCTATGACTTAGCAATTGCACTACTGGGTATTTACCCTAAAGATACAAATGTAGTGATCCGAAGGGGCACGTGAGCCTGAATGTTTATAGCAGCAATTTCCACAATAGCCAAACTATGGAAAGAACACAGAGGTCCATCAACAGATGAATGGATAACGAAGATGTGGTATATATACACAATGGAATACTATGCAGCCATCAAAAGAAATGAAATCTTGCCATTTGCGATGACGTGGATGGAACTAGAGGGTATTATGCTTTGTGAAATAAGTCAATCGGAGAAAGACAACTATCATATGATCTCCCTGATATGAGGAAGTTGAGAAGCAACTTGGGAGGTTTGGGGGGTAGGAAAAGAATAAATGAAACAAATTGGATCAGGAGGGAGACAAACTATAAGAGACTCAATCTCACAAAACAAACAGGGTTGCGGGGGGAGTGGGTAGGGAGAGGGTGGTTGGGTTATGGACATTGGGGAGGGTATGTGCTATGGTGAGTGCTGTGAAGTGTGTAAACCTGGAGATTCACAGACCTGTACCCCTGGGGCTAATAGTGCATTATATGTTAATTAAAAAAAATTTCACTCTCAAATACTTTCCCAACTCTGTAACTTTCTTTCATTTACTGCACAGGGTCTTTTACAGAGAGATAAAAAGTTTTAATTTTGATGAAGTTCAGTTTATCATTTTTTTCCTTTTAAAGATTATGCTTTTGTTGTCAGGTCTAAGAATGTTTTTCCTACACCTTTCATCCCTAAAATCTCTATTTTTTTTTTTCTTTCTAAAAGTTTTATAGTCTTAAGTTGTACATTTAACTCCATGATTCATTTTGAGTTAATTTTTGTATGGGGTGTGGAACTTGGGTTGAGGCTTATTGTGTGTGTGTGTGTGTGTGTGTGTGTGTGTATGCCCAATTACTCTAGCCACATATATGAAAAGATTGTATTTACTCCATCAAACTACTTATATCTTTGTCAAAATTCAGTTGAACATAATTTGTGGACCTATTTTTAGGTTTTCTAATCTGTTCCCTTGATCTATGTCTCACTAATACCACACAGTGTTGATTACTGTAGCTAACTAAATATCAAAATCAAGTAAATAGATTCCTATCACTTAACTGTTTTTCAAAGTTGTTTTAGTCATTCTAATTCCTTTACTTTTCCATAAAAAGTTTAGAATGCTCTTGTTTATATCTACAGAAAATTCTGCAAGGTTTTGATAGGAATTGCATTAACCCTATATATCATTTTGGAGAGAATTTAAATACTATGCTGAATATTCTAATTCATGAATATGCTATGTCTCACCATTCATTTAGATCTTTTTTCATAAGTGTTTTATAGCATTCAGCATACAAGTTCTATACAAGTATTGTTAGACATACCTAAGTATTTCATCTTTTTGAGTGATTATAAATGAGAGTATATTTTTAATTTTGGTGTCCAAGGGTAGTATATAGAAATGTGATTAATTTTTGCATGTTTACCTAACATACTGTGGCCTTACTAAGCTCACTTTTTACTTCTAAGAGATTTTTTGGTGGATTCTTTGGGATTACCTACAAAGGTCATCATTTTATCTGCAAATAGTTTTATTTCTTCTTTTTCATCTGTATTTTATTTCCTTTTTTCAGTTAATTGTACTAGCTAGACTTCCCAGCACTATGATGACATGAGAAGAGATGGTGGGCACCCTTGCTTCATTCCCACTCTTGGGGAGAAAATATTCACTCTTTTACCACTAAGCATGATGTTAGCTGTTAGGTTTTATTTCATGTTTTTATAAACAAGAGTAAGTTCTCCATACCTATTTTTCTGAGGTGTTTTGTTTTGTTTTGATCATGAGTGGATGCTGAACTTGGCCAAACTTGGCCAAATGTTTTTTCTCCATTAAGTGATATACGATATTTGATATATGTTTTCTGTAGTCTTTTTTTCTCCTTTTTTTTTTTTTTAGTTTTCAGCGTAACAGTATTCATTGTTTTTGCACCACACCCAGTGCTCCATGCAATACGTGCCCTCCCTAATACCCCCCACCTGGTTTACCCAACCTCCCACACACCTCCCCCCACCCCGCCACCCCCGCCCCGGCCCCTTCAAAACCCTCAGGTTGTTTTTCAGAGTCCATAGTCTTTCATGGTTCACCTCCCCTTCCAATTTCTCTCAACTCCCATCTCCTCTCCATCTCCCTATGTCCTCCATGTTATTTGTTATGCTCCACAAATAAGTGAAACCATATGATAATTGACTCTCTCTGCTTGACTTATTTCACTCAGCATAATCTCTTCCAGTTCTATAGTCTTTTGATATGGTAAATTACATTAATTGATTTTCAAATATTGAGCAAGCTTTGTATCCCTGGGCTAAGAACCACTTGCTCATGGTATACAGTTATTTTCATATACTGCTGAATTCTACTTGCTAACATTTTGTTAAGGATTTTTATGCTTATATTCATGAAGGATACTGGTCTGTTCTTCTTTTTGGTACTGTCTTTGGTTTTGTTATCAAGGTAACATTAACTTTATAAAATAAACGGTGAAATGTTTCTTTTAATTTTCTAGAAGAAACAGAATAAAATTTTATATGTTTGGGAGAATTCTCCAATGCAATTATCTGGGACTGGAGATTTCTTTTTTTGGAGTTTAAAGTTATAAACTCAATTTCCTTCATAAAGGACTAGTCAAAATTATCTTTTGATAATTTTGATTATCAAAATGAGTTTTGTTGAGTTTTGTTGTTGTTGTTGTTGTTGTCTGCATGAAGTGGTCCATTCATCTAAATTGTTAAATTTATGTGTAGTGTTTTTGTAGTATTCTCTTCTTTTGATGTCTACAAGGTCTGTAGTGATATCCTTGTTTTGTTCCCGACATTGGTAGTTTGTGTCTTTTCTCTTTTCTTCTCCATCAGTCTTGCTAGAGGTTTGTCAATTTTATTGATCTTTTCAAAGAACCAGATTTATGCTTTACTAATTTTATTATTTTTGTTTTTTTTTTTATTTCATGGACATCTATCTTTATCATTTCCTTCTTTCTGCTTACTTTGGGTTTATTTTGCTCTTGTTTTTCTAGGTTCTTATGAAGGGAATCTCAGACTGTTGAGTTGAGGATTTTCCTTTGTTCCTATATATGCATTTAATACTAAAAATTTCCCTCTCAGCATTGCTTTAGCTGTGTCCCACAAATTTTGGTAGCTTGTATCTTAATTTTAATACATTTTTTCACTTGATACTATATCTTTGATCTATTTATTTATTAGACATTCTATAAATGTCAGATTTTGTTGGTTGATAGGGTTATAGAGTTTTTTCAATATATAGTAGTAATTATTGAGAAAGGAATTTTGATGTCTCCAAATATAATCATGTATTTATTTCTCATTTCAGTTTTATCAATCTTTGCTTCACATATTGTAGGACTCTTGCTTGGTGCATCCACATTTAAGATTACATGTCTTCTTAGTGGTTTGAACCTTTTATCATTATATGTCCCTCTCTGCCTCAGATAATTTTTTTTTTTGCTCTGAAGTTTACCCTACTGATGTTAAGATAGCTAGTTGGTCCTCTTTTCCTTGATTAGTTTTGGTATGACAAATCTTTGTCCATCCTTTTATTTTCAACATCCCTGTACCATTGTATTTGAAGTTTCACGTAGACAACATAAACTTGAGTCATATTTTTATTGTTTTTTTATTAACATATAATGAATTATTTGCCCCAGGGTTACAGGTCTGTGAATTATCAAGCTTATACATTTCATAGCACTCACCATAGCACATACCCTCCCCAACGTCCATAACCCAGCCACCCTATCCCTACCCTCCCACCCCCTAACCAATCCTGTTTGTTTCATGAGATTAAGAGTCTCTTATGGTTTGTCTCCCTCCCGATCCCATCTTGTTTTATTTTTTCCTTCCCTATCTCCACAACCCCCTACCCTGCCTCTCAAATTCCTCGTATCAGAGAGATCATATGATAATTGTCTTTCTCTGATTTGAGTCATATTTTTAAATCTACTTGGCCAGTATCTTTCAATTGGTACATTTGGGCCATTTAAGTTTAATATAAATTTTAATGTAATTACTGATAGAATAGGACTTTAGTCTCCCATTTTCTATTATGTTTTCTATTTATTTTCTCTGCTTTTGTTTTCTTATTCTTACTTTCCTACTAAAGAATTTGAGAACTTCATTTATATTGATCTATAGTGTTTTTTGTGCATTCTTTTTTTAGAACTCTCATATACACACACACACACTCACAAAAGATGTCACCAATTTACTTATCCAAATTAAGTGTAGAACTCTTACCATTCTTTACAGCTGTCTTTTTAAGAATTTTCTTAAGTATTTCTCATACATACATTTAGAACATCAGACAGTGTTATGATTTATCAGATATATTATTTGCCAATATTTTCTCCAATTTTGTCAGTTTCCTTTCATTTTGTTAATAGTTTCCTTTGCTGTGCAGAAGTTGTTTAGTTCAGGTCTGTTAGTATTTGCTTTATATATTTAAGTGCTTCTATGCCAAATGCATATTTACGAAAGCTATATCCTCTTGTTGGATTGACACCTTTATAATTATGATAACCTTGTCTCTTATTATAGCCTTTGATTTAAAGTCCATTTTGTGTAAGTTTAGCTACACATGCTTTCTTTTGGTTTCTATTTGCATGGAATATCTGTTTCCAATTGCCTGGAATAGCTATTCTTTTTCTTTTTCAATGTATTTTCTCTCCATTGCTCACATTAATTAATTTCTATTATTCTATCTTCCCTTTTTCAACATTCTTTAATCTTCCCCCTCTATTTTTCTATTAAGTTCATCCACTGTGCTTTTTTTTATTTTGGTTATTGTATTTTTGAGTTCTCTAATTACCATGTTTCTTTTTATCTATTACATTGTTGAAGTTTTCTATTTGTATGTTTCAAGTATTTTTATAATTGATCATTGAAGCATTTTAATGATGCTTAAAAAATGTATCAGAAAATTTTAAACAATGCAAGCAACTCAGGATTAGCATCTATCGATTGTCTCTTTTCATTCAGTTTAAGACCTTCCTAGTTCTTTGTATGTTGAGTGATTACTGAATGAAACTTAGACATTTTTGTATTATGTTCTAAAACTTTTAAATCTCATTTAAACCCTGTTTTAACTGGCTTTCTCTGATATTGCTCCAGCAGGGGAAATGGAGGTCACTATCTTGTTACTTCCAGGGGATATAGAAGTCCAGATTCACCACGATTCAAGCCTTTGTTAACCTCCAACTGAAGGTGGGCTTCTCATTACTTCTGGTAGAAATGCGAGTTTCCACTCTCAGATGGCTGAGGGTGGCCTTCTTACAGCTGGGAAATAATGAAAGTCCTGATCTCCATTAGTCTTCTTGTAATACCATCCCAATGGTTATTGGGTTGCCTCATCAAAGCCTCATGAGGAAAGAAGTCTAGGCTCTCCACTCAGCCTCTGCAGCATGGGTAGAAGTGGAACCAAAATGTTTTCTGTGGTTTTGACTGGAGTAGAGTAGTTATTGTCTGAAAGTTAACAGTCTTACTAGACTTATCTTTCTTGCTTGTTTAGATAGAGTAGGCATTTTGGTATTTTGTTTGTTTGGTTGCATCTTTTGGCTTTTAGGATACTGACTTCTTTAGCTTTAATTTTAGGATACATGTAAAAAACAAGCAAAAACAGCAAAACAGGAAATTCATTCACCACTGTGTCATTGCTCAGATTCTGATTGTCCTAGCCAGGACAGCAAGAGCCTCTGCTCTTCACCATTCAGTCTTTTAATGTTTGTTTTATATGTAATGTGCAATATATAAGATATAATATATACAGGCATACTTGTTTTATTATACTTTATTTATTGCCCTTTGCAAATACTACATTTTTTTTCACTTGTGTTTGTGTTTTGTTGTTGTTGTTTGTTGTTTGTTTTTGTTTTTGTTTTTGTTTTTTACAAATTAAAGGTTGTGGTAACTCCGCAATAAGTGAGTGTATTGATGTCATTTTTCCCATGCCACATTTTGGTAATTCTCACCATATTTCAAATTTTTTCATTATTATATTTTTTATGGTGATCTGTAATTAGTGATTATAACTCACTGTAAACTCAGATAATGGTTATCATTTTTTAGCAATCATGTATTTAATCAAGGTTTCATATACTTCTTTATGCATAATAGTACAGTATTATTACACACTGAACAGATTACAGTAAAAACTTTTATATTCACTGGAAAACCAAAAAATTTATTTGACTTGCTTTAGTATATTTTTTTTATTGTGTTGGTCTGACATGAAAACTATAGTATCTCCAAGGTGTACCTGTAGTATTATGTAATGCATTATATCATAAATAATAATTATGTAACACATATAATGTCCAAGGAATTGAATTATACTTTGCAAGAGAAGCATCTACTCTATCTTCTTAGAAGTGGAAGCCTATATGCTTATTATTAACAAAATGGTTTTTTGAGATAAATATGTTCTACCTGTACTGCAATATTTTCTATTTAGTCTTAAATTTCCAAAAATATTCATGTTTTTTATAACACCATTTTGTATATTAATGCTCAAAATATTTCTTTATTGTAGCTATTATTTTTTTAAGATTTTTTATTTATTTATTTGACAGAGATCAATGGAAAGGTTCCTATTTATGCCATTTAACATATTGTGTGATAAATTCTACATTAAGACTAATGTTAAACCTTTTGTTTTATTCTACTTAATATGTATTTGCTTAGCTTTTCATTTTACTTTTTCTGTATTACCTTAATTTTGGGGCTTGTCTTGTGAATAGCCATCTTGATTTTGGTTTTTACACTTACAATAAATTTATGATTATTTATATTTACTTATAATCATATCGCATTCATAAATGTAAATATATAAAAATTTTTATAAATATAGTTTTACTTTTGACACTATCTTATGATTTTTGTATATCATATAGGCTATATTTTTATCTTCAAAAAGCAAAAGTATAAACTTTACAAACATATAATATGTCTTACATATTAAGCCAAACATAAATTCATTTTCAAATATCTACTTGGTTGTTATATTTATGCACTTTTATTCTTCTTTTGATACTTACCTTGGAATTGAGAAAAAAATGGACGCTAAACATTTGATCTAAAAATCTCTACTTTGGGGTAGGAGCTAGATGATGGAATAGTAGGAAGAACCTAGAGTTGCCTCTCCCTTGAACATAGCTCGATAAATATCAATCATTCTATATATTCAAGAAATCTATCAAGCACTGACAGAACAAACTACAACTACAGGGAGAGGAGAGGCCACAATGTGGAAGGTAGGAGGTGCAGAGACGTGGTTTAGGGGAGAAAGGGATTGTGAGTGCTATGGAGAGGAGGGAGTCCTGTCACAGAGAAATGCAAGAGAAAATGAGAGGAGTGCACAGGGAATCACACAAGGAAAAAACTTTCCCAAAGCCACTGATGGGGACAAGAGGGGCTGATTTTTCGTGAGTTTTTACAAACAGCATGTCTCAAAGATTGGAGTTTAAGAGGTCTGTGGCATAACCAGTGTGGAGCCCTGAGGGTACTGCAGTGCTCTTTGGGGAATAAGGGCAGATAGCCTGGGGGCAGACTGTGCAATCTTGAGCATCCCCTGGGACACACTGGGAGAGAGAGCACCCCTTCTTGGACTGCATCTGAGAGAGGTGGCATTGCTTCTCCAGGGAGAAAAGAGCTGGCGTGTACCATTTCCCTTGCCTGCCCCTCAGCATATGCACTGAGACACCTGCTGAGGGTGGCTAACCTGGACACTGGCTCCTTGCTGTGCTTTACTCCATGCCCTTGTGTTTTGGTTAGACTGCCCTTTGGGGACAAACCTGCATCATTCCCAGTGTAGCAAGATCCTTCTCCAGAGGACAAGTGCAGGCCCCCACCAAGCCAGATCCCTTAGGTTTGGAGTTTGAAAATTCAGCCAGCCTGGCTGGGATAGAGCTCAAGGTGCATTGTGATTCTGGGCGGGTAGACAGCCAAGACAGAGACAGGGTGAAGGTGGCAATCTGAGGGACACCTAGTTTGCAAGAGGGGAGACTGTCTCCTTTTCTGGGAAGGCTTCCTGGAGATTAGCAGGTGCAAACTCTCCTCTATGGGGACAAAGAAGCTGGCCGGCCCCATTTCCCTTACCCCGCTCTTCAGCATAAACTAATTTCAGTAAGAAGCACAGTGCCAACACTGGTGACCTAAACTGCTTACAGCAAGCTCCCCCCTCAACACACACACCCCACCCACGTGCTCTACTGGTGCTGCTTTTCTTAAGCAGGTGTGCCTGGGAACCAGAACAACAGGTCCATCCTCCAGAAGACCATCAAGCCTCCCCGCCCACACATGCACCACATCTACTAACCATAGTTCTGCAAAACTTCAGCTCTAGTGGAAATAGCATCAGGTCTCTTTTAACAAGAAGAACAGAGCACACCTAGTTAAAACTCACCACACTCTGGTCAAGGTCTAAACACTCCCCACTTCAGCCAAGAGGAAACTCTGCAGAGGATTGACCTGAGGGAAAGAGCAGCCACAACACAGCAGCAGAGTGCACATAGCATATGCCAGAGACACTTCCTAAAAAGTCAGGCCCTGGACATATATGAGCTCTTCTACCATAAAGTCATTATTCTCAGGAGCATGAAACATACCAGGCTTTCCTAATATATGAAGAAGACAGAGACTTAGACAAAATATCAAGACGAAGCAATTCATCTCAAAAGAAAGAACAAGAAAAGATCACGACCAGGGATCTAATCCAAACAGATACAAGTAAAATGCCTGATTCAGAATTTAAAGCAACAGTCATAAGGATACTAGTTGGGCTTAGGAAAAGCATAGAAAAGCCAGGGAGTCCCATACTGCAGAGATAAAAGACCTAAAAACTGGTCAGGCTGGAAAAAAAAGAAGAAGAAGAAGAAGAAATACAGTAACTGAAAGGCAAAACAACTAGATGTAATGACTACAAGGATGGAAGAAGCAAAGAACAATAACTGATACAGAAGATAAAATTATATAAAATAATGAAAATGAAGGAAGACGGAAAGAAAAATATTGGATTACAAATATAGACTTAGGGAACTCAGTGACGCCATAAAGCATAATAATATTTGTATCAGAGGAGTTCCAGAAGAAGATGGAGGAAAAGGGACCAGAAGGTTTATTTGAAGAAATTATAGCTAAAATTTTCTTCAACTTGGGGAAGGAAACAGATACAAATTAAGGAGGCACTGAGAACTCCCAGCAAAATCAACAAAAGCAGGCCAACACCAAGACATATCATATCTAAATTTGCAAAATATAGAGATTAAAAAAAAATCCTAAAAGCAGCAAGATAAAAGAAGTCTCTAACTTATAAGTGAAGACCAATAAGGCTAGCAGTAGTTCTCTCCACAGAAAATTGGCAGGCCAAAAGAAACTAGTATGAAATATTCAACATACTGAATGGGAAAAATCTATATCCAAGAATACTCTATCCAGCAAAGCTATCATTCAGAATAGAAGGAAAGATGAATCATTCAGAATAGAAGGAAAGATGAAGTTTCCCAGACAATAAAAACTAAAGGAGTTCATGACCACTAAACCAGTTCTGTAAGAAATATTAAAGGGGATGCTTTGAGTAGGAAAGAAAGACAAAAAGTGACAAAAACTAGAAGGGAATAGAGAAAATCTCCAGAAATGACAAAAAAAGAAAATAATAATAGAATGGCATACCATTCATATCTATCAATAATTACTCCAAATGTAAATGGACTAACTGCTCCAATCAAAAGACACAGGGTGTCAGAATGGATAGAAAAACAAAGCCCATCTATATGCTACTTACAAGAGACTCACTTTAGACCTAAAGACACTTGTAGGGTTTTTTTTTTGTTTTTTGTTTGTTGTTTGTTTTTCACCTGCAGATTGAAAGTGAGGGGATGGAGAAATAGTTACCATGCAAATGGATGTTAAAAGAAAGCTGGAGGTTGGGGCGCCTGGGTGGTTCAGTGGGTTAAAACCTCTGACTTAGGCTCAGGTCATGATCCCAGGGTCCTGGGATCGAGCCCCGCATCGGGCTGTCCGCTCAGCGGGGAAGCCTGCTTCCTCCTCTCTCTATGCCTACCTGTTATCTCTGTCAAATAAATACATAAAATCTTTAAAAAAAAAAAAAAAAAAGAAAAGAAAAGAAAGAAAGCTGGAGGGTGCCTGTGTGACTCAGTCAGTTAAACATCTGCCTTTGGCTCAGGTCATGATTCCAGAGTCCCGGGATCAAGTTCTGCATCTGGCTTCCCACTCCGTGAGGAGTCTGCTTCTTCCTCTGACCCTCTGCTTCTCATGCTCTCCCTCTTTCACTCTCTCTCTCTCAAATAAATACATAAAATCTTTAAAAAAAGAAAGAAAGAAAAAAAGAAAGAAAGCTGGAGTAGCAATACTTATATCAAACAAACTTGATTTTAAACCAAAGACTATAACAAGAGATGAAGAAGTAATAAAAATAAACTAATAATTGTAATAAACCAGACTATCCAACAAGAATAATTGTAAATATTTATGAACCCAACTTGGGAGCATCCAAATTTATAAATCAATAAAACAAAAAGGAACTCATTGACAATAATACAATACTAGTAGGAGACATTAACTCCACTTATAGCAAGGGACAGATCAGCTAAGCCGAAAACCAACAAGGAAACAATGGTTTTGAATGACAAACCGGACCAGATGGACTTCACAGATACATTGAGAACATTTCATCCTAAAGCAGCAGAATACACAGTCTTTTCAAGTGGACATAGTTACGTTCTCCAGAACAAATCAGGTTCTGGACATCACAATTTAGGTTTCAACAAGTACAAAGAGACTGAGATCACATCATGCTTATTTTCCAGTCACAACACTATGAAACTTAAAGTCAATCACAAGAAAAAATTTGCAAAGACCACAAATGCATGGATGTTAAAGAACATCCTACTAAAGAATGAATGGGTCAACGAAGAAATTAAAAAAGAACTTTAAAAATACATGGAAATAAATGAAAATGAAAACATACCAGTCCAAAACTCTTGAGATGCAGCAAAAGTGGTCATAAAAAGGAAATACATAGCAATATAGGCCTAACTCAAGAAGCAAGAAAAATCTCAATCTGCAACCTAATCTTACACCTAAAGAAGCTAGAAAAATAAAAACAAATGAAGACTAAAGCCAGCAGAGGAAGGGAAACAATAAACATTAGAGCAGAAATAAATGATACAGAAACAAACAAACAAACAAACAAAAAGTAGAACACATTGATGAAACCAGGAGCTAGTTCTTCAAAAGAATTCATAAAATTGATAAATCCCTAGCCAAGTTTACCAAAAAAAAAAAAAAAGAGAGAGAGAGAAAGAACATGAATAAAAATAAAAGAGAGAAGAAATCAAAACCACACTGCATAAATACAAATAATTAAAATAGAATATTATGAAAAATTATATGCCAATAAATTGGACAACCTGGAAGAAATGGATAAATTCCTAGAAACATATAAATTAGCAAAACTGAAACAGAAAGAAATAGAAAACTTGAACAGACTGATAACCAGCAAAAAAACTAAATCAGTAATCAAAAATCTCCCAACAAACTAAAGCCCAGGGCTGAATGGCTTCCCATGAGAATTCTACCAAACATTTAAAGAAGAGTTAATACCTGTACTTCTCTAACTATTCCAAAAACTAGAAATCAAAGGAAAACTTCCAAACTCATTTTACGAGTTACCATTGCCATTATCTTGATTCATTATCCTGATTCCACATTCAGACAAATACCCCACTAAAATGAGAGAACTACAGGCCAATATCTATGATGAACATGGATGCAAAAATTCTCAACAAAATACTAGCAAATTGAATCCAATGGAACATGAACAGAGTCATTCACTGTGATCAAGTAGGATTTATTCCTGGGTTGCAAGGGGTGGTTCAATATTCACAGTCAACCTGATATACCACAATAAAAGAAAGGATAAGAACTATCTGATCCTCTCAACAGATATAGAAAAAGCATTAGACAAAGCATAGCACCCATTCTTGATAAAAACCCTCAACAAAGTAGGGATAGAGGGAACAAACATCATCAACATCATGATGGCCACAAGTGGAAAACCCACATCTAAAATCATCCACAATGGGGAAAAACTGAAAGCTTTTCCTCTGGGTCAGGAATAAGACATAGATGTCTACTCTCACCATTATTTAAAATAGTGCTAGAAGTCCTAGCCCCAGCAATCAAACAACGGAAAGAAATGAGTCATCCAAATCAGCAAGGAAGAAATCAAATTTTCACTATATTCAAATGACATCATACTCTATGTAGAAAACCCAAAGAATCCCCCCCAAAATTGCTAGAACTGATACACAAATTCAATAAAGTTGCAGGATACAGGCCAATATACAGTAATGTGTTGCATTTCTATACACTAATAATGAAGCAGCACAAAGAGAAATCAAGGAACCAATCCCATTTACAATTGTACCAAAACCCATAAAATATCTAGGACTATACTAAGCAAAGAGATAAAAGATCTGTACCTGAAAACTATAAAATACTTATAAAAGAAATTGAAGATGATACAAAGAAATGGAAAAACATTCCATGCTGATGGATTGGAAGAACAAATATTGTTAAAACGTATATACTACCAAAGTAATCCACACATATCCTACAATCCTTATCAAAATACCAACAACATCTTTCACAGAGCTAGAACAAACAATCCTAAAGTTTAAATGGAACCACAAAAGACCCCAAATAGCCAAAGCAACCTGGAAAAAGAAAAGCAAAGCTGGAGACATCACAATTCTGGACTTCAAGTTATATTACAAAGTTGTAGTGATCAAGACAGTATGGTACTGGCACAAAAACAGACACATTGATCAATAGAACAGAATAGAAAATCCAGTAATGGACCCATAACTGTATGGTCAGCTAATCTTCAACAAAGCAGGAAAGAACATCCAATGGGGGGAAAAAAAAACAAAAAAACAAAAAAACAGTCTCTTCAACAAATGGGGCGGTGCTTGAACAGAGGCTCTGGGCACCCAGGCAGGTGTACACAGCCAAAAGTTTCAACCAGTTCATCTGCTCTCTACATGTGCCTCTGTCCCCAGCTGCTGAACTGCCACTCGGTGGTGCCCAGAGCATCTTTGGTCCATGCAAAGGCATTATGCCCTTTTCCAAATACACTCTAGGAAGGGGAACAGTCTCTCTCAGTGCAGCCTAGGGGATCCCCAAGACAGCATCTTGCGTGAACCCTACAGGCCACTTATTCTCTGTCTCTCCCTGACTTCTATCCATGAAAAGGGCCCCCCCCCCCGCAGCACCTGGCTTTTCTTTCCCCCAATTCACATGGCTGAATCTCCTTTCTGCCACATTCTCTCCTTCCAATTGTGCAGATTGTTTTCTTAATTCTCAAATCAATTTCCTAGTGGGGACCAAGAGATGAGGCAAGCCAGGGTTTCCCCACTAGTCCACCACTTTAATTCCTCTGCCCCAGTTTTCATAGTATTCTTGTACTCAATAATAAGTGCAAGGGGCGCCTGGGTGGCTCAGTGGGTTAAAGCCTCTGCCTTCGGCTCAGGTCATGATCCCAGGGTCCTGGGATCGAGCCCCGCATCGGGCTCTCTGCTCAGCAGGAAGCCTGCTTCCTCCTCTCTCTCTGCCTGCCTCTCTGCCTACTTGTGATCTCTCTCTGTCAAATAAATAAATAAATAAAATCTTAAAAAAAAAAAAAAAAGAATACCCTTTTAAAAAAAAAAAAAAATAAGTGCAAAAAAAAAAAGTTGTGAAATATATATTTCAAACATTACTAAATAAGTTTATATCCTCATAGACTGTCATTTATTCAAGAGTTTATTGTTCTAAATTAAACCTTTCAGTAAGTAAAGAATAACCAAAATAATATTGCTTATAGCAGAAATAATGGGTAAAAATTTATCAGTAAACTGAAAAACTATTATTCAAATAGATTTCTTTAAATCTTTACCATAAAATTCTGCCATAATTAAGTATACCTATAGCTCTTTAAGGCTTACTCCATCTGTGATGCATTCCATTCATGTTTTTTATACAATGGTTTTTTCCTTCAATCATTCTATTTCTGACATTTTTAATCTTATCTTTTAAATTAAAATTTATTTCCTTCAGCTTAAAAATATACTAAAGTAGGACCATCTCACTTTTTAAAAAAAATTCCCATTAATCTTATTTCTGGCAGCTAAGGCATTATCTTTCCTCAGTCCAAAATTTTCTCATAAAAGCTTCTATACTTGGTAATTATGTATTAACCCATTACAATTCTGTATCCATTCCTAAAAGTTAGTGAAATTCCAAAGATGCAAAAACCTCTTCAACAGAAGTTTTCAAAATAGTTTTGTTTCCATGATAATTTTTCTTAACCTTTAAAAACATCCTTCATTTTTTTCAATCATTCATTTCCCTTGAACTAAGTGATATTAAGCCATCTCTCTGTTTTTCCTCCTACCTCCTGAAATTAATTCCCTGTTATCATCATTGGTCACACTGCTTTGTATCCATAAAATGAAACTGCCCTAAGGCTGTGTCCTTAGCTCTCATACTGATTCCTATATTTTCTTCTGGTGCTTTGGCTTCAACCGTGCCCTCAGACCAATGACTACTGAATTTACATATTATACCTAGAACATTACTTCTGAATTTTAGTTCTACATTTCCAATGCCTGGTTGGTATCTCTATATCAGTATCCTGTCTCAAATAAACATGACCAAACTTAACTTTCTACCACAACCTCTTCAAATGCTGCCATTTCTAAGTTACTTTTTGTCCCAGATACCCAAGTTCGAAATACAAAAAGAATATTTTCTCATTTATTATTCTTTTTTTTATTATTCATATTCATATTATTCATATTTGATCAGTTAAAAAAATCCTGTCAAATAGTCGCACTGTCTGTTCTTTGATATACAATGTTGATTGCAGGACTGTGGAGCACCTGGGTGGCTCAGTGGGTTAAAGCCTCTGCCTTCGGCTCAGGTCAGGATCCTGGGATCAGCCCTGCATCAGGCTCTCTGCTCGGCAGGGAGCCTGCTTCCTTCTCTCTCTCTCTCTGCCTGCCTCTCTGCCTACTTGTGATCTCTGTCTGTCAAATAAAATAAATAAAATCTTAAAAAAAAAAAATCCCAGTTTCTTGACTGACTATATCTGTCTGACATCGGGTAAAATTTTAAATCTTACTATATTTTATTCGTTTCTGTGAAATAATATCTTTCCACACCAAAGAATATGATGAATAGTATTCTTCAGAAAGTCCTTCCCTATCTAGCCCAAGCCTTCGTCCCTTTTGTCCTATGTTACTACTTTATTTTCTTTTCTTTAGAAATTAACACGATCTGGCATTCTATGCTGGTTTTATTTTGTTTTGTTATTTCTGCTTACATGTTTACTTTCTGTGCCTTGCCACTGAACTTTAAGAGAGAAGAACCTTTGTTGGTATTATTTACCACTGAATCCAGAATAATCTCGCTCACATATTAGGTGATCAATACATATTTGGTAAAGGAATGAAGGAATAAAATATATAAAGTGCCTACCACAATGACTTTTACTGAGTGTCTGTCCTCTATACTGTCTATCTTCTTTCTTCTTTGCCACTACTGTCTGTCTATATCAACTCTAATCACATAATTTCTGGCCTATAGTAACTGATCTCTCTGCTTTCATCTGTCTCCTAACCTCCATTAACCTGCTAGCAAAATACTGAATTAATTTCCTTTAAAAAACTTTGTCAATAACATTTATTCATAGAGCACCAGTTATGGTAGAACCACTCTAATTTCTTCCTCAAATAACTACAATAGATCTTCATTGCATTCATTAAGAAGTCTAAACTCCTTAGTATGTCATCCAAGGTTCTTTTCATATCCCCACTAACTTCCTATTAATTGCTCAAATGAACATCAGTCATTTTGATTGTCCTTAAAAAAAGTCATGTTTAAAAAAAGTCAAGTATGTTCCTACCAACTAGAACACATAAATGAAATTCTTCTTTTAGGGCCCGGGTTAAGACACCCAGAATTAAATACTGGCTTCACTTTTTTATTTCTCTAAAATTTTTAACTATTATTTCAAAATCATTAATATATTCATAACTTTTTTATAAATATTGTATGCAGTTATAAAGTTTTCTAACTTCCTAATCTCCCATGCATAATCACTGTTCATTGTTTATACACCCTTTCAAATGTAATCACTGTTCAGCTGATTTTCCGTTCTTCATCAATGTCAACGTATAGAGAGACTGACAGATATAGATTTAGATATATTTAGAACAGATTATAAATATGTTCTGCAACATACTTTTTTACTTCCTATGTAGTTTTACTTTTCTAACACCTGCAGAACCCATCTCTTTTAAACTCTTACATGATCTATCTACCCTAATACTCATGCCATGAATCATTTTTTAAATATTTTTTATCTATCCATTTAAGCATTTTGTAATCTACAACTAGATATGGTTTCTCAATCAATTCTTTCAGCATTAAAAAATATCAACGTATAATGATGATTTCAACATGCCATGTCACCAAATTAATTAAGAATTTAACATTTTTTTAAAGATTTTATTTATTTGACAGAGAGAGAAATCACAAGCAGGCAGAAAGGCAGGCCGAGAGAGAGGGGGAAGCAGGCTCCACACTGAGCAGAAAGCCTGATGTGGAGCTCCATCCCAGGACCCTGGGACCATGATCCGAGCCAAAGGCAGAGGCTTAACCCACTGAGCCACCCAGGCGCCGCAAGAATTTAATATTTTTATCCACTTCCATTAATATTCCAAATTGTCCTTTAAAGAATTGAAAAAAGAAACTACTTCCCAATGGAATCACTCAAATATAGAAAACCTGGGGAAAAAAAATTAGAGATCCGCTATCTATTTAAAAAAACAAAATTTTTAATCAACACTATCTTCAAGAACTAAAAAATGAAAATAGCAAGGTGGAAGAATATAAGATTAAATTAAAATATCAATTGTATTTCTTTTTTTTTTTAAATATGGGCGATATCCATTCTTTTTTTTTTTTTTAAAGATTTTATTTATTTATTTATTTGACAGAGAGAGAGAGAGAGATCACAAGTAGGAAGAGAGGCAGGCAGAGAGAGAGGAGGAAGCAGGCTCCCCGCTGAGCAGAGAGCCCGATGCGGGGCTCAATCCCAGGATCCTGGGACCTGAGCCGAAGGCAGAGGCTTTAACGCGCTGAACCACCCAGGCGCCCTCAATTGTATTTCTATATATTAGTAACAAACAACCCAAAAAATGAATTTAAGAAAATAATTCCATCACAAAATCAAAATGAATAAAATATATAGAAATAAATTTTGACAAGACAACTGCAAAACTTGCACAATGAAAACTATAAAACAATGCTGAGAGAATTAAAGAATATCTAAATAAATTGAGAGACAGTTCACATTCAAGAATGAGAATACTCACTATTGTAAAGATGGCAATCTCCACAAAATGATATATAAATTCAATGGAATCTTTATCACTATCCCACCAGGAATCATTGTAGAAATTGACAAGCTGATCCTAAAATTCATTTGTAAATGCAAGGGACCCTGAATAGCCAAAGCAATATTGAAAAAGAAGAGCAAAGTTGGAGGACTCATACTTCCCCATTTCAAAACTTAACTACGAAGCTATCTACAATAATCAGACTGTGTGCTACTGGAATAAGGATAAATATATAGACCATTAGAATATAATTGAAAGTCCTGAAATTAACCTTCCATTTTATGGCCAATTGATTTCAGACAAAGATATCCAGACAGTTCACCTGGGAAAGAATAATCTTTTCAACAAATTGAATACATGCAAAAAAAAATGAAATTACACTGTTAATTCACACCATACATAAAAATTCATTCAAAATGAAACACAGTCTAAGTTTCAGCTAAAATTATTAAACTTCTAGGAAAAAACATAGAAACAATTTTATGACCTTAGGCAGAGTTCTTAGACACAATATCAAAAGCATAATCCATAAAAGAAAAAAATTTATAACCTAGGTGTCTTAAAACTCAAAATTTTTCTGCTCTAAGAGACCATCAAGAAAATGAAAAGATGAGCTAGAGGCTGAGAAAAAAAAATTTGTAATACATATATCTGATAAAGGATTTATATCCATGTATCTATTCTTACAACACAATAAGACAAACAACCCACTTTCAAAATGAGCAAAAATATTGTATAGGCATTTGATAAAAGTTATGTATAATTGATAAACAGATGAAAAGTGCTTACCACCATTATTCCTTAGGGAAATAAAAATTAAAACCAAAATAAAATACCAATTTATACCTACTAGAATGTCTAATAATTTAAAATACAAAAAATACTAGTGTTTGAAAAGACATAGAGAAACTAGAAACTTTATGTATTTTTGGTTTCTACTGTTTAGAAAGCAATTTAGTGTTTTACAAAATTAAGCATAAACTTACCATACATACCCTCATTTGCACTCCTAAGAATCTACCCAAGAAAAATGAAAACATATGTCTACATAAAAACATGTTAAGTAGATGTTCATAACAGCATCATTCATAACAGCAAAAACTGAAAATATTCTAAACATCCATCAACTGGTGAATGAACAAAAAAAATGCAGTATATTCATATAATGGATAATTATTCCACAATCAAAAGTAACTAACTACTAAGTAACTAACTGCTGATACAAAATAAATGAGCCTCAAACACATCACACTAAGTGAATGAAGGCAGCTGGGTAAGACTGTATTGTATGACTTGATTCATATAAAATATTTAGTAAAGCAATTTCATAGAAACAGAAACCAGACTAATGGTACCTATGACTGGCGATGGGAGTAGAAATTAACTGCACACGGGAAAGAAGGAAACTTTTGGAGTGGTGGAAATTTCTAACACTGGAATGTGGAGATGGTTACATAACACCATTGATTTACTAAAATCATTGAATCATATATATAAAATGAGTGAATTTTATAGTATTTAAGTTATATCTCATAAAGCTATTATATTAAAACATAATAGAAACCAAAAATATATTTCTCTACAATTTGATATTTTATGCTCAGCAATTTTTATGCAGTAGGCATATAAGCTTCTATAAATTCTCAGACATAATACTAATATATTCACTAGTTTATGAAATTTTTAAAAATGATACAGTATATATTAGTTCATATAACTTAGGTTTAACTGAAATGAAACTCTAATGAATCCAATTACCTTTTTCAAAGCAGGGCAGAAATTAAAGAAAAGTCGGTGGTTATATGCTTTGAATCTTTCAGGAAGATGCCAATTCTGAATTATTTCTTCATCAGAAATAACATGATGGTCCAGTGCTTTGAGAGGCCATATACTGTTGACAAGAACATGTCTATATCCTTTTTTAAGGCTCACTGGACAATCGAACATAGTGAGGGCAATGAGACTTGGACAGGCAGATAACATACATATATTCTTTAACTTTGCAAACCCATTGTCATGAAGATAGAGGAGTTTTAGTTTCTTCAATCCACTCCAAAATTTGGTATCTGGTAGACTCTTTATCTGAAATATTATTAATAATAACATCTTAATACAAATATTAATTTTCTATAAATTACATGGAAATGAAAAACATTAAACATCTTCTAAAATTCAGTATTTTCCAAACTGGCAAATTGCTGATTAATAACCCAAAAAAGAATCTCTCATTATCCAATGGTGACTGGAGTAAAAACAATACATTGTTCATCTAGAATATGTTATCATTATAAGTATAATTAAATGAATAGACATATATACTTTGTTCAGTAAAAATTCCTTCATAGTAGGCCAATTCTAAAATTTTCTAAACATAAAGAATTAAGGAGCCATATCAATCAATGTGATACACCACATTAACAAAAATGAAAGTCAAAAATCATATGATCATCTCAATAGATAGAGAAAAGGAATTTGACAAAATTCAACATTTATTCATGATAAAAACTCTTAACAAGTAGGTACAGAGGGAAGGTACCTCAACATAATAAAGGCCATATATGACAAGCCCACAGCTAACATCATATTCAATGGTGAAAATTGAAAGTTTTTCCTCTAAGAACAGGAACAAGGCAAAGCTGTCCACTCTTTCCACTTTTATTCAACACAATATTAAAAGTTCCAGCCAGAATAATTAATCAAGGAAAAGAAACAAAAAGCATACAAATCAGAAAGGAAGAAACAAAACTGTCAACATTTGCAGATGACATATTATATACAGAAAATTCTAAAGACTTTGCCAAAAAATTATTCAGCTAATAAATCAATTAGTAAAGTTGCAGGATACAAAACCAATATACAGATATCTGCTGCATTTCTATACGCTAATAATAAGCTAAAGAAAGAGAAATTAAGAACACCAATCCCATATAAAATTGCATCAGAAAGAGTAAAATATCTAGAATGAATTTAACCAAGGAGGTGAAAAGATCTGCACACTGCACACTGAAAACTATAAAAAATGGATAAAAGAAAGAGTAAGAGACAAATAAATGGAAAGATATTCCATGTTCTGGACTGAAAGAATAAATCTTGTTAAAATAATATTACCCAAAACAATCTACATACTCAGTATACTCCCTTTTAAATTCCAAAGGCATTTTTCATAGAAATAGAAAAAAGAATCCTAAAATGTATAGGGAAACACAGAAGACCCTGAATAGCCAAAGCAATCCTGAAAGAGAATAAAGCTAGAGGTATCATCACCCTCATTTTAAACTATATTACAAACCCATAGTAATCCAAACAGTATGATATTGGTATAAAAATAGACACAAAGATCAATGTAACAGAATTCAGAGACCAAAAATAAACCCATGCATAGATGGTTAGTTGATCTATGGTGGGTCAAGAATATACAATGAGGAAAGGGCAGTCTCTTCACAAATTCGCATATCATCCTTGCACAGCAGCCATGCTAATCTTCTCTGTATCTTTCCATTTTTAGTATATATGCTGCCAAAGCAAGCACAAGGGCAGTCTCTCCAATAAATGGTGTCAGGAAAACTGGACAGCAACATGTAAAAAAAAAAAAGTCATGAAACAGGACCTCTACCTTGTATCATACACAAAAATTACCTCAAAATGGATTAAAGTATAAAACCTAAGACCTGAAACTATAAAACTCCTAAAAGAAAACATAGGCCATATGTTCTTTCACAATAGCCTTAGTGGTGATTTTTGGTTTTGACACAAAAAGCAAAGGACACAAAATCAAAAATACATCAAGTAAAAATACAATAAACTAAGAAGCTTCTGCAAAGCAAAGCAAAAAAATGAGAAGGCAAGCTACTGAATGGAAGAAAATATTTGCCAATCATATATGTAATAAGGGGATAATATCCAAAATATATAAAGAACTCATACAACTCAATACCAAAATAAAATCCAATTAAAAAATGGGCAGCGGGGGCACCTGGGTGGCTCAGTGGGTTAAAGCCTCTGCCTTCATCTCAGGTCATGATCCCAGGGTCCTGGGATTGAGCCCCGCATCGGGCTCTCTGCTCAGCAGGGAGCCTGCTTTCCTCTCTCTCTGCTGACTACTTGTGATCTCTGTCTGTCAAATAAATAAATAAAGTCTTAAAAAAAAACGGGCAGTGAAACTGAATAGACATTTCCTAAAGACATCCAGATGGCCAACATGGTACATGAAGATATGCTCACTATCAATAATCATCAGGGAAATACAAATCAAAATGTAAATTGGTATAATGTAAATTGGAATGTAAATTGGTATAATCACTGTAGAAACAGTATGGAGGTTCCTTAAAAAGTAAAAATAAAACTACCACATGATCCAATAATTCTACTTCTCAGTATTTATCTCAAGACAAGGAAAACACTGACTCAAAAAGATTTATGTACCCTTCATATTCATTCCAGCATAATTTACAATAGCTAAGACATGTAAGCAGCCTCAGTATCTACTGACAGATAAATGGATAAAGAAAATGTGCCATATATATTTTTTATGTATATATATATAGATATAGGTATAGATATATATTAACAATCATTATGTTGTAGAGATGAACTTAATATGTTATATGTCAATTATGTCATCAAAATATTAAAAAGTCCAGAGCATTTTTACTTATTTATTTTTTAAAAATTTTATTTCTTTATTTGAGAGAGGGAGAAAAGACAGAGAGAGCACAAGAGAGGGAAGGGTCGAGGGAGAAGTAGACTCCCCATTGAGCAGGGAGCCTAATGTGGGACTCAATCCTAGGACTTCAGGATCATGACCTGAACAGTCGCTTAACCAACTGAGCCACACAGGTGCCCCTAAAAGTCCAGAACATTTTTAACTAGACTATTCATTTAAGAAGTAAAATATACCAAATCACAGTGTTTATATATTTCTAACTCAAAATTTTGTTTAAACTTAAAAAATTTTTTAAAGTAATTCTCCACATCAAATGTGGGGCTCAAACTCATAACCCAAAGATCAAGAGTCACTTGCTCTACCTACTGAGCCAGCCAGGCACGCACCCCTTACATTTTAAATTTTGTGTTTAGATATATTCTATTTTTAATTTTTTTTATATTTTATATAAAAATTGGGAGATATATTGGGATAGACAGCATAAGTGTTTTTAAATATCAATTTCATTTATATGCAAATATCTAAAATGTCTATTGCTTACTTGATTTCCATGGAGATCAAGTTTGACTAATTTTATACAACTTTGAAGTGGACGAATATCTGTAATAAAATTGTTTGAGAAGATGCATACTCTGAGAGAGATACAGGATTGCAAATTTTCCATGGATTTTAAATGCAGGCCACTGAACTTCACAAAAACAAAATCTTTTTGATCTTCTATCATGTTCTCATTATAGTGACTCCATTCTTCATGACTGGTTAGCTCTTCTGTTATTGTTCCATGAAACATCTAGGAAACAAAAAGAGTTGAAGGTAGGAAATGGAACGGAATTTTAAGGGGTTTGGGCTGTTTTTTAAAGGCATTGCTCACTGATCATATACACAAAGTGGAACTTGTTGTTTTAATATTTCGTTCAAAACTTCCCAACCTTGGAGAGTCAGAATTGCTCTGATAGGATATGTAACAATTCTGCTGCTAGGGAGCCAGTGCCCATATATAAATGGCTCCTGTGTTTACTCTTGTACTGGGAGTTCACACCTTGACTTTGCCTCACTTCTACTACCCTCCCTGCATTTCATTTTTTAAGAGTATCTCCCTGGATGCAATCTCCCTTCTCTTATTTTAACAATACATTCTAATAGTTTTTAGCAGCACATGCTGGGAATTTCCAATCCAGTTGAATGGTTTTATTTATTTTTTATTTTTTTTTAGCCCCCTAATATTTTTCTGTGGAACAGAAAAAAGTAACGGTTGATAGTTCTTAACTCAGTATATTTTTATTGTGAAAAAATACTATTGAAACTTAGGAAAAGGAAGGAGAAGCCAAAACAGAGCATACTGCACAGGTGTTAGTGTGTTAGGGGTAAAGGGACAGACTGGAGTGAACACCCTTCAAGACAAAAGAACCCTCTTCCCCTCTGTTTCCTCCTTGTGGAAGGAAGACTGACCAGAGTAGACCTTGCTTTCTTAGGCCTTCTGGATACCAACTGTTTCCAATATCAACCTCCAAGATGATAGGGAAGTCCGATGCTATGGAATATGACTTTATGCTCTTAGAGATTTAGAAAGTAAAACAGAAATTAGGTACATTGTTGAGGTTTATAATCCTCAAACTTTGTATTTTATATATGTTTAACCAATAGGGAATGAGCACCTGGGGAAATAAATTTAGGCTCAATATTTATCTTTTACTGTTTTATTACTGCTTCTCCTATGCTTTAGTTTGAATATTTGGGCTTTTGGACCTGATTTCCTTGTAACCTCAATTTATAAAGCTGCGAGGAAGAGCATATTTGTTCTCATTTCAGTCTTCTGCTAACAGGAATCAGGCAAAAGTAAATTATGTTAGATTTTTCAAACGGGCTCTTCTCTATCCTATAGGTATTTTTTTTTACTTCCAAAAATAAATCTGGAAACAAACAAAAAAATTTCCAATAGCTAGTGAGAATACAATGGGTAAAAAGGTAAAAAAAAAAAAAAAAAAAAAAAAAAAAAAAAAAAAAAAAAAAAAGAAAAGAAAAAGAAAAAATCTAATTTGTAAGTGAAATCTAAATTTTAAAAAAAGCAGAATCACACCTGTATCTCAGAGAATAAACTGATAGTTGTCAAATAAGAGGGGGCTGGGCAAAGTGGGTGAAGGGGAAAGAGAGATACAGGCCTCCAGTTATGGAATGAGTAAGTCACAGGAATAGAAGATACAACATAAGGAATACAGACAATGGTATTGTAATAGTGAT
This sequence comes from Martes martes, assembly GCF_963455335.1. NCBI lineage: Eukaryota > Metazoa > Chordata > Mammalia > Carnivora > Mustelidae > Martes > Martes martes. Next base: position 130,589,269 of record NC_137891.1, on the reverse strand, counting down.
ATAAGGGGACGGATGGTAGCTACTTATGTGGTGAACATAGCATAATGTATAAAACTGTTAAATCACTAAGTGGTATACCTGAAACTAAATCAACTATACTCAAATAAAAAAAAATTAAAACAAAATTAATTCCCATAAAACCTTGTAATTGAAAGCATTTTAAAAGTATGAAATTTATATAACTACAAATCAAAAATGTTATCATTGCCCTTGCCAATCAACTAATCAGTAAAAGGAAAAAAAAATTCCTTTTTCCTAGGATAGTTAGAGAACATGGAATTTGGTAAAAAACAGTTAAGAAGTAAAACATTGAGGCAAGAAAACTAAAAGAAAATGATACCTTATTATGCCTTAATTCTGGTTAAAATATTCTGCTAAATAAAGAAATGCATTGAATGATAAGCTTCCAAGTCAGGATAGCGCTAACATTTGTGTAAGAGGCTGAAAATGTAGCTAAATGAAATTAAGGCTCAATACAGGGTTTCAATTGTTACAAAATTCTTAAAGAGACAATTTGCAATCACATTATTTATTTCTATGTTCAATCCAACTAAGCAATTAAGATCAGGAATCCTAACAGTATTAAAATGTGACTAATTTAAATTTATGTAAGATTTCTAGATCAAAGTTCTTTAATGTAATTTTACATAGTATTTCTCATGTATTTGAAATTTCCTTTACTGTAGGTAATTTTAGCTTTCACAAAACACAGTCACCCAGTGATAGTTTAGAAGAGAGTTTTTGAACTCAAGTGGCCTATCTGAGAGCATTTAGTAAGATTAACTATCTTTCCTGTTGGAAGAATCTCCACTATGTGGAAGTAAACTAGGGTAGCAAAATCCAAATGAAAATAAATGTGGAAATCCAGCTAAACCCTCACACTCTTTCAAGAGATTAGCTATTTTTTATATCCTAGCTAAAGCCTGGGAACTGTAATCCTCAAACTCTTAAGTACCATTTAAGGAATTAAACAGAAAGCAGATTCCTAGGCCCCATATCATATCTGCATTATCAGAATCTTTGGGCTGAGGGCCAAAGAATATGTAATTTAGCATAAACCTGGGTAAGTCATGGACACCTTGTGAAAGACCAGCTAAACTACAAGTAAAACAGTCTTCCAAATATAAAGACCCTGATATAAAATAAACAGATGTGAATGAATCTTTACAAACTTACCAAGCTCTATAGGTCTTCAAATGAAAGGCAATATACAAAAGGTGTCCCATTATTTGGACTCCATATTTAGAAAAGACCTTAAGTCTTTCCTCAAGCTCTCCTTTCAAAAAACCTATTTTTTTTTTCCATTTTGGCCTAATACAGGCAAACTCTGGTTTATCACAGGGGTTTATGAGAGACCACATCTCGGGTATAAATCAGAATGTTTCAAGACAATGGGGTGCTCAAAAGTTTCAGCTATAGAATACAATTTTTGAGTCAATAGTAATTTTGTAAGAAATCTGCAAAGTGGAGTCATATCCAAACTATTCTTTTCCTTTCTTTTTTTAGCCAAGTGATTTTTTAAAATTATTAATAGGCTTTATTTTTTAGAGCTGTTTAAGTTTACAGAAAAATTGAAAGTACACAGAGATGCCATATACATCCTTATTGTCCGTTCCCCCTATTAACATCTTGCATTAGTGTTGTATATTTATTACAATTAATGATCCAATCTTAATGCATTATTATTAACTAATTGTTATTAACTAATGCATTATTATTAACTGAAGTTAAAGTGTTTTAGATCATAGCTCATAGCAAAATCTCTCGACAAATAAAACATATCAACATAGAACAGCATGACTTTACATCTTTTGTCAGTGCACTGGTAAAATTGTGTGTGTGTATGTGTGTGGGTATAGACAGTAACACATTGATAGATAAACTATTACTTCAAGCATCCATTGTCCACACAGATTATTCCAACTCTAATAGTTCATTTTGGTATTTCTTTATTTCTTTGTAGGAGATATAATCTTTCTAGCATTTATTTTCAGGGATTCTAAATAGTGTTACTAAGTATAATTATTGTTTATAAACTTATAACAAGCAATGAAAGATTTTTATTTTAAATTTTTCTCAATGTGATTCATATGTCACTTGAACATGATGTCAATAATCCACCACTGTTATTATTCAAAAGTAGAATTTTTTTCTATTTCCTTTATTGATCTCAGACATACTAGGTAATCACACTAAATGAAAGGTTCTGCAATTACTTAAGCATTCTAACTTTAGCCATTAATTGATCAACCTTGTTACTTACTCCGCGAAATTCAAGGACACTGTTTTGTGAAGTTAACTGATACTGATACATAAGATAACATTGACCCCTTCCTCAAAATGCCTAAATATGTTCAAAATAATTTTTTAATAATACCTAATGAGTGAGTTAGTGTGATTAGTGTTATTGCCTCACTTGAAAACTTTTTCTTGCATATAAGACATGTAGTCTGAGAAAAAAGAGAATTATTAGGTCACACAAATCCAAATTTGAGATAATTGTCATGATATACTTAATTGAATATCTTTTTATTCATTTTGGACAACTACTTCTTAGTTTGAGTTAAAAAGATGTCAATTATAGACATATTTTTAAAAAACCTTCTGTAACATTAAATATCAAAATGATTAGGGAACTAAAATTTCAGAATTTTTAAAAAATCTAGTTTGCCTAATTATTTTATGCTTAAATGTAAACTCTATGAAAACAATAAAATTAACTATGTGGTGAAATAAAATTGAATTGTTGAAATATTAACTTTTTAATTCAATAATCAGAATTCTAAACAGCTAACAATAATGGATTCTTAGTTAAGGAAATATGTTGAATTTTGCTATGCTTAACTCTGCTATTTAAGGATGTCATATTTACTTCTCTCTTGGTGTAACCCTCTTCAGCAAATCATTGTCTAATTAACTCTTAGTAATTTACATTCCTGTGCCATACCTACATCCCCAATTTAGAAATTATATGTTTATATGTTATACAATCTAACGGCTGTCTTTCCAATTAAATTACATACACTCTGAGGTCAGGGCACTTTTTTTTGTAGTTTTCATAGTTTGGACCTAGAACTGAATCTTGTTTCAATAAATACGGCTATTTTTTACTTTCCTCAGAGATATAGTAAATTTAGAAGCAGAAAAAATTAAGACTTCCATTCCTGAATAATCAATGGTTCAAAGAAATCAAAGTGAAATTAAAAAAAAAAAAACAACTGGAAACAATTGAAAATAGAAACACATGGAACTAGAGGGTATTATGCTTAGCGAAATAAGTCAATCAGAGAAAGGCAACTATCATATGATCTCCCTGATATGAGGAAGTGGAGATGCAATGTGGGGAGTTCGGGGGTAGGAAAAGGAAAAATGAAAGAAGATGGGATAGGGAGGGAGACAAACCATAAAAGACTCAATCTCAAAAAACAGACTGAGGGTTGCTGGGGGGAGGGGAGACGGGAGAGGGTGGTGGGGAGATGGACATTGGGGAGAGTATGTGCTATGAGTGCTGTGAAATGTGTAAACCTGGCGATTCACAGACCTGTACCCCTGGGGATAAAAACACATTATATATTTAATAAAAAAATATAAAAATTTTTAAAAAAGAAAGAAAATAGAAACACAACATACCACCACTTACAGAATGCAGCAAAAGAAATTCTAACCAGGACTTTTATGGTGATAAATGCATACATTAAAAAAAAATCTTGAAAAAGCTAACTTCTTACCTCTAGGAACTAGAGGAAAAACAACAAACTATACCCAATTTAACAGAAGGAAGGAAATTTAAAAAAAGATCAGAGCAGAAATAAATGAAATCAAGAAAACAACAACAAAACTAAGGGTTGGGTTTTGAAAGAATAAAACAAAATTGCCCACCTTTAGCTAGACTTAACAACAATAACCACCAAAAAAACCTGAGAGGACCCAAATAAATAAAGTCAGTCATAAAAGAGAAGACATAGTAACTGATATCAAATAAATACAAAGAATCATGAGAATACTATGAACAATTACACACCAAGAATTGAACAACCTAGGATAAATTCCTAGAAATATACAGTCTACTTATTCAGGAATAAAAAGAACATCTGAACAGACTAATTACTAGTAAGGAGATTGAATCAATAATTAAAAAACCTCTTGCCAAAGAAAAGTTCAACCACAGAGAGCTTAATTGGCAAATTCTATCAAACATTTAAAGAAGAATGAATGCCAGTCCTTCTCAAACTTTTCCAAAATGTTGAACAGGAGAAAAGACTTCCAAACTTATTTTACAAGGCCATCATTACCCTGATATCAAAGCCAGATAAGGATACTAAAGAAAAGAAAAATAACAGCCAATATCCCTAATGAATATATGTGCAAAAATTCTGAACGAAATTCTAGCAAATCAAATTCAACAGCATTTTTAAAAAATCATACACCGTGATCAAGTGGGATTTATCCCTGGGAGGCAAGAATGGTTCAACAACACAACTCAATCAGTGCAAAGTACTTATAAAATGATACAAAAGACAAAAATCATGTGATCATCTCAATAGATGCAGAAAAAGCATTTGATAAATCAAATCCTTATATAATGAAAAGTCTAAACAAAGAGGGTATAAAAGGATTACAATTCAACATAACAAAGGCCATATATGGTACGTCAACAGCTAACATCATATTCAATGGTGAAAGGTTGAAAGCTTTTCTTCTAAGATCAGGAAAAAAGCAAAGGTACCCACTCTTACCACCCCTATTCAACATAATACTAGAAATCTGAGCTAGAGAAAAAGAAAAAAAGGAATCCAAATCAGAAAGGAAGAATTAAACTTTCTGTTTGCAGATAACATGATATTATTTATAGAATATCCCCAAGACTTCATGAAAATTGTTAAAAAAATTCAGTAAAGATGAGGGCACAAAATAAACATACAAAAGTCAATTTCATTTTATATATACTAACAATGAGGCATCTGAAAAGGAAATGAAGGAACCAGTCCTCTTATAATAGCATCAAAAAGAATAAAGTACTTAGGAATAAATATAACCAAGGAGGTAAAAGATATATAACTGAAATCTCTAAGACATTAATGAAAGAAATTAAAGACACAAACAAACAGAAAGATCCTGCATTCAGAAAGAGTTAATACTCTTACAATGTCCATTCTATCCTAAGCTATCTACAGATTCAATGCAATTCTTTTTAAAATTCAAATGGTATTTTTCAAAGATATAGGAAAAAATAATCCTAAAATAATATGGGACAATAACAATAACCCAAGAAACTCAACTAGGCAAAACAATGTTGAAAAAGAAAATGTAGCTGGAGGGCTCACACTTCCTGGCTTTAAAACATATTACAAATCCAGAGTAATCAAAACACTATGGTACTGGCATAAAAACAGGCACACAGACCAATTTAAAAGAATAGAGAGCCCAGGGCGCCTGGGTGGCTCAGTGGGTTGGGCCTTTGCCTTCAGCTCAGGTCATGATCTCAGGGTCCTGGGATCGAGTCCCACATCGGGCTCTCTGCTTGGCAGGGAGCCTGCTTCCTCCTCTCTCTCTCTCTGCTTGCCTCTCTGCCTACTTGTGATCTCTGTCTGTCAAATAAATAAATAAAATCTTAAAAAAAAAAAAAAAGAATAGAGAGCCCAGAAATAAACTTACCCATATATGGTCAACTAATATTTGACAAGGGAACAAAGAATACTCAATAGGGAAAGGACAAAATCTTCAATAAATGGTGTTGAGAAAATTGGATATTCATTAGAAAAAGAATTAAATCTGACCGCTTATACCACTTATAAAAATAATCTCAAAATTAACTCAAAAATTAAATCAAAAGACTTAAAAACTGGGAACCATAAAACTCCTAGAAGAAAACATAGGGAAAAAGTTCCTTGATATTGGTCTTGGCAATGATTGTTGGATATGACTCCAAAAACAAAGTCAACAAAAGCAAAAATCAACAAGTAGGGCTACATCACACTGAGAAGCTTCTGCACAGAAAAAAAACAAAAAAACAAAAACAAAAACCAATAAACAGAATGAAAAGGCAAATTATGGAATGGGAGAAAATATTTGCAATTAATCTAATAAGGAGTGAATATCCAAATATAAAAGAAACTCATACAAATCAGTAACAACCATCATCATCATCACAATCATCATCTAATTATAAAATAGGCAGAGGACTTGAACAGACTTTTTTTCCAAAAAAGACATATAAATGGCCAAGAAGCCATTTATTAAGATGATCAACACCACTAATCATCAAAGCAAATGAAACCATAATGAGATACTACCTCATAACTGTACAATTTCTATATTCAAAAAGATAAGAAATAACACTGGGGAAGATGTGGAGAAGAGAGAACAAACATTTGTGCACTGTTGGTAAGAATGTGAACTGATACAGTCACCATGGAAAATAGTACGGAGGCTCCTCAAAATGGGACTACCACATTATCTAGCAATTCCACTTCTGGGTTTGTGCCCAAAGGAAATGAAATAATTACCATGCAGAGATATCTGCACCTCCCATATTCATTACAGCATTATTTACAACAGCCAAGGTATGGAAACAACCTAAGTGCCCCTTGACAGATGAACAGTTAAAAAAATGTAATAAATGTAATACTTAGAGATATCGCTTACACAGTACATACATATATGCATAATGGAATATTATTCAGCCATGAGAAAAAGGAAATCCTACCATTTTCTACCATTTTCTACAATATAAATGGATTTTTAAGGTTTTATATTAAGTGAAATAAATCAGAGCAAGACAAATGCTGTACAGAATAAACTATTGGTTGCCAGAGGTGGCCAAAATGGGTTGCAGGAAATGGTTACAGTCTTCCAGATATAAGATAAACAAGTTCGAGCAATATAACATACAACATGGTAACTATAGTTAGCAATACTATATTGTATATTTTGTACTTGAAAGTTGTTAAGAGAGTAATACATCCTAAATAATCTCATAACAAAATAAATAAGTAGATAGTAATTATATGAGGTGACAGATGTGTTAACTAAGTTTATTGTGATTATCATTTTGCAATATACATGTGTATCAATTCATCGTACGATACACATTAAACTTAAACGTTATGTTGATTACCTCTCAAAAAATCTGGAAAAAAGACTTCTAAGTACAAATGGCAAAGTATCTGTCATTTAGATTGAGATCCATTCTTAATTCCTTAAAATCTTTCCCTTTGAATTCTCTACCACCAATATCCAAATTCCTACAAAAAGAATGTATATTTTTCCATTTATTTATGGTGCATAACAAAGCACCCCAAAATCTATGGGCTTAAAACAACTATAATTTATTATCTCTCGGGATTCTATAGGTTGACTTTATACAACTAGGCAGTTCTTTTCCAAGTGATATTAACTAGAGATTCAGTCTTGTAGGGCTTATCTGAATGGACACCTCCAAGATGTCTGACTTAAATGTCTGATACATTGGCAAGAACACTGACAGTAGGTTCAGTTGGGATGCTAGGATGTATCGGTCTCTCTCACCATACTGTTCCAGGTTCTCTCCATCTACACCAGCCTTCACTATGTCATTCTCTCACATCTCTATTTGTGTGTCTTTGTAGTAGTGTAGTAAGATTTTCTCCATGGTTGACTCGGGGCCAAAGAAGTATAAGAGAACCTGTCAGGCCCTCTAAAGGGTAAGCCTAATTGGCACAACTTTACCTCAATCACAATCTATTGGTTAAAAAGTAAGTTATTTTGATTTTTGAACTTATTTTTGATCTTATAAGGTAGTTAGAAAAAAAGAAACAAATGTAAGTTTATTCTGAGCTTGGTGACCTCAAGCAAGTTATATACCCTCTGTTTGTTATGTATCCAACTTATATGCCTTAGTTTTCTCATCTATAAAATGAGGATTACAACAGTACTAAATGGATATAATTGTTATGAAGACTAAATGAGTTGGCATAAAGACTTAGAATAGTGTCTGGCACATAACAAGTACTATAAATAAGTGTTACTAAAATAAATCTAGTTCAATTAACAACTCAAGATAGAATGTAGTCTTCGAAAAATAAATTAAGGCACTTTTGGTTTCTGATACAGCATGTAAGGAGTTTAGAAGTTGTTATACCATGCTAACAAATAAAATAATGAATAAAATGAAAATCAGCAACTCTTCTTAGATTTATCAGAAAAGTGAAGGTATAAGGAAAACCACTGGATCAAAAATCAGAGAGATAGGCAGGTGGATACAAAGATCCATAAGTTACTGAAGAGAAACTCACCAGTAGAAACCTCTGCAGGAACCAGTGCCAGGGTAGGAAACCAGAACTGACAAGTAACTAGAGGCTAAGTGTTGATAACACAGATTTAGAAACTCCAGGCCTCATGCTTTTGTGAGATTAAACACTCGGGAGCTCTAGCAGGTCCTCAGAGTGAATATTAGAGAAAAATCTGCTCAGGCTCTGACAAAGAGAGAAGAAAGGAATAAATCTGAAATACACCAGACTACCCTGCTCTTCTTAACAAGGCCTGCCCTCAAGAGAATATATTTAACACACAATAAATAACCAAGGTTTTACCGGAGCCTAACTGACGGGGAAGTACGGAAATATTCAACTATATCCCCACCAAGCCTTCCATTTGGGAGAAAGGAAGTACACAATTCCAGCCTACTCTGGCCACCTTGTCCCACCTAAGGTGTAGGAGAGCCAAAAAATACGTGTAAAATTCACAGCCTAGGAAGGACAGCCTCACTACAAGAACTGAGACCTATCCACACCTACCACCACATCACACACTATTTTACTGGAGTTCTTTTTACCGTTAACATGATGTCTGGTTTTCAATAAAAAGGTTACAAGGCATACTAAAAGACAGCATGCAACAAGCATAAGAACCAGATTCAGATACTACAGGGCTGTTGGAATTATCAGCCTGAGAATTTAAAACAACCATGATTAATATACTAAGGACTCTAAAGGAAAAAATAAACAACAAACAAAAAAGACAGCATAAAAAGAAAGATATATTTTTTAAAAAATCAGAAATATGTTAGAGATCCAAACCACTGTAACAGAAATGATTAATACCTTTGATGGCCTCTTTAGTAGACTGGACATGCCTAAAAAAGGAATCTCTGAGCTTGGGAATATGTTAATAGAAACTTGCTAAACCAAAAATCAAAGAGAAAAAATAATCACTGAAAAAAGCTGAAAAGAGTATTGCACAACTGTGAGATAACTACAAAAAGTATAACATAGGGGCACCTGGGTGGCTCAGTGGGTTAAAGCCTCCGCCTTTGGCTCAGGTCATCGTCCCAGGGTCCTGGGATCAAGCCCCATATCGGGCTCCCTGCTCAGAGGGGAGCCTGCTTCCTCCTCTCTCTCTCTGCCTGCCTTTCTGCCTACTTGTAATCTCTGTCTGTCAAACAAATAAATAAAATCTTTAAAAAAAAAAGTGTAACATATACATAATGGAAATACCATAATGAGACAAAAGTGATATAGGAAAAGAAGAAATATTTAAAATAGTAATGATGGGAGAATTTCTGCAAATTAATGTCAGACACCTACTCACTGATATAAGAAGCTCAGAAAACACCAAACAGGATTAAGGCAAAAAACAAAAAACAAAAAACAAAAAAAAAAAAAACAAGCAAAAAATAAAACAAAACACCAGTGGGGAGATACCTTAACCATAGAGGGGCAAAAATCAGGATTATATCCAACTTCTCCTAAGAAACCATACAAGCAAGGAGAGGATTGAGTGAAATATTTACTGTCAAGAAAAAATAACTCACTAATATAAAAATCTATGCCCTGTGAAATTGTCTTTTTAAAGTGGATGAAAAATAAAGACTCTCAGACAAACAAAAATTGAGGGTATTTGTTGCCAATAGACTTGCCTTGCAAGAAATTTTAAAAGCAGTTTGTTAGAAAGAAAATAATATTGTTCAGAAACTCAGATCTACATAAGGAAGAGCAGTGGGAAAGAAATAAGTGAAGAGTAAATAAAAACCTTTTATTCTTCCTATTCTTAGTTTATCTAACAGGTAACAGTTTGCTCAAATACTAATGGCAAAACTGTATTTGATTATCTATGTATATGTATGTAAATTTCTGTATGCATATTAATAAAATGAATGGCAATAATAATGCAAGAACAAGAGTGAAGAATTAGAAATATCTTGTTATTGAAAGATATTTATACCACGTGTGAAATAGTATATGTCATTTGAGAGTGGACTTGAGTTATTACAATCTCAAGGGTAACTAATAAAAAAATGAAAAAAGAAAACAAATATGCTGAGATAAGACAGGAAATGAAATAATAAATGATGCTCAATTAAAGCACAAAAGGCAGAAAAGAATATAAGGCGAAAATTGGAACAAAAACAAGAACAATGATAGAAAACGGTAACAAATATAGTAGATATTAATCCAGCTATCGAAATAATCACTTTAAGGGTGCCTGGGTGGCTCAGTCATTAAGCGTCTGCCGTTAGCTCATGATCCCAGGGTCCTGGAATAGAGCCTCACATTAGGAGAAAACATTTCCAAACTCATTAATGTGGTCAGCATTATCCTGACACCAAAATTAGAGGACGCTACAAAAAAAGTCAAAGACCAGTATCCCTCATGAGCACAGATGCAAAAATCCTCTACAAGATATTAGCAAACGAAGTTCAACAATACATTAAAAGGATCATACCATAATGAAGTGGGATTTATGCCTGGGAATAAAGGATAGTTCAACATCCACAATTTGATACATGTGATGATATACCACATTAACAAAATGAAGGATAAAAATCATATGAGTATCTTGACACTGCAGAAAAAGCACCTGACTAAATTCAACATTCATTTATGATAAACTGAGTATTTCAACAAACGGTATAGACAGAACATAACTCAACATAATGAGGGACATATATGACAAACCCACAGATAATATCATATACAACAGTAAAAGCAAGAAGTTTTTCCTCTAAGATCAGGAACAAGACAAGGATACCCACTCTCACCACTTTCATTCAACACAGTATTAGAAGTCCAGAGAGCAATTAGGCAAGAAAAAGCATCCAAATTGGAAAGAAGAAGTAAACCTATCACTATTTTCAGATAGCATATTATATGTAGAAAATCCTAGAGACTCTACCAAAAAAACCGCTCTGAATAAAGGAATTCAGTATAGTTGCTGGAAAGAAAACCAACAAAAATCTGTTGTGTTCCTATATACTAATGATCAACTATAATAAAACAATTCTATTTACAATTGCATCAGAAAGAATAAAATACCTAGGAATAAATTTAGCAATGCAAGGAAAAGACCCATACACTGAAACTAATTAATTAAATTGAAGAAGAGACAAATAAATGGAAAGCTATTCCATGCTCATAAACTGGAAGAATATACATTGTTAAATGCCCATACTACCCAAAGTAATCTACGTATGCAGTGAAATTCTTAGCTAATTTTCAATGGCATTTTTTACAGAAATATAACAAACAACCCTAAATTTGTATAAAACCACAAAAAACCCTAAACAGCCCAAACAATCTTGAGAAACAACAAAGCTGGAGGCATTATGCTCCTTAATTTCAAACTGCATTACAAAGCCATGATAATCAAAACAGTATGGGATTGGAATAAGAATATAGTTAAATACAACACAAAAGAGAGACCAGAAATAAACTCACACATAGATGGTCAATTGATTTACAACATAAGAGCCAAGAATATACAACAGGGAAAAGAGTCTCCAATAAATGGTGTTGGGAAAACTGGACAGCAACATGCAAAAGAATAAAACTGGATCAACAGCTTTTACTATACACAAAAATTAACTCAAAATAGATAAAACAGTAGCACCTGGGTGGCTCAGTCGTTAAGCATCTGCCTTTGGCTCGGGTCATGATCCCAGGGTCCTGGGATCGGGCCCCACATCGGGCTCCCTGCTCCACGAGGAGCCTGCTTCTCCCTCTCCCAATCCCCCTGCTTGTGTTCCCTCTCTCACTGTGTCTCTCTGTCAAATAAATTAATAAAATCTTTAAAAAAAATAGATAAAACACTTGTACTTCACAATAGCCTTGGTGGTGATTTTCAGTTTTGACACAAAAAGCAAAGGACACAAAAGCAAAAATACATCAAGTAAAAATACATCAAACTAAGAAGATTCTGCACAGCAAAGGAAATCATCAAAGAAATGAAAAGGCAAGCTACTGAATGGGAGAAAATATTTGCAAGTCATATATGTAATAACGGGATAATATTCAAAATATATAAAGAAGTCATACAACTGATTACCAAAATAAAACCCAGTTAAAAAACGGGCAGTGAATCTGAATAGACATTTCCTAAAGAAGACATCCAGATGGCCAACATGGTACATGAAGAGATGCTCACTATCAATAATCATCAGGGAAATATAAATCAAAACCACAATGAGATATCACTTCATACCTGCTAGAATGGCCATTGTCTCAAGGACAAGAAATAACAAGGATGTGAAGAAAAGGGAAGGCTTATGCTCTGCGAATGGGAATGTAAATTGGTATAATCACTGTAGAAAACAGTATGGAGTTTCCTCAAATAAATAAATAAATAAATAAGTAAGTAAATAAAACTACCATTTTTTTAAAAAGATTTTATTCATTTATTTGACACAGAGAGAGAGAGAGAGAAAGACAGCAAGAGAGGGAACACAAGCTGGGGAAGTAGGAGAGGGAGAAGCAGGCTTCCCGCTGAGCAGGGAGCCCAATGTGGGGCTCGAAGTGGGGCTCAATTCCAGGGCTTAGGGACCACGACCTGAGCTGAAGGCAGACACTTAAAGACTGAGCCACCCAGGCACCCCAATAAAACTACCACTTGATCCAGTAATTCTACTCTCAATATTTATCTGAAGACAAAGAAAATACTGACTCAAAAAGATATATGTACCCCTCATATTTATTCTAATAGCATTTACAATGACCAAGACATGTCAGCAGCCTAAGTGTCCACTGACAGATAAATGGATAAAGAAAATGTGGTATATACATAAAATGGAATATTATTCAGCCATAAGAAAAATGAAATCCTATTTGCAATAACATAGATGAACCCTGAGGGTATTATACCAAGTGAAATAAATCAGACAAAGAAAGACAAATGCTGGATGATCTCACTTATATGTTGAAGAAAAAAACAAAAACAAAAAAATCAGGCTCATAGATACAAATAGATTGGTGGTGCAGCGGCAGGGGTAAGGGTTGGCAAAATAGGTCGAGGTGTCCAAAGGTACAAATATTCAATTATAAATAAATAGGTCATGAGGAGGTAATGCACAGCTGGAGGCCTTTGATTAATAATATTGTATTGCATATTTGAGAGCTGCTAGAAAGTACATCTTAAAAGTTCTCATCACATGGAAAAAAATTTTGTAACAACATGATGAGGGATGTTAGCTCGACTTACTGTGCTGATCATTCACAATATATACAAATACTAATCATTAAATGTATATCTGGAGCAAATATGATATTATGTCAATTATAACCCAAATAAAAAGTATAATAAAAATTATGGAGATGAAAAGAGATAGTATATACAGATATTCATTTAATACCAAAAAATCCTTAATGTCTTAAACAGTATAATTAACTAAGCTATTTAATACAGCCAATGGACTACTACGAAAGCATTAAAACTGATATTGTAGAATAGGTAACAACATGAAAAGCTGTTGATAAAAAATCAAGTCATTGTTTTTGTTTAGAAATATTTTTCACTAAAAAAAAGAAATATTTTCACTGAATTGTACAGTTTAAAGGAGTGATTTTTATGGTATGTGAATTAATTTTCAATTAAAAATATTCATTCTTCTGTGGCACACATTAAAAAAGGTAAAAAAAAAAAATTAAGTAATGGGGAAAGGTATATCATGCTAACACTAATCAAAAGAAAGCTAGAGGGGCCCCTGGGTGGCTCAGTGGGTTAAGCCTCTGCCTTCGGCCTAGGTCATGATCTCAGGGTCTTGGGATTGAGCCCCACATAGGGCTCTCTGCTCAGCAGGGAGCCTGCTTCTCTCTCTCTCTGCCTGCCTCTCTGCCTACTTGTGATCTCTCTGTCAAATAAAAAAATAAATAAAATCTTAAAAAAAAAAAAAAGAAAGAAAGAAAGCTAGAGAAGCTTTAATAGTTCAGACAGAGCAGATTTCAGAGCAAGGAAAATTATCAGGCATAAAGTAGGGTATTACATAATGATAAAAGGACAATTCTACAAGAAGACATAATAATCTTTATTGTGCATATGCCTAAAAGCAGCATTAACACCTGAGGCAAAACTGAGAGAAATGAAAAGGAGACATGATGAATCCACTATTAAATTTGGAAACTTCAACATCCCCCTATCAGAAACAGATAGATCAGTAAAATCAGTAAGGACATAGTTGAAGTCCATTAGCCAACTGGATCTTTGACATTATCTACCTTAACTAACAACAGAAGACTACAAATTCTTTTCTAGTTTACACGGAATACTTGCCAAGATAAAATATAATCCTGGCCATAAAACATACCTTAACAAATTTAAAAGAACAGAAAGCATACAATGTCTCTCTCAGAACATTGTGGAATTAAACTAGATATCAATAAAAGAAAAATAGCTGGAAAATATCAAAATACATGGATACCAAACAGTGTATTTCTAAATAACACATGACTCAAAGATAAATTTAAAAATATTTTTAGCTACATGAAAACAACCTTATAAAAATTTGTGGGTTGCAGTGAAAGCAATGCTTAGAGTAATCTATAGCATTGAATTCACCTTAGAAGATATAAAATCAATAATTTAAGTTTCCACCTTGGGAAAGTAAATCAAGAAGAGCAAATTAAACCCAAAGTAAGCAGAAGAATAGAAAATCAGTAGTAAATATATTTTCAGTAAGTACATTTATAAAAAATTATTATAATCCTTGATTATATTCTCAAATATTTGGGGATGGGCGCATCTTGTCATTATCTCATCCCATAACTCTCTATAAGTATCTAGCAATTCTATAAATGTTATTTTAATGAGATCATATGAGGGGTCTTTTACATTGAAAAACAACCAACTTTTTACTTATTTTTCAGATCTTAAGTGAGATGGAAAAACGTGTCTCCAAAAATTCTGTGGTTCTTAGAAAGTCTATTTTCTTCCTTATCTGCTAGGTCATTCAGGGTTAATGAAATGCTTAAATACTGAATCTCATCTTAGGTGCCTACAAACACATTTTTGGTTACTATTAACTGATCTTTGTTTTATCAGTTTAATTCTTAAGCTGTTCTCAACTGATTTTTTTAGTTGGTGATATGAATTCTAAAATAATCTTAAAATCAGCCTTTCTCATATAGTAGAATCATTTATATTTGTGTTCTCTATTGCAACAATAGTCATCTCCATCAATAGTATTTATTTGTCAACATATAAAAAACCTTAATATTAAAAAACACTGCAGGATAGAACACTATTATTTGAGATCACGTTATTGCTATCCAAAGGAAAGATTAATATATAGTTAGTAAGTTATAAGATTAAATGTAGTACACTATATTTCCTTTTTTTTAAGAACTAGCATTCTACATTCAGAATATAAGGTATTTTTCAGTTATTCAAACTATTCAATTAAATAGTCTGTCACATAGCCCAGTCAGTTTGAAGAAGAAAAGATTCTCATGCAACATTTAATTTTATTTCTTACTCTTTATTGCACATCAGTGTAACTAGAATAACACAAATTCTCAGGCCCCATTAGTCTACCTCATGAATCTTATCTCTGCAGCTACAGGGCCAGATGATTACACTGCCCACCAACAGAAGCTGAAAACCACTGTAACTGGTTTTCAATATACCTACTTAAAAGCCTGTGTACCAAGTACTGCCAAACTTAAATATGACAATTAAAGTGGAATCCAGGCAGTTTTGTTCCTTTTTTATTTTTGATAATTTTACAATTACTTTGTAAAATGCACATATAAATGTGTGTATCATTAAGTTCAAATAATAAAACAATGTTCAAAAGGCAAATTTAAGTATAGCAACATATTACATAAAGCATCAGGACTCTAATTACAATTTCAAAGAAGTCCTGTAGTTCAAAAGAAATTAGTATCATTGTCAGTAAACCTAGTTTGTATCAACTAAAGTACTAATTTTAAAATTATCATACATTTTTAATCACACTATAAAAACCATGTCTTTGGGGCACCTGGGTGGCTCAGTGCATTAAAGCCTCTGCGTTCGGCTCAGGTCATGATCCCAGGGTCCTAGGATCGAGCCCCACCATCGGGCTCTCTGCTCCATGGGAGCCTGCTTCCCCCTCTCTCTCTCTGCCTGCCTCTCTGCCTACTTGTGATCTCTGTCAAATAAATAAGTAAAATCTTTAAAAAACAAAACAAAACATGTCTTTATAAACTATAATGTACATCAACTATAAGTCTCATCTTTATTCCCAGCTTTTTTCATTTAAAAAAAAATTGGTAGCAAATATATGAAGGGTAACTATACAAGGTTATAATTAATGAATATCTAAATTAAATTTTGAAAAGTAAAAACTTATTCTGTTTGTTTATTTCCTTTTCAAGTGGATATTTAACAAACATTTTAAAGAAATTAAAAAAAAATGTTCTGCTCGGGGCGCCTGGGTGGCTCAGTGGGTTAAAGCCTCTGCCTTCAGCTCAGGTCATGATCCCAGGGTCCTGGGATCGAGCCCCGCATCAGGCTCTCTGCTCCGTGGAGAGCCTGCTTTCTCCTCTCTCTCTGCCTGCCTCTCTGCCTACTTGTGATCTCTGTCTGTCAAATAAATAAATAAAATCTTTAAAAAAAAAAAAAAATGTTCTGCTCAGAGTGTCATTGACCTCTGAGCATCGCACTCAGTCACTGGAACTTTAGATGACAGGTGTACAAATACATTATTATTTTAAGTATATTAAAATAAAAATATTTGGTTTGGTGATCTATGTTATAAGAACTTATTTTGCAAGCATCAGTTATGACATTATTAAGTGAATTCTGTACAATAGACTCCAGAATTACCATAAACTTTGCTAAGATTCTGTAAATGAAATAAAATCATGAAAAAAGGGGAAAAATAATGGTTTATTTTTCAAAAATCTAACTGTAGGAAATATAACTAATAGTATTTTATATCTATCATGGTTGCAAACTATTTTTAGTTTAGAATGTCTGCAATATATTTAAGCCCATTCTAAACATTGCAATTATTTTTTAAGGAATACTTTTTATTTGGCCAAAAAATTCATTGAGTCAATACTGTTTTGATGAAAAACTTGCCATGATTTTACATCACACACATAATGTACTTAAAAAATTAAGGAGAAGAGTTCTAGTAGAACAATTACAATATTCTATATCTCCTGGCAAATGAAAATGGACTCCAGTTGGTTTGTAAGTTTATATAAAAACACTGATTTCTTAAAACATTACATTTTGGTGGTATATTCCACATGTTTCAGATACCATAAAAAGTCATTTGGAACAATGAGCCAAAGATGCACTTGTAATCTAGACATCTTAATTTCTGTCCTTGAAATGTATTTACTTTATAAAATTTAGAAGGTTGTATATTTCTGTTCAAAATTTTTAAAAAGCCTTTGTGAAAACACCAGTTTTCAACTTTTATTTTTCTATCCCATGCTTGTAGACTGTAACTATAAGCTTGAAAAAACTAAAGGATGATGAGCCAGAAGATGGATATAAAACAGTAAAAACTGATTTAAAAAATCTAGAAAAACATTTGCATAGAAATCTATACCTCATATAAAATTATTAAGCAAGAAGAGAATAGAATAAAATATTTAAAGTATTGAGAGAAAAAAGAAAACCCACCAACCTAGAATTCTATACCCTTTGAAATTACCTTTCAAAATGAAGGAGAAACATTTTCACAGACAACATTGAGGAAATCTGTTGCCAATAGAAATGTTAAAAGAAGTTCTATAGAGAAAAGGAATATGATGTAGTTCAGAAACTCAGACCGATAGAAAGCAAAGGAGAGCACTGGGAAAGAAACTGTACATAACATAAAAATCTTTTATTTTTTCTTATTCTTAATTGATCTAACACATAAAAGTTTGTCAAAATACTAATAACAAATGATATAAGTAATTATCTAAGTTTATACATATGTCATACATACATGAATGTTTATATATAAGTGAAATTAAAGAAGCAAATATATAAGAGACAGAAGAAAATAATCAGGTTTATTTTTAATTATAAGGTACTTACACCTGGGAAGGAATAGAGTGTTATTTGAAAATGGAACTGAATTAATTATAAATGTGGACTTGAAACTTTAGAGCAACCACTAAAAATGGTAAAATAAGAACTATAACCAAGAAGCTATGAAAGGAAAGAAAATGGAATCATGTACAATGCTCATTTAAAACCACAAAAGCCATAAAAAGAGTGAAAGACAGAAGATAAAATAAAGAATAATGGCAACAAATAGAAAACAAGAATGGATATCACAAATATTAATTCAAATATATAAATAATCATTATGAATGTCAAAGGTCCAAATGAACCAATTAAGAGAGATTATCAGATAATATTTTAAAAAAGACCCAAGTATATGTTGTCCACAAGAAAATCACTTTAAAGGTAAAGACATATAAAATGATAAAGATATACCATGCAGACACCAATTAAAAGAAAGCAGGAGTACCTGTATTAACTTTAAACAGAGCAGTTTTCAAAGCAAGAGAAGTTATCAGGATAAAGAATGGCATTACAGGGGCGCCTGGGTGGTTCAGTCAGTCAAGCATCTGCTGTCAGCTCAGGTCATGATCCCAGGGTCCTGAGATGGAGCTCCACATCAGGCTCTCTGCTCATCTGGGAGCCTGCTTCTCCCTCTCCCACTCCCACTGCTTGTGCTCACTCTCTCCCTCTCTCTGTCAAATATATAAATAAAATCTTAAAAAAAAAAAAAAGAATGACATTACATAATAATAATAATAGGGTCATTTCTCCAAAAAAGACATACCAAGTGGTAGAGTTTATGCACCTAACAAAAGTGAAGCAAAACTGATAGAATTGCAAGAAACAGATGAATCCACTATCACAGCTGGAGACTTCAACCCCACTATCAGAAAATGAACATATCTAGCAGACAGAAAATCAGTAAGAACATAGTTAAACACAACACCATCAATCAACAGGATGTAATTGACATCTACAGACTACTTCATCCAACAACCATCGAATATATATTCATCAAAAGCTCACATAAACATTTATCAAGATAGGCCATATTTTGGGCCTAAAACACAACTTAACAGATCTAAAAGCATAGAAATTATATAATGTCTGCCCCAGATCACAATGGAATTAAACTACACATCAATAACAGAAAGATAGCTGGAATACCCCCAAATGTGTGGAGATCAAACAGCATATTTCTAAATAACATGGTCAAAGACCTCAAAAGAAATTTAAAAATATTTTAAACTAAATGAAAAATAAAAATACAACTTATCAAAATTTGTGGGATGTAGCAAAGGCAGTGATTAGAGGGAAATTTATAGCATTGAATGCATATATAAAGAAGAAAAATCTAAAAGCAATAATCTAAACTTCACCTTAGAAAACTAGGAAAAAAAGGAGCAAATAAAATCCAAAATAAGCGTAGGTAAAGAAATAATAAAAATTACAGGAGAAACCAATGAAATTAAAACAGAAAATCAATAGAGAAAATCCATGAAACCAAAAGCTAGTTCTTTGGAAAGATCAAAGAAAAAAAGTGAGAGAGAACACAAATTGTTAATTGTTATTAATCACTAATATTATTTTTAATTATTAATACCAGAAATTAAAGAGTGGACAATACTACAGATCCCATGGTCTTTAGAAGTATAATAAAGAAATATCATGAACAGTTCCATGCACAAAAGTTTAATATCCTAAATGAAATGTACATATTCTTTGAAAGACACAATCTGCTATAATTCACACAAGAACAAACAGACAATCTGAATAGGCAGATATTTATGAAAGAAACTGAGTTAATAACTAATAACCTTTCAAAATAGAAAGCACCAGACCCATATAAGTTCACTGAGGGATGCTACCAAACTTAAGGAAGAAATAATACCAATTCCCTACAATCCCTTTCAGAAGATAGAAGCAAAACATAACTTATTCTACGAGGTCAGAATTATCTTAACACTATGGCCAAAGACATTACAAGAATGTAAAGAACAGACAAATATTCTCCTGAAAACAGATCCAAAAGTCCTCGGAAAAAAATTAGCAAATTGAATCCAACAGCATATAAAAAGAATCACCTACAAAGTGGGATTTTTCCCAGGTATGCAAGTCTGGTTCAACATTCACAAACCAATCTGTGTAATCCATCACATTAACAGGCTGAAAAAAAGAAAAATCACATGACCATTTCAACATACACAGAAAAATCATTTTATCAAATCCAACACTAGTCATGATAAAAATTCTCAGTAACCAAAAAATAGAGAACTTCTTCAAATTGATAAAAATACCTATAAAAATTTCTGTAGCTACATCATACTTAGTGATAAGAAATTAGAAGCTTTCCCAGTAAGACCCCACTAAGGTCCAAGGCAAGGATATTCCAACTGATCACTGCCTTGTAACATCCTATTGAAATTCTTAGCTATTTCAATAAGACAGGGCAAGGAAATTTAAAAATATATAAGGACTGGGAAGAAGGAAATAAAACTGTTTTTGTTCACAGATGACATGATCATCTACATAGAAAACCCAAAAGAGGGCACCTTGGTGGCTCAGTCTGTTAAGCATCTGCCTTAGGCTCCAGTTATGATCTCAGGGTCCTAGTGCTAAGCCCAACTCCCTGCTCAGCGGACAGTCTGCTTCTCCTTCTTCCTCAGCCCCTACCCCAGCTCGTGCTCACTCTCTCACTTTCTCTCTCTCAAATAAATAAATAATTTTTTTTTAAAAAGAAAATTCAAAAGAATCAATAAAACAAAACAAAACAAAACAAACAAGCAAAAAAAAACACTACTAAACCCTGAAATGAATAAGTGATTTTAACAGGTTGCATATACAAGGTTCATACACAAAGCCAATAATTTTCCTACATACCAGCAATGAACAAGCTAAAAACACTATATTGTTTACATTAGCACCCCCCAAAAAATGAAATATTTAGGTATAAATGTAATAAAATATGTACGAGATCTATAGAAGGAAAACAACAAGCTGTTGATGAGCAAAATCAGAGAACTAAATAAATGGAGAGAGATTCCATGTGCATTGATAGCCCAGATAGGAAGACTCACTATCAAGATGTCAGTTTCTTCCAACTTGATCTATAAATTCAGTGCAATGCCATTCAAAATCTCAGCAAATTATTTTATCAATACCAACAAACTGATTTTAAAGTTTATACAAAGAGGCAAAAACCCATAATATCTGACACACTATTGAAGAAGAACAAAATTGGAGGAATGCCACTACCAGATTTTAAGACTTACCATAAAGATAAAGTTGTCAAGACAATGTAGTATTGTCAAAACAATGGATAGACCAATGGAACAGAACAGAGTCCAGAAACAGACAGACAGAAATATAGTCAACTGATCTTTGCCAAAGAAGCTAAGATAGACTTTTAACCAATGGTGTTGAAACAACTGGACATCCAAATGCAAAACAAACAAACAAAAACATGACTCTAGACACAGACTTAACATTTTCAGAAAAATTAATTCAAACTGGATATATAATCCAAATGTAAAACACAAAACCTTAAAACTCATAGAAGATAACCTAGAAGAAAATCAAGGTGACCCTAGGTATAATAATAAAAATCATAACCCATGAAAGAAATATTTCATAACCTATACTTCATTAAAATGAAAGACATATAATTTTCAAAAGTAATGTCAAATGAATGAGAAAACAAGCCACAGACTAGGAGAAAATATTTACAAAAGGCACATTTGAAAAAAGACTTTTATCCAAAATATACAAAGAACACTTAAAACTAAATAATATGGAAATGAACCAGATTAAAAAATGGGCCAAAGATCTCAACAGACATTTCACCAAAGAAGATATACAGATGGCATATTAAAACAACAATGAGCTATCATTACACACCTATTAGAATGACCAAAATCCTGAACACGGACACTACCAACTGCTGGCAAGGATGTGGAGCAACAGAAACTATCATTCATTGTTGATAAGAATGCAAAATAGTACAGCAAGTGTGGAAGATGGTTTGGCTATATCTTATAAAACTAAATATACTCTTATCATAAGATTCAGTAATTGCACTCCTTGGTATTTATCCAAAGGATTTGAATACTTATTTTTACAGAATAACCTGCACATGGATGTTCATAACAACTTTACTCATAATTGTTAAAATTTGGGAGCAACCAAGAAGTCCTTCAGTAGGTGAATGGATAAAGTGCGGTACATCCAGGCATGAACTATTACTCAGCACTAAAAAGAAATTGGTATCAAGCCATAAAAAGACATGGTGTACCTTAAATGCGTATTACTAAGTGAAAGAGACCAACTAAAAAAGCTACATAGTGAAGGATTCTACTATATGACGTAATGGAAAAAGCAGAAGTGTGGAGATAGTAAAAAGATCAGTGGTTGCAGAGTTCATGAGGTGAATGAATAGGCAGGACACAGAAAAATTTTAGGCAGTGAAATTCTGATTATTATTAATGAGGGATACATGTCATCTTGCTTTGTCCAAACTCACTGAATATACAACACCAAGACTGAAATGAAAGGTAAACTATGGACTTTGGGTAATTATGAAGTGTCAAAATAGGTTCATCAACCATAATAAATGTACCACTTTAGCAGGGGATATTGATGGGGTAGGCTATGTACCTGCAAGTATATGTGGGGATATGTTGGAAATCTCTGTACCTTCCTCTAATTTTGCTGTGACCCTAAAACTACTCTAAAAAATAAAGTCTTAAAAAAAAAATACAAAGGGAGGCCAGCAAATAGAAGTTAGGGGGAAAAAGTTGTCCTTGGCTCTCCAGAAGGGTCAGAAGGGTGAGGGTTCCTTCAACAAGGGAAAATAAATGCTAAAGAAATAAGCTGAGAACAAGCTAGCTGGCTAAATAAATCCAAATGAGGGGAACAATAAAAAAAGATTTTTTTGCTTACACTACATGTCAGAAAGGGTAGGAGGAGGAACAATAGTTGAACAGAGAGATAAAGCACAAGAAATGGAAAGGTCAGAGCCTTAGCATGTACTGATCAAGCCATGCACCATAAGCATCATAGTCCATGATCTAGGACCTTCTTCATTTGGCTTCAGTATCTTCTTGTCTTCTTCAGTGTCTTGTGAAGTAGGAAAAAAAAAGTGTTTGGAAACAAATTTACTGTGCTTCTCTACAACTTACACACAACAGTCATAGTTATATCTATAGTAATAAAAGTAACATTTCATTAACTATAAACAAGCACAGCCATCTTACTGGGGTAGTGGTTGAACAATTTAGTAAACTTACTAAAAATCATTTAATTGTTCACTTACAACAGGTTAGTTATGGTACATAAATTATGCCTCAGTAAAGTTCTTTTAAAAATCTATTCTCACTTTTCTTTATGGTACTTTTTCAGATACTCTCTACTATCTTCCCATAGAAAAAAAGCCCAAATTCCTCTACAGAATATCATTTTCAACTTATTTATAGCTCAGTTTGTCTTATGTTCCTTTTGAAATGTGGAATCCATGATTAAATACATCATTTCCATCATGTTTTACTTATACAGAATTAATGATTTTAGTACTTAGCTGTGTTGGTATATTTTATTCTGGTTACTGTGGCTTATGACTATTTAGCAACCATATCACGCTGTTTGATTATATTAAACATAAACTTAAATCCTTAGACTTTTTACCCTCTACAATCAACTTCCAAGGAAATTTCTTCCACTCACATAATATTCAATATTTTTTTCATTTTTACTTAAAATTATATTAATGAACATTTGAGAAAAACAGAAAATAGGGAAGAACAAAAACCATAGCTTATAATGTGGTATATTTACTTTCAGCACATTTTATATGAATAATCATATCAGAAAAAAAAACATCAATCTCTATGGCCATCCTTCCCAGGTCCAAGAAATGATGTATTTAATACTCTATATAATAGAGTCTATTACATCAGCCTGTTTCAGTCCCTTCACAGTTCTTACCACTATCCAAAACTTTATATGGTCACTTTTTCACTGTTTACCTTGTTAGTATGCACAATTCTCGAGCTTATAAATTTTATTAACCTTTCTTCCCCTCATCTAGTTCTGTAGTTTAAAATTAACTCCCTCTAACCCCTAGCCATAACTCTAAACCTAAGGTTATACCTCTGGAGAAGTCTCAGAACTGCAGGATAGTAGGCATATACCCTTGCACTGTCCCTAACCCTAACCATTATTCTGGTCCTAAAACTGAATCCTAATCCTAGATCTGAGGGGACAAAAAAAGATTTGGTACACACAATGGAATATTACTCAGCCATAATAGTAACTGAAATAAGTCAGTCAGAGAAAGACAAGTATCCTATGACTTCACTCATATGTAGAATTTAAGAAAGAAAACAAATGGGTAAATGGGGGGGGGGCAGAGAGGCAAACCAAGTAACATTGATGGTTACCAGATAGGAGGTGAGTGGGGGGGTGGGTTACATGGGAGGTGATGGGGATTAAGAAGTGCACTTGTTATGTGCACCAGGTAGTCTAGGAAGTGTTGAATCACTATTTATTGTGCACCAGAATCCAATATTACAGGTTATGATAACCAACTGGAATTAAAATAAAAACTTTCAAAAAAGCAGAATAAGGTCAAATAAAATAAAAGTAACTCCATATGTATGCTGAAGATTCCTAAAGTTATTGCTCTAGCCCAGACCTCTCTCATGAACTCCAAACTCAAATGTATAATGCCTACAGACACATACACACATAAAAACTTCCAATACATATGTACTGCATAGACATACATCTGTATATCCCACATGTCTATAACCAAATTCTGGACTCTCCCTAATATCCCACCAACATTCTCCATCCATAGTCTTTCCCATCTCAGTTGACGGCCATTCTATCCTTCAGGTGGTCAATTTGATTTCTCTCATTCTCTAGCATTCCATACCCATGCCATCAGCAAATTGTATTGACAGTGCCTTCAAAAATATGTCCAGAATCTAGTCAATTTCTCAGCATCCCCACTGATACTATCATAGCCAAGTCTCCACCAACTCTATCCTTGCCCCCACCCTCCACTATAGTCTACTTTCACATTTCTGAGCGATCTTTTTAGACACAAGGCAAGACACATCAAAACTCTGCAATGGCTTTGTTTTACCCAGGACAAAAAAACAAAATCCTTTCTTTAGGCTTTTGTCACCTCTCGGATCTGTATCGCTCACTCCTTTTTGTTCTCACCTTACTCAAAGCCTTCTGTTTTGTCTAAATGTTCTCAATGTTTTGTTTTTATTAACAACAACAACAACAAAAATAAACCGTCTAAACGATGGAACTATGAAAGGTAATCTCCCTTTTTACCCAAATGATTTCTCTTTAAGTACAAAATTAAATGCACAGCCAGGTCTTTAGGAAAAACAAACAAACGAACAAACAAAAAAACCTAAGTTAAGTTCATGGCAAGACCTTGTAGAGCCCTGAATGCCTGCCTATGGCATTGATGAAAAGTTTAGTGAAGACAGGTTTCTAAAATAAATCAAAATGCATGGTGTGGTAGATGATTTCTAGGTTTGGGATTGAAAAATTATGTTTAAGTCTTCTCTACTACTGATTGTGAGGCCTTCACTAAGTCATTATTCTGATTTCATAATTTTCTTATATGTAAAGATGAAGAGATTAACCTGTAAAACTCATTATAAACTTGTGCTTTACAAGATAAAGACTTATAGATAGCTACTAAAAATACATCTAATAGGTCTGACTTATTCCCAGTAATGTCATTTAAAGTTCTTGATCAGTCTGCATATACAAAAGAATGCCAGTAAATAAACCTAATACCACAAATGTTAAGGGACTGGTCCCAGATTGAATTATTTACAATTTACAAAAGCCATGAAGTGAACTCAAAACTTAGGGGTGGAGAGGCTCACTTACTAAGAACTGCAAGGGCAAAAAAAACCACAAACCTAAGGTTCCTGAACAGAATACAGATTTTGAATGTTCAGAGTATATATCTGGACTTGGGCTTGGAGCAAATGTCTTCAGATGACGACACGGTGGGGGGAATTAACTGTCAAGAGGTCTTTGGGTACTGTTCCTGGCTGAAACAAACCGCGAGTTAGAAAGGAGGAACCACTTTTCGAGAGAGCTGGAAGATAAACTGTGGCTTTGTCTTCTTAACGGGTCGGTTCTATCAATTTTATCGCCCAACCTGAACCACTCACTGGGTCAGCTGGGCTGCAAGGCCTTATGAGCTGGGAACAAACGGCCCAGACCCGGCACAGTCCGTCAAATCGCTAGGTGTTCATTTGTTCCGGAGACCGTTGCTAGGGAAACGAGGCCAGACTCTGGACTCGGTCCCGCCAGGTTTTGTTGGGGCGGGCCAGAGCTTCGGGGGCGTGGTTACGTGGGTGACGCACGTAAAGGGCGGGTCAGAGGCGAAACCGGACCCATGAACGGGTTACATTCGGGTGCGCATGCGTGCTCTGCCGGGAGGCAGAGACTGAAGGCTTCTGCTGGTTTCGGGGAAGGTGTTGTTATGGCTGCTGCGCTTGCACCACTAGGCGTAACTCTGCGAGAAGCCACCCTGCGAAAATTGAGGAAGTTTTCAGAGCTGAGAGGTAGCAAAGAGGGAACCCCAGCTATTCCCGGCAGTGGACAGGGAGGGTGCTTTACGTACCGGGAAATTTCCTGGACTGTCACTTCCTGTCTGCTTCTCACCTTGGGGCTTAGGACGCAGGCCCAGCTGTAGCTAACACCCTTCTTGATTTTTTTTTTTTTTTTAATTCTGCCACTGCCCTTTCCTTACGTTATGTTGTTACTTTATTTCTTTGACTTTATTCCTAGTAACATATATATATCAAAATAAGAAGGAAGAAGAAAGAAAATATTAATCTGATTAGTGAAGCTGTAAATCCAAGTTATGCATTTGGTTAGCTCATTAACAGAAGTTATTTAAAA
Source organism: Martes martes (assembly GCF_963455335.1). Taxonomy (NCBI): domain Eukaryota; kingdom Metazoa; phylum Chordata; class Mammalia; order Carnivora; family Mustelidae; genus Martes; species Martes martes. Next base: position 130,562,086 of record NC_137891.1, on the reverse strand, counting down.
TAAATCTAAATGATCTAAAGCACAGTGTTTTGATCAGTACATATCTGATTTTAGCATTCTACAGTCCCCCTACCTCCTTCACCAATTCGTTCCATGCTGTGAATGCAAACTGGGTAAAAAATAGAACAAGACACAGAGGAATTATAGGTTAAAATCTAAAAAGGGAAGTTTGTATCAAAAAATAAATAAAGGTGTGTTATTTGTCACTCTTTGTACAACTATCTAATAAAATTATATTTTTGATGAAGTTACTGCATTAAAAATACAGGAAATAATACTTGGAAGACAAAATGTTCAGGACTGTTAGGTTTGGACAAATCCTGTCTGTTAACTAATAAGAATCCTTATCATCTTGTGTACCAATACAGAAGAGCTTCCAACTGTCTACCAAAAATTGAGTCTTTTTTTTAATGAGTTCATCAGGGAGTTGGGAACTTTCTGTTATCCAGAATTTTAGGTCATACTTCAAAGCCTTTGTAAACTTGAATTGCTCAACTTAAGGTAATAAAAAATAAAGGATCTAAATTTATAAATAGCAACATTGGAGGAGTGGATCTTTGGGTTGAATTGTACTTAGCCAATAAATGGTCCTGATATATGAAAATTGATTTTCACAGCTGGAGATTCATTTATTCTTTTTGTCTCTTGTTATTTAAGAATTGAAGTAAATTTTAGTAAGGTGAAAGTACTTCTCTTAAGAAACCTAACAACTTTCAGAATTTTAAATAAGTGAACTGTAAACCATAAAAGGAGCAAGTAATCTAAGAGAAAAAAATCAAAATTTGTGAACGATCTTCAATAGAACTAGTTTGAATTATCCTATCTAGCCACTAATTATTCTCCAATTCTGAGAAGATAGGTTTATGAAGATAATCTTTTTTTTTTTTTCTTTCCAAAGAGGTAAACCTATAGCAGCTAGAGATTTCTAATACTTATTCCCTTACTTCTTCCACATAGGCAAACCTGTGGCAGCTGGTGAATTCTGGGACATTGTTGCAATAACAGCAGCTGATGAAAAACAGGAGCTTGCTTATAAGCAACAGCTATCAGAAAAGCTGAAAAAAAAGGAGCTACCCCTTGGAGTTCAATATCATGTCTTTGTTGATCCTGCTGGAGTCAAAATCGGTACTCTCTCTATGGGTCAGATTTAAATTATAGGTTCTAGGCATAATGGTCACTGAAGAAAAGCTTTCCTATGGCTCAAGTTTATGAGCTCTATATCTTTCCTCCTATAGTCTTTCCAAACTTTAAAAATTTAATATAAATTTTTAAAGAGAGATTAATATAAGTTTTTATAAAATTTATAAATTTTATAAATTTATAAAAATTTAATATAAAATTTTTAAGAAAGATTAAAGCCATAGCAGTTGTTCTTACACATTGTGACTTACCATGAAAAACTCACAGAATGTTACTTAAAAGACAATTTTATTAATGTTAATAAATTTACTTAGGTGGTGAATATTCTTTTGGACTTTATTGTTAGGACTCTTAAGGTCCCTCCCAACTCCATAGTTCAGAAATTTACATGAAGATTGCAAATCAGGGGAAAAAAATAAACACACACACATACTTAGCCTCTTGGAACCATGATTCAGAAAGCAAAAGAGCACAGTCTAATGGCCCAAGTATCACAGATACTTTAAAAATCCAGTTTAAGTCAACCTTGCATTTGACCTTCCACTGCAAATAAAAATACTTGCTATTTTTCTGGGGGCCATTTTCTTTGTGATACTCAAAGCTGAAGCCTCTTGATACCACACAGGGTATCTATATCTGACATTGGCATTGTTCTAATTAACCTGTGTTAATCCTCATAATGGTGCAGACAGTACTTTTATGGTTCCTATCATATAGATGAGAATCTGAGGCAGAGAGAGTTAAATAACTTGCCCAAGGTAACTAGTAAGTGTAGTTATATTTAAGATATTTTTTAAGAACATCAGGTTCTAGGAAACTTTTTAGAAAGGAAATCTAACTCAAATATTTGGTTTTGTCATGTGGGAGAGTTATTTTAATGGGTTTTTTAGTTTGTAATTTCAAATGAACATGTGTACTTACTGTCTTTTTGTGTTGCAGATTGTCTAATATATTACTTCTTTATTTTCAGGAGATTTCAGTGCTCATCATTTATTACCAAGTGCTAATCTCTGGATTTCATTGCTAATCATTTATCTACTTAAATACTGTGAAATGTGTGTTTAATGTGACTCTTTTGCCCATCCTTTGCTCTCTGGCTAGTTAATTGTTAGCCAAAGGCCCTATCCTCAAACTTAAAACACCTAACTTTTTACCGTAATTACAAATTTTCAGTAAGTTTCTATGAAATTAATTGCGTTTTTTAACTTTTATTTTTAAGGAAATGGAGGATCCACACTTTGTGCCCTTCGATGTTTGGAAAAACTATATGGCAATAAATGGAATTCTTTTACCGTCCTATTAATTCATTCTGGTAAAGTTACATATTTTCTTTTTCACTAATTGACATTTTACCTTTGATATTTTGGGGACTTTTTTCTACCTTGCAAATACTTCTTTTTAAAAATTTTTTTCTTTGAAGTTACTGTACTTTGAAAACATATTTCGTGTTTTTCTAGGCATTTTAAAGTTGTAAGCAACATAATGTTTTTTCACAAATGTATCTTTATAGATCGCATACATCATCAGCTTTTCATGGATATTGTTTTTAGTATGTATATAGAAAATTATTTTCCTAAAATAGAACTCATCAAAATGTGAACATTTCTTGATAATGCTTTAAAAGGGATTATTACTGTAGGGGAGAGGCTGGCTTAGCACTGTGATTACCAGACTTTTGCCAAAACCTACCATACATTTGTATCTGATTATTGGTGGCAAAAGTCTACTATCCTTAAAAGAGTTTGAAAACAAAAGAAAGGGTGGTGACAAAACACGGAGAGGACAAGAAAGTATGTAAGAGGGAAAATCACACACAAAAGAGGACATTTTAGAGCAGGCAAGTGGGAAAGAAATAATCTCAGGAGAATAGTTTTCTTAATTCAATAAACTTAGTTGTATGAAAATTCAGGTTATATGCAAACCTCTGTTATTTTTCTGTATGTACTGGAGCTGATGAAAATGTTATTATAGACTGGCACCAGTTCAGGGACAGGTATTTTAGAGCCACTCGTCTACATGGCTTTCAAAGCACTTTATTTCTTATGATTCATATACAGACGATGATTCTTTGTAAAGATGGTATCAAGTAAAGCATCCAAGTTCTGATTTTAAGACTAACTCTAAAAAAGTAGAAAAATTCAACTTTATAGCTTATTCTGGAACCAATATTATTTATTACCAACTTAGTAAAATCTAAGTTAGACACTAGAAAATACATAGTTGGAAAAAGGTTAATCTTACAATGCTGAACTTAAGTATTGGCTAGTCTTTGGAAAAGGAGAAAAGTAGAAAGCATTAGCTCTCATTTGTTGAACAACATATTGTGTGCCGAGTATTTTACATAAAACACAATAAAGCAAGTATTCTACATTTGCTGATTTGGAGTAAATCCAAAGATGGAACAACTAAAAAGTGGTGAACCAGAGTTTGAACCTGTTTTTGTCTCTTTCTACTATCTAATGTGGCTCCTCAGTATAATTAGTTACATAAAAATGATATAAGGTATTTAATGTACTTAAGAGAACATGCTTTTCAAGGAATTAAAGTCATAAGACTCAGATTGAAAAAGACTTTAAATTAAAAACAAGTATAAATTTTAAATGCTTTTAAGTAAATGTACCTTTACTTCCTTTAAATGTGTGTAATAATTTGAGGAAAAACACTGCATCTGGAAATTACTGTTTAATAATTTTATTTTAGAATTGGTATTTTAGTTTTTGTAACTTTTCCCCCCTCTGTGAAGTGGATTCTTAATACAGGAGTTCAAACATTATTGTAATTTCAATTTATCATTTAAAATATGGGTATAAGATCATTTTTTAGCCCACGGTTCTCTTTACTAGTTGCATAATTGATTCAAAGCAATTCAAAGCCTCTAAAATATAATATAATAGAATTCTTTCCTAATCTCACATTTCATTATACCAAATCACTACAGGAGAATTGGTCTTGAATTTGTAACCTGGAATTTACTATTCTTTCCTGAGCTACCGTACTGTATTATATATGTTAAATATTTTTTAGAGCTATTTTGGTTATAAGATTTTCTAAAATCTTAAGAGACTTATAAATATTTTAAAATAGTTATTTTGTTATTTTTATATAGGTGGTTACAGCCAACGCCTTCCAAATGCAAGTGCTCTGGGCAAAATTTTCACTGCATTACCTTTTGGTAACCCCATTTATCAGATGTTGGAATTAAAACTAGCCATGTACATTGATTTCCCCTCGCATATGAATCCTGGGATTCTGGTTACCTGTGCAGATGATATTGAACTTTATAGTATCGGAGAATTTGAGTTTATTAGATTTGACAAACCTGGCTTTACTGCTTTAGCTCATCCTTCTAGTCTGACTGTTGGTACCACACATGGAGTATTTGTCTTAGAACCTTGTGATAAATTAGAATATAGAGACCTTGAATACAGGTCTTGCCATCGTTTCCTTCATAAGCCCAGCATAGAAGAGATGCATCAATTTGATGCTGTATATAGACGGGGAAATATTTCTCAACAGGACTTTGCTAGGGGTAATACTCCTTCTCTTAAGTTAGACTCTGAGTATGTCTACACGGACAGCTTGTTTTATATGGATCATAAATCAGCAAAAAAGCTACTCGCTTTTTATGAGAAAATAGGCACATTGAACTGTGAAATAGATGCCTATGGAGACTTTCTGCAAGCTTTGGGACCTGGAGCAACTGTGGAGTACACCAGAAACACAGCGAATGTCACTAAAGAAGAAGCAGAGTTGATAGACATTAGGCAGAGAATATTTCATCTTCTTAAAGGAACCTCATTAAATGTTATTGTTCTAAATAACTCCGAATTTTATCACATTGGAACAACCGAAGAATATTTGTTTCATTTTACTTCAGATAGCAGTTTAAAGTCAGAGCTTGGCTTACAGTCCATAGCTTTTAGCACCTTTTCTGCAATACCGGAAAGTTCTGGTAATACATCCTGTATCATTCAAAGTATCCTGGATTCAAGATGTTCTGTGGCAACTGGCTCAGTTGTGGAGTATTCCAGATTGGGGCCTGATGTTTCAGTTGGGGAAAACTGCATTATTAGTGGGTGTCATATCATAACAGCAGCTGTTCTGCCTGCATATTCTTTTGTGTGTTCCTTAAGCTTGAAGGTGAATGGACACTTAAGGTATTCAACTATGGCATTTGGAGTGCAAGACAACTTGAAAAAGAATGTTAAAACATTGTCAGATATAAAGTTACTTCAATTCTTTGGAGTCTGTTTCCTGTCATGCTTAGATATTTGGAATCTGAAAGTTACAGAGGAACTGTTCTCTGGAAACAAGACATGTTTAAGTTTGTGGAATGCTCGTATTTTCCCAGTTTGTTCTTCTTTAAGTGATTCAGTTACAATATCCCTAAAAATGTTAAATGCTATACAGAACAAATCAGCATTCAGCCTGAATAACTATAAACTGTTGTCCATTGAAGAAATGCTTGTCTACAAAGATGTAGAAGACATGATAACTTATAGGGAGCAAATTTTTCTAGAAATTACTTTAAATACAAAAAAAAAATCTGATTTAGAGACATCTTAAATATCCTACACCTTGGCATTCTTGATTGAGCAAGACTACAAATAGAAGAGTTTTCTGTAGACTTTTATTTTTCCATTGAAGTGAATCAATGCAAATTATATTAACAATTACTGTAACATATTAATAACATAAAAATGTGAATTCTCCATTTTTGATAAAAGAATATTTTCAAGGGTGTAAGCTCAGAAAAGGGATTTTTTAATGCTTAGCACTATTTTAATTTTCTTTTTTATTAAAGGTGGATTTGTGGAGCATAGCTGTGCTCATATAATACTATAGTAGTTTTAAGTAATTTTCTAAACATACCTTTAGAGTTTTTCCATCTTCCTTTTGGGCTTTGGTTTCAGTACAGTTCTAAGTGTTTATTGGCATTTCTGTCTTCGAGCATAGTAGTCCTATTCTGATGAACTGATAAAAGTGGCATACTGTAGGATCTTCAGAGCACTGTAAGAATACTGTAGAAATACTTTTTTGGAAAGAAACCAATCGCTCACAAATTCAGATAAAATCAATTAAAATATTGTGATTATGTAATTAATAAATAATTAGATGCAAACAGCTTTGAAATTGATGATGAAAATCTGTCTCATTTATTGCTCTTACTGAAATGAAACTAAAAGTGTGTATGTGTTATTTTACCTTATAAATGTGAATATGTGTTTCCATATCTTTTTTTTTTTTTTTTTTAAGATTTTATTTATTTGACAGGGAGAGAGACAGCAAGAGGCGGGAGAGTGAGAAACAGGTTTCCCACTGAGCTGGGCCATGGTTGTATCCCAGGATCCTGGGATCATGACCTGAGCCAGAAGGCAGAGACTTAATGACTGAGCCACCCAGGCATGTGTTTCTATATCTCAAAATTTTTCCCTCAAGTTCCATTTATACAAAAGCATGTACATGTACAAAACTCAAATATCCGTGTGGGGAAAGTGGTAGGAATAATTGGGATTCATTAATAATCGTATAAGTTCATTTTGGACATTACTTATATCCTTTTATTAATCCCTTTACTAGAACTGTTAAATTACCAGATGGACTTATTTTACTCTCTATTTCATATTTTTTGTCCTTGTACTGGTGATGATACTGAGAAGTAATAATTGACCAAAGGTAGGCAGCAGAAAGGAGCCTGAAGAAGAAAATTACAGATGATAAACAGCTCCAAGAAACTAAAAATTGGCTGGAATCTCAAATTGTGTGTCCCTATTTTGCTGTAAGCATGCATGTGAAAGGTCTTTATGTCAAAGTGTAGTAGTAATTAGAGAAACAGTTTGTCAGTTTTGTGTTTTAACGTGAGTAAATTGAAATAAGAACTAGTCTGTGGTACTTTGATTTACATATTAACATGTCAATATAAAAATACTTGATATGGCTTGCCTACAACGTTCAATTAGTCTATTTCTGTGTTTTGTTTTGTTGGTTTTGTTTTTTCCTTTTAAGGTTCTTTCCAAGGAAAAACTAAAGATATAGCCATGGTTTAGCACTGACTGATTTACTTGCAGAGCTTTCAGAAGATACTATGTGTCTATCATTGAGTGAATGTTTAATACTGTATTTCACCTAAGTGCCATTGATTATTAAGAGTTACCATTATTTTATGTTCCACTAAAAAGAAAAAAAAACTACCAATAAAATATGGCACAATGCTTTCTTTCAGAATCAAACTCTTCTGAAACACTTTTCAACTCAGGAGTTGTTGATATCCATGTGCTTCTACCCAGTACCATCTTCTGTGTTATCAAAGATATTAGTAAAGCTATATGTCCTAAGAGTGCCTGGTAAAGCTATATGTCCTAAGAGTGCCATCACCACACTGCTGTCTGGATTGACTAAAAACTGTCAACACCAGATACCTGTTGTGTAAGTTTTGATGTTGATGGTTTACTATTTAGCAAAATTCAGTTTCATTTTTGCCTTAGTGTAATCACATGCCTCTAGAAGATAGTTGGCTTCCATTCAAAGTCAAATGGGAGGTTTCTGACAAATTGGTGGTCACTGTTTTAATCATCATTCTGCACAATGTATGGATTCTAGTTGCTCTGAAATGTTATCAGTTCCAAAGAATTTGGCATTTTCTCTTGCCTTGAGATGCATTACTTGGGGTAGTAACAAACATGTTCATGAACAGTGTATCTAACTCAACCAAAGTGATAGTCCCATGCATATATAAGTAAAATGTTGAGCATTTCCTCTTGATTTATCATTTTTATTTCATAAAATAACAGGCTTTAAATTCCATATACTCTCAAGTTTTATAGAGGATGGCTGTTATTTATAACTAAATATAGCCCATAAACTTATGGCTCAGTTAATAATGAACAGTGATCAAGGAAGGCATGGGGTGTGGGAATCCAGCATTTGGTATTAATCTACCTCAGGCATTTTTTTCTACAACTAAGCAAAACAGAATAAAGCATGTTATCATTATATACTAAGTTGAAGTAAAGTTTCAAATATCTAAGTGATATGCTGAAAATCACAATAATTTGATAATATTAATCCAGAATTAATTCCCATAATCTGTGATGATCATTCATCTTCTGAGGCTAAGCAACATCCCTATTTATATTAAGATTGTGAAATTCAGCAAAGAGCTGAAATCAAAGTACCTGCTGCAAAATGTATGAGTGACTGTCACAGACAGCTAGTAATTGTTTTACTACACACAATCAGGGATGGTATTTTATGTACACTGTGATGTCCTCTGGATTTGAGAACTAGAGGCCCAGAATTGAGGCACTTTGATGTAGTCTAGGAGAATCAAGATGGAAAGAAACAGCTTTAAAAATATTTTTAATTTGCCGAAAACTCTGTAAAGGATTTCAAATGCTTTATGTGTTGTTTATCGAAATAAATTTTCAGCTGTATCAAGGACTAAATTACCCCCCCAAAAAAAGAACTTTTTAAAATTTACTTGAAAGTTACCTTTTTTAAATTCACTTAGTACAAAAGAAAAAATTGAAGTAACTTAGCTTCCTCATTTAACTTAAATCTTTTGTGCCTATAAAATTTTGTTTAGACAATTTCTATTAAGGTTGAAGAACATAACTTTTACTGTTTATACTTAGTAAAATTGCATTATTTCCTGTACTGAACTTTATTAAAGATTATTACACATTCTCCTTCCCTCCAATACCACTGTGCTAACCTTTATATAGCATACTAGTGTTACATACTCTCAATTGTTTAAATTTACAGAAATTTCTAACTTTTTTTTTTTCTTAATGAGGGACAAAACATGAGTCTCATCTGAGAAAGGATTAGTTCCTTCCTTAGCAGAGCTATCTGCCTGAGCCACAGTAAGCCAAACTTGGCAACTTGCCAGTGAGCTATGGTCTAGGAGAATACAATTTTGGGTCAGGTTAAAAATTTAAATAAAAAATCTGAAGAACAGGCACCTGGGTGGCTCAGTCGGTTGAGTGTCTGACTCTTGGTTTAAGCTTGGGTCATGATCTCAGAGCTCTGAAATCAAGCCCCGTCACAGGCTCCAGGCTCAGCACAGAATCTGCTTAAGATTCTTCCCCTCCTTCCCCCTCTGCTGTTCCCCCTGCTCATGCTCTCTCTTAAATAAATAAAATCTTAGGAAAAAAATCTGGAAAACAATATGGTATTTCCTCAAAAATATAAAAATAGAACTACCTTACGATCCAGCAATTACACTACTAGGAATATACCCAAAGGATACAAAAATACTAGTGAAAAGGGATACATGCACCCCCGTGTTTATAGCAGCATTGTCTACAATAGCCAAACTATGGAAATAGCCCAAGTATCCATCAACTGATGAATGGATAAAGAAGATGTGGTGTGTATACACACACACACACACACACACACACACAGTGGAATATTATTCAACCATAAAAAAATAATGACATCATACAGTTTGCAATGATGTGGATGGAGCTAGAGAGTATGTCAAGCAAAACAAGAGAAAAATGCCATATGATTACACTCATCTGTGGAATTTAAGAAATAAAACAAGCATCGGGGGAAACAAGAGGCAAACCAGGAAATGGACTCTTAACTATAGAGAACAAACTGATGGTTATCAGTGTGGAGGTGGGTGAGAGGATGATGGTGATGGGGATTAAGGAGTGCATTTATTGGAATGAGCACAGGGTACTGTATGGAAGTGTTTAATAACTAAATTGTACACTGAAATTAATATACTGTATGTTAGCTAACGAATTTAAATTAAAACTTTTTTAAAAAATCAATTAAAAATGGGCAGAGAGTCTGAATAGACAGTTTCTTTGCTTCTTTGCTTCAGCTTCAGGGGCAAGCTTCAAGTTTGGTACTCATCTAGTGGCCCACCAAGTTACTCTCAAGGAATGTGAGTTACAGATGCCATCTTGGCACTCCCTGCCTCCCTGCTCCAGCTCACCAGTATCTCACAGAGGAGAGCTTATACACTTGTCTGGATCCTCAGTTTTGTTTCTTCGGCCCAAGGGACACCTCCAGATTGCCTGGCTCTTTTTGCCAGTGGGGTTTATGCTTACAGTCCCCTAGGACTATATATTTGCATAGTATTAAGAGCTGCAGCCTAAGGGTCTGGCTTCTAATCAGCCCAGATCTTGGCATTGAGATTCTCCCCTTTGAAACACTGACAGATTTAGCATATTCTTAAGTACTAGATGTTATTAAAGACATAATAGCTACTTGGACAAGCATAAAGGGTTGAGAGAAAACCAAGAGCTGGGGCACAGTTGAACAATGAGCATTATCTCCTATATTAGTCCACTTCTTTAAGACAGAAGTGTTTTTTTCATTGGCTGTATAGAAACCAACACAGTCAAGCAAAATGAAGAAACAGAAATGTGTTTCAAGTGAAAGTAAAATATAGAACATAAGTGGGGAAAATAATGAAACAGAGATGAGTGATTTATCAGATAAAGAGTTCAAAATAACAGTCATAAAGATAGTTTGCTCACTGAAATGAAGGGAAGAATGTGTGAACACAGTAAAAGTTCAACAAAGAGATGAAAAGTATAAGAAAGTACCAAACAGAAGTCACAGAGCTGAAGAATAAAATACCTGAACTGAAAAAAAAAAAAAAAATGCACTAGAGGGGTTCAGCAACAGACTAGATGAAGCAGAAGAAAGGATCAGTTAACTGAAAGTGCAGTAGAACACAATCAAAGCAATAACAAAAAGAATGGAGAAAAAAAAATGAAGATAAATTAAGGGACTTACAAAACAGTACCAAATGAACTAACATTCACTTCATAGGGCTCCCAGAAGGAAAAGAAAAGGGAAAGAGGCAGAAATCTTATTTGAAGAAATAATGGTTGAAAATTTTCCTAAGCTGAAGAAAGAAACAGAATCCAGATCTGGGAAGCCCAGAGTGTTCCAAATAAGATGAGCCAAAAGAGATCCCACCAAGATATACTATAATTAAAATGTCAAAAGTTGAAGATGAGAGAATTTGAAAACCAGCAAAAGAAAAATAATTTGTTACATAGGAACTCCCATAAGACCATAAGACCTTTACAGGCCAGAAGGGAGTGGCACAATATATTTGAAGTGTGAAAAGAAAAAAAAAAAAAAATTCCAACCAAGAATACTCTACCCAGCAATTAGCACTCAGAATTGAAAGAGAAATAAAGAGTTTTCTAGATGAGCGAAAACTAAAGGAGTTCATCACCATTAAACTGGTCTTGCAAGAAACGGTGAAGGGACTTCTTTAAGCTGAAAAGGGTACTAATTAGTAACAAGAACACATATGAAAGAATAAATTTCACTGGGAAGGTAAATATATAGTAAAGATAGGGGATTAATCATTTGTAAAGCTAGTCTGAAGATTAAAAGACAAAAGTAGTAAAAATAACTTTGATATCACATAATAAGATGAAGGATAAAAATTATATGATTATCTCAGGAGACATAGAGAAAGCTTTTGACAAAATTCAACATCCCTTCTTAATAAAATCTCAAGATTTAAGGATAGTGACTGAGATAGTGAGGGAATGTACCTCAACATAATAGAGCCCATATATGACCAAAACTAACATCATAATGGTGAACAGCTGAAAGCTTTTCCTCTAAGATCAGGAACAGGACAAAGATGTCCCCTCTTACCACTTTTATTTAACATAGTATTGGAAGTCCTAGGAAGAGCATTAGGCAAAAAGGAAAAGAAATAAAAAGCATACAAATTGGAACGGAAGAAGTAAAACTGCCACCATTTATAGAGGACACAATACTATATATGGAAAATCTCAAAAGCTCCAGGGGAAAAAAAAAAAAAAATATATATATATATATATATAAGAACTAATAAATGAATTTGTAAAGTTGCAGGATACAAAATTAATACACAAAGAAATCTTTTGTGTTTCTATACATTGATAACAAACTATCAGAAAGGGGAATTAAGAAAATGATCCCATTTACAATTGCATCAAAAAGAATAAAATACCTAGGAATAAATTTAACCAAGGAGTTGAAAGTTCTGTATATTGGTGAACAAAATTGAACACATAAATAAGTGAAAAGCTGTCCTATGCTTATGAATTATAAGAATTAACATTGTTAAATACAATGTTAAATACCCATACTATCCAAGGCAATCTACATATTCAGTGCAATCCCTGTCAAAAATTTTTATATGCAGCTTTTATGTATACATGACAAACAATCCCAAAATTTGTATAGAACTACAGAGGATCCCAAATAGCTAATAGCAATCTGGAGATAGAACAAAGCTGGAGGCATCATGCTTCCTGACTTCAAACTGTATACAAAGCTGTGGTAATCAAAAGAGTAAGTATGGTATTGGCATAAGAGCAAATACATAGATCAATGGAATTGAATAGAGAGCCCAGAAATATATCCATGCATATATGGTCAATTAATTTATGACAAAGTAGCCAATAAGATACAATGGGGAAAGAATAGTCTCTTTAATAAATGGTGTTGGAAAAACTGGACCACTATATTACTTTGTACATTCAAACTAACTCAAAATGGATTAAAGAATTGAACATAAGACCTAAAACCATAAAAATCCTAGAAAACAAGCAGTAAACTCCTTGACGTAGGTCTTGGTGATGATTTTTTTAATGTGACACCTAACGCAAAAGCAACAGAATAAAAAATAAATAAGTGGGACTACATTAAAATATAAAGACAAAGAAAACTCTCAACAATGTGAAAAGACAGCCTACTAAATGGGAGAAAATATTTGCAAATTGTATATTTAATAAGGTGCTTATATCCAAAATATATAAAACATCCCTTCAGGTTTTTGAAGATTTTTAATTTTTTTAAGTCATTTGTACACCCAATGTGGGGCTTGAACTCACAACCCATATGATCAAGAGTAATATGATCTACTGACTCAGCCAACCAGGTACCCTATCCAAAAATACAAAAAGAACTCATTACAAACTCAGAAAAACAATCCAATTTAAAAATGAGCAGAGGATCCAAATAGATATTTTCCAAAGAAGACATGCTATAGTCAACAGATTCATGAAAAGTTGCTCAAAATCACTAATGATCAATGAAATGCAAATCAAAACCACAATGCAGTATCACCTCACACCTTTTAGAATGGCTGTTATAAAAAAGACAATAACAAGTGTTGACAAGGATGTAGAAAAAAGGAACCCTTGTGCACTGTTTGTGGGAATGTCAATTGGTTGCAGCCACTGTGGAAAAGAGTATGATGTTTCCTCAAAAAGTTAAAAATAGACCTATAATATGATCCAGCAATTCTACTTCTGGTTATTTATCTAAAGAAAATAAAAACACTAGCTCAAAAAGATAAAGCATCCCCATGTTCGTTGCAACATTATTTACAATAACCAAGATACAGAAACAATTTAATTGTCCATTGAGGGATGAATAAAGAAATTGTGATACATATACATAATGGAATATTATTCATCTGCAAAAAAAAAAAAAAGGAGTCTTGCCTTTTGTGACAACATGGATAGACCTTGAGAGTATTATGCTAAGTGACAGAGAAAGACAAAAACTGTGATCTCACTTATATGTGGAATCTTAAAAACAGAAACAAAAACAAAAAGCCTCATAGATACTGAGAACAGGAACAAATTCATAGTTGGAAGAAATAGGATAGGGTATGAGCCAAATAGGTGAAGGGAGTCAAAAAGTACAAACTTCCAGTTATAAAATAAATAAGTCATGGTGATGTAACGGATAGCATGACAACTCTAGTTAATAATACTATATTCATATTTGAAAGTTGATAGGAAAGTTAAAAAAAAGTTGATAAGAGAGTAGATCTTAAAGTTCTCATCACACACACAAAAATTCTGTATCTATGTATGGTGACATGTTAACTAGACTTATCATGGTGATATTTTGCAATATATACAAATATAAAATTATCTTGTTGCATACCTGAAACTAATATAATGTACATCAATTATACCTCAATACCAAAAATGCACCCAAAAATTGGAGTAAAAGGATAATAAAAACTGCCAATTTTCAACCACACTGATATTTCAAGAACAGGAGGTAAAGTGGAAAAATGCCTGTAAATTAGTCACTATTATCATCCACCTGTAAAGCAGCTTGATTATTGACATTTGTGTCTAAAGATGTTCATCCCAAGGGCATTATTGTCCATGCAAGTAAATGACTGAAGGTAACAGACTTAATGTTTCCTTCTGGGCTGGTTGGACGAAATAGTCTCTTTTGAAGCCTCTGGCTGTAGGAATCTTGTAGGCTTCCAAAGAATAAAATTCAACCATTCAAACCAAGCGATTCATCTCTGATTGCTGCAGATTGGTACAATCCATCTGCTACTGTCATTTCCCAGCTCTCTGTGCCCAAATTATATTCCTTCAATTGTGCCTAATTGTATTGCTAAAACAATCTAAACTCTAATGTCTATATTTGGGCACTGTTTTATGGTGTTACTGATTTGCTTGTTGAATCTGCAACCTCCTTAAAGGCTCTTAAAATCTTTGCTCCAACCAACAATTTGTGGTAATATGAATGATTTTTAAAATCTATTTTTTTCACCATATCTACTCTTTTCTCTCTGCAGAACATTCAGATGGTTCAAGTTAGTTTTCATTTACTATTTCATTGTAGGAGAATGTCATATTGCCCAGAAAAGAATTAAAGCATTTACATCTTGGGGCAAAAATCTTTTAAAACACCACTCTGGAAATCAAGTAAGTGTTCATTTCATTTGCAGGTTGAAAAATGTTGTACTACTCAATGAAGTTTTACATGATTGGTTTCTTTCCTATTATTTTTAGCCCTGGGGTTTGAGAAAGTAAATTATATCCACCAATATCCTGTTCTTCAGAGAAGTTTCAAATGCTTTTAATAAAATCTGGAACTGGAAAACTTTTACTACACAAAGAAATAATTATGATATAACAAGTGGTCCAAGTGCAGATTTTAAATGTACAGACACATTGACAAGGACATAAATTAACTTATAAAATTCACTGCTTATATATCACTGGGATCAATTTTTAATGAAATTTAATAAGAAAGATCATCACTCATTATAATTGGTTAAAGTTAATAGAGTTTCTAATTAACTATTATCCAGTCAAATCAAAAGCTGTCTGTGGAAGCTATCCTATGAGAAGGGGGAAGAAAGTATAGAGTTTTGGAGAAATTCTTTTTTACTTGTTACTAATGTTTAAATACAATAGAAACATTTGCCATGAGCTCAGTACAGAAGGAGCAAGTTACCAAATTATCTGTGTTTCCTATATCTGCAGTCTGTTTCTATCCATATCTAGACAGCAAACATGCTGTAATTTCACAAACATAAAAATAAAGAAATAAGCAACAACAAAATAAACTTATTTTAGCCATATCATTTCATCAAGATACTGTCTATTTTGTATGTTTCATTTATAGCAGTTTTGAAGTTGTCTCTACTGGTCATAATATATTCAACACTGAGTTCTAGTTTTGTATACATACCTGCCTGCTGTGTCTCTTCTCCCTCACTGAAAACAATTCAGTAGGCATCTCTGTTTAAAGTGCTTTTGTCTTCCTCTGTCAATCCTCATGGTCTTTTCTATCTAGATAAATGTTCTAATCATCCACCAAATTGCTAAAGGCAAAAACCTGGAAGTCATCCATGATTCCTCACATACTTTCCTTCCACCTTTCCATCTAGTTCTTCATTAAGTGAAGTCTACACATTGAAAACATAACCAAAATGCATTCACTTCTCCCAGATCTTATGAAAACTACCATCTACTATTATTACCTAGGCTAATGCAGTACAACACCTTCTTTATGTGCAATAATCAGAAACTATCATCTGATTTTTATAATTGTGCATGAAGGTGAAGTTTCAGAGAGACTGCAAAAGAAAGATATTTTAAAAGATTGGCATTGAGTTTACTGGGCATTGAAAGGACAGAGAATATTATGGCCATGTCAATCTTGCTGCATTGTTTTCATCTGTTATTTACATCCTATTTTGCTTTCCTAAAGATTGCTGTTCAGGATGGCAAATCATCCTATTCCTTAACATTCTGCACTTCTTTTTCTGTGGAATTTTGCTTGGTAATAGTCTGCAAGCTCTTCAGCACACACACAGTGTGTATGTGTGTGTGTGTGTGTGTGTGTGTGTGTGTGTGTGTGTGTGTATATATATATATAAAGTGTGTGCTGATATATATATATATATATACTTTCCATATTTACTCTATGTAATCAGATATCAGCTGGAATTTTTCCCCCTTTAGATATAGGCAACATTAACTCAACCTCCATTATTAGCCTCATAGTAGTCTAAAATTCTCCTAAATATCTGTGAATTCCTAGAAAGCATATATTTTCACAATCACTTTTTTCTTTAAGCTTCCACTTCTGTTGATTTAGTTCTGTGTGGGCTTACATGTGAGTTTCTCACAATTCAATGAGTTGACTGCCTGTTTTTCATTCTTTGAGTCATTGTAAGTCTCAGAATTTCTATCTTTCCCCATAGCTACTACTTCATCCCACTCCAGGAAAAAAAAAAAAAAAAAAAAAGCCCTTCTCACACAAGTATCTCTGAATAATAGCAGTGATGCTAGAAGAAGGATATATATTAGACCAATGAAAACAGCAAATTAAACAATAACTATTCTTGTTCTTAGAAGTCCTTTAGCGTCCTCATTACCAAGAATTTCTTTACTGGTCACTTTATTGAATCTAAAATTATGTCTGACAACTCTCTCTCCTCCATGTATACATGGAGTGTATACATGGAGTGATACATGTATCACTATGTATACACACAAGTCAGCTAGATTATCTCTGGGAACTTAAATCCTCATTCTAGAGGGTTGTTCAGTTCGGCTCTCTCCAGAGAAAACTCTAGGTGGGTATTTCAAACCCTAGGTGTATATTTACCTAACCAGCTACATCAAGAAGCATCAGAGAACCTGAGGGCCTTTCATAACCAAGATCCACTTTCATTAGAACTTTACAGATATAAATATATATTTATCCCTGTTGTACAGATGCTTTCTTTAACTTTGAAATTTGGGCATAAAGGAAACGAGTACAACCAAAAATCATCCCTGTTACTAGTGACTGACCACTTATTACTACAACCCTTTTCGGAGTAATAGCCTCTGCTGAGTATTACTGAATAGTGATTCCTATGGTTTGGGGAGGAGGCTGAACTTAACACTATGAATAGAATCTATGAAAAGTTTTTGTGTATAGAAACTAAGATCGCTCACTCTTACCAACTGAACTTGAAGCAGTTTTATTGCCTACTCATGATGATAGCGCGCTTCTCCATAAGGCTCTGCAACCTTGACTCTGTCCTCGCTGCAGTATTCTTCTCACTCCAGGGAAAGTACAACTTTTGAAATGGGTTCTGGGAATATATTGTATTATTTCTAAGGTTGTCTAACCTCAAATGAGCATATATTTTGTTTTTAAAAACACCATCATTTAGAAAACCACATTGAAATGTGATGCTTTTTTTGTAACTTTACATTCTTATGAACAGGATACCACTCCAGTAATGATGTTAACTCTAGATCTCGTTTCAACAGCTTTCCTTCTCTAATGGATCATTTTCATCAGTACACAAATATACTGTTTTTTTTTTCCTCTAATTAAAATTTTCTTTCTCAGGATACCTGGGTGGCTCAGTTGTTTAAGTGTCTGCCTTCAGCTCAGGTCATGATCCCAGGGTCCTGGGATTGAGTCTTGCATTGGTCTCCTTGCTCAGCGGGGAGACTGCTTCTCCCTCTGCTTCTGCCTGTCCCTCCCCCTGCTTGTGCTCTCACTCTTTGTCGCTCTCTCTCTCTCTGACAAATAAATAGAACATATTTAAAAATTTATTTCTCGACTCCATTTCCTTCAGCTATTCATTTCTTTGCTCCCCTATACAATAAAAAATTTAGAATAAATTTTCTGCACTTCCATTCTCCAATATCTTTGCTCCCATTTAGTCTTCAACCCAGCTCAGTCTTTCTTTCCCTACTCCCACTTCATTGAACTTGTTCTGAGGTTTCCCAGTGTTTTCTATTTTGATAAATCCAGTACTCCTTGTACTTCTCATCTTTATTCCCTTCAACAACATTTGTCTCAATTGATCATTCCTCCTTTGAAATGCATTCATCTTTGGCTTCAAGGAACCCCACACTACTGTTTTTTTCCCAACTTATTTGTCACTTTTCAAATCTCCTTAACTCATTCCTTATCATCATTTGTACCTCATATCACTGAAAAGTCACAGGTCTTTGTATTTACATTTCTCTGTCCACATTCACTCCTATGGGATGTCATCCATTCTTATATCATCCATGTGCTATCAAGTCTCAAACCTATATTTCTAATTATCAAAGTATAATTCTCAAAAATGTAAAAATATAATTCTATAAATTGTGAACATACATCAGAATGTCATTTAATCTATTAATGATTAAATCAGTGGAGTGATGAAGTTGATTTTATATTGTTACAGATGTTACAAAGAAGAAAACATTTATACAATGTTAGAAATAATTTTGCCCAATAATACAGTGGGTTGCCTTCTGAGGAAATGAGATGCCTCGTACCATAAGCAAAGGGACTGGAAGACAGTTTACCAAGAGTTTTACCAAGAATTTTTTTTTTTTTTTTTTTTTTTTTTTTTGGTAAGAGGTAGGTTTAGATAATGATAGCCGGTTGAGTTTCCTGGAAAGCAGAATCTGAGATGGAGTTTAGAGTGCAGCATATATCTTAATGAGTGAGTTTGGGACTAATAATTATACAAGGAGGGAACAGAGTAGGATTGAACATAAGGGAGAAGTCAAACTGTGATACAGGTCCAATGACAGTCTTGACAGGCTCATGCCAAGAGGGATTCTGGTGCTAGAATGACACTTTAGTGCTATCCTAAGTTGGCCCTGAGTAGCCACAGTTTATACTGCACATCAATCATCATTAGATATGGACATCTTGGAAAGGAATATCTTGGGCAAAATAGCTCTCTATGGCTGAGGCAATCTGTGAATGGAGCTGATGGCTTAAAGCTCTCTACTGACAGCATTCCCAGTAGCTGGGTAATAAGCCCTTTATTGGAAAAAAATTTGGGTGCCACATCATAGTGTTCACTACAATAAACTATGAAGTCTAACCCAGTGCCAAGATTCTTTTTATATGCAACTATTTTAATAAAACATTGCATGTTCTAATTCAAGTTGAATTATGATGACTTCCAAACTTCCAAGCATGCAATATCATACATAGTTTAAGTGGACTCAATCCATGATGAAAGAAAGAAACTATGCTTTAGTAAATGTGTCAATCATTTATTTATAGAAGCAAATTTTTATAATATATGTCACAAATCTACATGATAATCCCAAGTGCCAGATTTTACTTTTGACTAGCTGAGCAAGCTAAAATATTCATAAATTCACATGGAGCCAGATGGCTTCCCACTGAATATGCATTTGAATGATTCCTGTGCATTATTTATTCCAAGAAGTACACAAAATACACCATCATCATAGTAGGGACTTCTAATGTTTGTTTCAGAAAGGAATCAAGAAATAACAGGTGTCCAATGCTAACCATATTTTGGGTTGAGCTTTGAGTCCATGTGTATTTGAAAATTACTGAGACAAAATAAATATAGTTGCTTCCCAATAGTCTCTGAAATATTAGGAATCTGAAATAAGGAGTTTTAAACAGGAATAGCTGGTGGAGCGCTTGGGTGGCTCAGTTGTTAAGCATCTGCCTTTGGCTCAGGTCATGATCCCAGGGTCCTGGGATAGAGCCCCACATCAGGCTCCCTGCTCCATGGGAAGCCTGCTTCTCCCTCTCTCACTCCCCCTGCTTGTGTTCCTTCTCTGACAATCTCCCTCTCCGTCAAATAAAATCTTAAAAAAAAAAAAAAAAAAAAAAACCAAGAAACAAAAAAACAAAACAATAATAGCTGGCATTGGTAAAGGAGAGAGCTAAACTTTATGAATATTTTTTTAAAAACTAATTTGCTAGGTCTCTAAAACTTCAAATGTATAACACAATAAAACTGTTGCCATTTATTATTAAGTTGATCAGTATTTTTTGAGGGTGCATATATTTTGTTTTTCTTTTCAGGTTGAAATTCCAGATGTGAATTAGAAATGAAAACATAATTTAATCACTGTTTCTTAAAAATATTTTGGGAAAGATGAAATGATAACTTTCTAATTTTTTTTATTTTTCAATTCAGAGTATTATTTTCATTGAAATCTTCTTTTCTCTTTTTAGAGCTTCCTGTTCTCTAGAGATACATTTTTCATTGTTATTTCTCTCTCATTCTTGCTCTTTTTGCCTTTAAATATGGTAAACAAGCACAGTTGTTTTTTAAACTGTATTTTATAGTTCTACTATCAGAAATCAGTGAGGATCTGCTTCTGAACCTGATTTTTCAGCTCATGTTGCCATGCTTTCTTGTATGTCTGATTAACTTTGATTGTTTGCTGCTCATTGTCCTTGGTAAAGTATCTGCAGGAGTTCTCTATGGCCTAAAATGAAAGGACCTTCCTCAAACATTGGCATTTGCTTCTGTTGGGACACTGGAGAGGCATTACGAGTTGAGAACAGTTTTATAGAAATTCACCTTAGGTTCTGTAGCCTACCAGGCTTTGCATATCCAGAGGGCAAATCTGTAGTGAGTGTATTTATGGCCATTAATTTCTCAGAGATCTTGTTTTACTTTCTTTTTAATTTCTCCTGCTTTGCTTAATACCAAAGGAACCCATTATACAATTCCTTTAGTCTGGAATAAAGAATGACAGATTTACTTCTAGTTGATCCATAATCCGAAGAATAAAAAGTTTTGGGGAAGTTCTAGCTTAATATGTCCAAGATCCCATCTAAGAATCTCCAATCCATGGTTGCCTTGGGATACCTTCTGATTCTTTGGAACCTAAGAGCAAATGTGTGTTTTTCCAACTTACACAAGACAAAAATTAATTCCACACTCCAGTTATATTTTTGGGTTCAAGCTTTTCCCTAAAATGACTATGTTTGCTCTTATATTATTTTAGTTCATCAATATTTTTAATATTTAGCATCTAAATATCAGTCCTCTATTATCATTTATATGATGCATAAATTATGTCTTTATTCTGTTGACGTATTACTAAATTTTTTTGCTAGCAATGGTGTATTTTTATCAGTGGCATACCAGGGCATGGTATGTTAGCAAAGGGGATGGTACCAGTAGATGGTATATCTTTATAATGAATGTTATGGTCATGGAATGTAATGAAAAAGAAAATGCTAAATTTGGAAAGAGAAAAAAAAATCAGGATAAGGTAAACATCTAGACCCTAATCCCTTTAAAGTCCACATTAAAGAAGCCATATAACAAGGTAGACAACCCAACACCTAGCATAATGCCTGCTATAGAGATAAATCACTCTAAATCTGTTACAGAGGAAGCCAAAATATGCATAGAAGGAGAAGTGAGTTGGGGGAAATTGGAGGGGGAGACGAACCATGAGAGACTGTGGACTCTGAGAAACAAACTGAGGGTTTTGGAGGAGAGGAGGGTTGGAGGTTGGGTGAGCCTGGTGGTGGGTATTATGGAGGGCACATATTGCATGGAGCACTGGGTGTGGTGCATAAACAATGAATTCTGGAACACCGAAAAGAAATTTTAGAAAACAAATAAAAATTTAAAAAAAAAAGAGAATTATCTACCTACACACAGCCCCATTTTCTATTCAATTGCTCTGTTTTATTTTATTCGTAACCATGATTACTGCTTGGATTTATTTATCTGTTAATTTGTTTTGCTCTTTTTCCTTCACTGGAATTGAATACAGCCACCAGCAGGCACCTTTTCTGTCTGGTTCACCACTTTAACACCAACACCTCATATAAGGCTCATCATATAAAATTTCAATAAATATTTGTTGAAGATATAAAAAATATGCATAAGCAGACAAAAGGTTTTGTTCAGTGTATGTGCTTTGAAATAGGAAATTGGTATATATAATTTCCTCAGGGGTAAGATTATTATTTAAAACAAATAATATAGACCACTTCTCTAACTTCAAATTATCAAATATATATTGAATGTTAATTATGTGTCAGGGTCTTTTCTAGATAGTAGGGCACTTTTCATTGCTCTCAGGGTTTTTTAGTCTAGCAAATGACAAGACAGGGGAAAAAAAAGTAATTGTAGTAACTTGTGACTAGAGCTATAATAAACAAACTGCCATGTGTCCTGAAGGGCAGTCAGCATAAGGGACTAACAAAAGGTACATGATCAGGACAGGCCTCTCAAGGAAGTAAAATTTATATCAAGACCTGAAGGAATAATAAAAATTGACATGCTTATGGAGGTGTTTGTTTGTTTGTTTGTTTTGAGGTGGACAGAAGGAGAGAGAGTAAATAGTGGAAATAGCATTTGTGAAGATCGATAGGAGAGGCTCTAAAAGAAGCCCTGTCTGAAGTGTAGTGTGTGTAAGAAGGAGCTGCTTGGGGAAATACCCAACGTTTAGGTTAATTTATAGTCCTTCATAAAAATGTTCATGTACCTTTCATAAATTAAACAGGGTCAATTATCCCAGAGAGTAGAGAAGGTAGTATAGTTTTGTGTGTGTGTGTGTGTGTGTGTGTGTGAGAGAGAGAGAGAGATAAGTGGGGGTAATTGTTCCAGTATTTGGCTACCAAATGGCAAAGTTGACTTTTTGACAGTAAGGAATAGGAAAGCAAATAATTTTTTTAAAAATAAAAAAATAAAAATCCAATATCTTCCCACAAATCACTTCTTAGTAAAACACTATAAATTAAGGGAGGGTGGTGGTCCTTGTGATAACTTTGCCTAACCATAAGTAGTGCACAAAGAACAACACTGTAGAATTGAAATGAGAGAACTGGAAAAGAGGAAGCTCACAAGCATATTAACATAATATGGATATTTCACAGGAGCTTATTTACTCTGAACTTCAAAAAATAGATTTCAAAACTTTAGTGTTTAATCCTATAGTTTATATTCTCTTTAAACACATATTTCTGGGAAATGTTTTTGTTTAGACATGAATAGCTACCTTTTGTCTTTATAAGACTTTATCATCATCTGTGCTGAACTAAAAATCCAGTATGCAGGTGGCTTTTTTATTGATATAGAAATGACACCACATACAACATTATTATATCAATCTGATTTAAAGAGCAAAAAGAATATGTTTACGTAGTTAGCTACACTGCATAAACCTTTTCTTTCATGGCTCTTGGTAGAAAAATAACAGTAACAACAAAAATACTTACATAAATGCATATTTTATAGTCCATAATCAGACATTAGCTAAAGCAATGAAATCATCTTCAAAGTTTTCCAGTGAATAAAAACAGAACATAATTTTCTAGTTAAGCATAAAGCTCAACATAGGGCAAAGTATAAAAATTGGACAGTGTTTTAGTTTGGTTCCTAGCTCTACTGTTAACTCATTGTGATCTGCATTAAGCCAAAAGTCAAGATACACAAACACTAGGGGCCACTGGTCCATGTGAGTCTGGAATGGGTTGATAAAACTTTACTAGGAAGCCTTTTTCTTTCTTTTTTTTTTTTTAAGATTTTTATTTATTTATTTGACAGAGAGAGAAAGGGTGCACAAGCAGGGGGAGAGCAGGCAGAGGGAGGGACAGAAGCAGACTCCCCACTAAGCAAGGAGCCCTGACATGACTCCATGGCAGGGCTCAATCCCTGGACCCTGGGATCATGACAGAAGCCAAAGGCAGACGCTAACTGACTGAGCCTCCCAGGTGCCCCTGGAAAGCCTTTTTCAAATTAAAACAAAAGCAAACAAATAAAGCACCTTCTAAATGGATGATAATATGCTGCCTATTTAATTATGATATCTAGGAAAATTTAATGGTTTAAAGGAGCACTTAGAAAATATGTTCAGTCATTCCCTTTAGCTAGGATAAATATATTTCATAATCCCTTACTGCATATCCAAGAAAAACTTTTTTTCTATGACCTTTCTTCTATAATAATGAGGTAGGTGTCCTGCATTGAACACTGCGTTTCAAGTGTAATTTCAGTAGACTTACGTTAAAAACTTTTATGATCCTCTTTGTAATGTGATGCTTCTGTTTAAACCACTCACTTTCCTTAGTATGTTTCTTGACATAATATACCATGAATTCATATATAATTTGCATATTCCTCTCAATGATAGAACACTGGCTTATACTACTTCCCCAAGTGCTTCTCTCCTCTGATAATTATGGGGTTTTTTTAGTTTTTCCAAGCAATGTTGGTTTGCTTTTTTATTCCTTTTGAAACTCTTATTGTTATTTTTCCTCCTTCTGTTTCCTCCTGTTGCTGCCACTTTATGTAATTTGTTTGTCATTTGCTATTTATGACTTTTCCTAACTTAATCCCATCAATTATTTGTCTCAAAAAAAAAAAGAATCCAAGTTGAAGTTTAAGTTACCTTGATGTCCTCAGTTTTGTTTAATTTGTTTTATTGTATAAGCAATAATAGACATTTTAATGAACATTGTCTTAATAATTTCTCTGAATCCTCTAAAGTGATATGATTTAAATTGTGTTCAAGCTCTCATTTTATCATATGTTCAAACTTAAAATAGTCGTTTCTGTTCCAAGATTTTTAAAGCTTCTCAAGCAGCAAGACCTATTTCAAGTCATGCCATGCCCAAAAAACCTTCTATAGCCAGCCCAGTGTAACCCTTTCCTTTTCTGAAGTTGTACAGTGTGTGGTTTTTTGCACCATCCATATGACAGCATCAAAATCTACTTTGTAGAGTAAGTTTTTTTTTAATTTTCCTGCTGTTATTGTACCAGATAGATAGGTAGATATGTATATATGTGTGATAGATACAATGTATATACATATATAATGTACCTATGTATGTAATGTATGCATACTTATGTATATATACTATTTACACATATATATAATTGTACATACTGGACAAATATAAAGGTACGTGGTCATCAGAAAGGAACAGGTATAGCAGCTGCCTCTAATAACTTTAAAAGATGCAGCCCCAATATATCATCTTTAGATGATTTTGCAGATTAATGCAGGTCCAGACTCAGTAGAAGAAATGAGAATTATCAAGTATTTCAAAGAGAGATAGTATGGTCTTTAGAGGATCTGTAGATAACTATTGTGATTAGCTAACAAGTTAACTACTATGTACCTAAATAAGATGGTTTTCAGCATCATGGGAAATGAAAGTTTCAGAAAGATGATGATAGAATTAATTTGTTAAACCTCAATTGATGGCATGCATTTATCTCTCATTCTGATATGCCTAAGGCCCTCACAAATTCCAAATGCCTTGTGACCCTTCCCCACAGGCTCCATCACTTCTCTGGCTGCATATATGAATAGTAAAAAAGGGAACAATTTTAGGTTACTATTTATTTAATCAGATCCAGACTTCAACTTGGGCAACTCTGGGCAGCAGTTAGGAAATGGTATCACATAGTAAGCCAACTTAAACAATTAGACTCAAGATTTGGAATTTAACTCCAGTATATTCTGCCATGACTTAATAAACCTAGGCATCAGAGACACCCAAGTTAGAAGTATCTGCATCAAATTATTTTAGCTCTCAAAAGGTGTTGATCTTAAATGGTAGGGTTTGTACTGTGGAGAAAGTGGGGAATCCTTGGGGAGGAAGGAGCTGCTTCTAACAGTTTCTACCACGTTGTAATTCCAAACATGAATCTCTTCCATTGAGGACAATTTTTGAAGGTTTTTAAACTGAGCTAAGTCTAGTTCACATTTTTTCACGTTGGCATAGACCTCAAGTGACCATAATTATGGAGTCAAGGGGTAAATCAGAGAACTAGATAGAGTGAGAACATCAAGGAAAAGGTGGTCTAAATAGTTTATGGAATTATAAAGGCTCCTCAGAGGTGCTAACGTCTCAATTGAATTCTTAATATGATTTTTCATGAGTGGTATGGGCAAAAATAGTAGAGGCAGTCACTCTCCATATTACCAGACTAGGGAAAGTACAATACACACTTACTTTAAATGCAGTTAAATGCAGTGTTAACTTCTGAAAATGACTCTCCGTGAAAAAAAATTATCTTGAAATTCACAACAATTATGGAGTACTCTTGATAATCCATTTTAAGAAAGGGAGTAAAATTGTAAAGAAAACATGTAATTTGTTCATAAACTCTAATTGAAATCATTAATTTTACATATATTTTAAGTGTATGTGTATATGTATATATATACACTTAGATTATTAAATTTGAATATCAAGTGGGAAGTGTATGTTATTTGGATACCAGTAAAATAAGACACAAACTTATTATGACATATATTGACTATATAAAATTGGAAACTTGTGTTTATTATCAAAAGTATGCTGACATTAGGATGTACTCCAATATTACTTTGCTATAACAAGTCCCCTAATAATTGTTTTCAGGGACAATAATGCCTACAACAAGAAATCAAAGCGGTGTAGCCCTATAAACTGTGCTTTCTGTTGATTCACCCCACCAAATGGATTAATCCATTAACAGAGCTGTGAGTAAAAATTGACTTTTTATTTTATTTTTTATAGATTTTATGTATTTATTTGAGAGAGAGAGCAGAATGAGAAACAGAACATGAGCAAGGATTAGGGGCAGAAGCAGAGGGAGAAGCCCAGGTGCCCCAAAATTGACTTTTTTGTATCCCCAACAGTTTCACACTAACTTAACCATAGCAATCCTTTTTAATTTCTCTTCAGGACATTCAAGATTATATGTATATGAAATTTCAGCTGTGAAGGGACCCAGTCTAGTTCCACAACTACAGTATAAAATGGATAGAAAATGTTAAGTTGAGTCAGTGTCAGTTCTAATTGGTGGGATGCTGAGCTGGGCTATGTGAACAGAAGGGGGATCATGAACTTCTGAGTGCATGCCAAAGACTGATGCCATTTTTGGCACTGTATGATATAGGACTGCAGGAGGATGGCATGAAAGTGTATGGCATGATAACTCTTATCACTATCCTTCCACTAAGAAGATACAGGACAAGATATAATTAGAAATAATGATTAACTGTGCTTGGACAGACTACTTACTGAGATTGTTTCTGCTTAGAGAGACTAAGCAAAGAATTGGTCATATGGAATCACTCTGCAGGCTTTCTAACAAGCACATGTTTTATAAATCCACTTTTTGAACCTGTAAGTAATTTGCTCAACCTACATAAAATTAGCTTTCTGTTCATTTTGAGAAATAGCCCCAAGTGGATAATTGGTAAGTGATAAGAAAGCTCAATGTAAGTAGAACTATGTTTGTTTCCCTCTTCCACTTTTTTTTCTTTGTTAATTTGTTTGATTTTCAGAAGAGATCAGGTGCATTCAGAGTGGTATGGCCAGAGATTATTTGTTTGACTTTTAAATGAGAAATCTCAGGCATGGAAGTGTTATGCCTAAAGACAATAATTTATTAATTGAACTATAAATTATAACATAGTGTTATTTCCTTATCAGGCCAGTTGACTCAGGAAGGGAGAAAGAAGGATAAAAGGAAAGTAGAAATGGCCTGTGTCATGAAGTTTATATTATTCTGATGGTTTTAATGATATTTTTTTTCTAAGTGGAATCTAGGCTTTATTATATGTACCTTCTCATTACCAATCACTTATATCTCTATAATAGGGCAAATGTTTTATTGCAATTGCCTGTTTATGTGTCTCTCCCTGGCCACCATGAGCACTTTGGAGTGCATGGTATAGTACATGCTTACTGAGCGAATAGATCAATCAATCCACCAATAAAAAGCAGAACTGACAATTGAAAGAAGCCCCATCAATTTGGAAAAGAAAGTTTTAGCCAATGACAGAGATGTGACTCATTTCTGTTTATTTAGATTCTTTAATAAAC
Organism: Martes martes; assembly: GCF_963455335.1. Classification (NCBI taxonomy): domain Eukaryota; kingdom Metazoa; phylum Chordata; class Mammalia; order Carnivora; family Mustelidae; genus Martes; species Martes martes. The sequence goes on along the minus strand of NC_137891.1, from coordinate 130,534,054 downwards.
TTTACTTCATGTTTACCCAGCAACAAAGGAAGGCAAAGGAAAAATTAAGATTTTTGCATTTGCAGTCGTAGTATATTGGAAACAAAAATAGCAATATACTTTTTTTCTTTCTTTAATATACCCTCACATTTTGAGATGCTGAGAACACCTGTTTAAATTACTGCGAAATTGATTTTTTACCTTTACTTTCATTCTTATATATTGTCAAGTCCTATTCATTTTTAAGAATTAATCGAAATATTACCTCAGTAATGTTCAGATTCATAATGGTAATTTATAGCTCCATCCAACATACTTCAGGAATTCTAGTGGAAAAGAAAGGAAACTTGTTTAATAAGAATCTTACAAATTATACTTCTTTAAATGTGGAAATTTATGCTTAAAAGGAAATTGATCAAATAATTTTTAATTGAATAGTTTTATCTTAGCTAATAGACAAATTTTCTTTAGAAGCTTGTGTTTAGGGAGCCTGGGTGGCTCAGTTGGTTAAGTGACTGGTTTCAGCTCAGATCATGATCCGGGGTCCAGGGATCAAGCCTCACAGCAGGCTCCCCCTGCTCTGCAGGGAACCTGCTTCTCCCTTTCCCTCTGCCTACCATTCCCCCTGCTCTCTCTCTCTCTGTCAAATGAATGAATAAAATCTTTAAAAAATTTTTGTTTTAATAGGAGGAATTTTATGTTTATTAAGCACAAGGAAAAAGCCTAAATGTATACCAATTAGTAATTCTATGTTTAAAGCAATAATTCTCTAAATTGCTTGTCAACCAGAAATAATACATCAACAATCTAAACTTCCCTAAACTTTGGAACATATTAATAAGAACTCATGTACAGTGAAAGAACAATTTAGGTTTTAAGTGTAAATGAACTCAGATTCCTAAATTTGTTAAGAATTGTTCCAAGGACATCAGTTTGATTTCATGGGATCCATGTCCTTTATAATTTATCTGTTGGAATCATAAAGGTAGAAGTGTCAAGGTCAGTTTTATATTTTTCATCTTGAGAGCATCCTTTTAAATATTTATGAAGAGACTAGTATGAAATATAAATAGCAGATGCACAAGTGTAGATAGGGATAAATAAATAATATGAACCCAAAATAAAGAAATTCAGAAAGAATGTAAATAGGCTTATTGAAAGAGTATTAGAACATATCTATGTATGTGCTGAAGTGGTCTGATAAATCATTTGAAAAGACGGAGACATTAACATTAGATTTAGGCAATTCAGTAGAACATGGGGGTTGGTCAAAAAGGAATAGTTGAAGAACTAAGGTATTTACTAAATCTACCATGACATTTTGAATGAAAAAAAAAGTATGAAAGAAAAATTGCTTACTATGAGTCATATATTCCTTTGAGAAGGCTTTTCCTTATAAGTTATAAATATTCCTTGACAAGCTCAAATGGTCTTGTTAAGAAATTACTATTTTAGGTCTTATTTATTTTATATTTTTCCTTAATTTTTAAAAATTATTAAACTTTTCTACTAAAACTTTTACATCTACAGAAAAATTGAACAGAAAGTACAGAAAGTTCACATATACTCTTTATTACCACCCTCCTCAGTCTCCCCTATTATTGGCATCTTAAATTATTGTGGTACTTTTGTTACCATTGATGAACCAATATTGATATGTTATTATTAACTAAAGTCCATAGTTAATATTTGTGATTTATAGTTCTATGGGTTTTTCCAAATGCATAATGCCAAGTATTCACCATTACATTATCATACAGAATAATTTCACTACCTTAAAGAATTCTTGTTCTCCACCTATGCATTCCTCTCCCTTCCCTGCTCCTCCAACAACCACTGATCTTTTCATTGTCTTCATAGTTTTGCCTTTTCCAGAATGTCATACAGCCAAATCATCTACCGCCCTAGTGATTTCCATAGAATAAAACTCTGAGAATCTAAACAATCTTCTTTTTTTCTTTACTATAGTGTTTTCTTCTCTCTTCTCTTACATTGAATTCAAAGACACAAAAACCTTCAGATAAGTAGGCAGTTCACTTTAAGCAACCTTAAAATGGTGCTCCTCAAAGTATGCCTCGGGTAGCATCTACCTGAGTGATTAGAATCACTAAGCATTCATGTTGAAATTCAGATTCCTTGGCCCTAGTACTGATCTTACTGAATAAGAATTTCTAGGGATGTAACCCTAGTTCTATTTTCTTTTCTTTCTTTCTTTTTTTTTTTTTTTGCATAGCTCCTTAGGGGGGCATCTACACTCGCTAAAGTTTGAGAAGTTTACCATTTTTATAATTAGGTTGTGTTTTTGATAATATATGAGATAACATGCTTTTGAACTTTTGGCAGTCCAGAACGGTGAAGAGTAGGATTCAATCTAGAGCATTTGGCCAACTCAACATAGAAAGAAGTAATTTTTACAGAAATATACTCAGTAGTGAGGAGAATATTTCCTGATTCCATGTGGATTCCCTCCTACATCCCTTAGGAAAGAAAAGTGAAAGATATTATCCTGGGTCATTTGCTTATTCCAGCCTTTTCTTCACCTTCCAGAAGGCATGCGGGAGGATTACTCCACTGCCCTTAACCCATGACCTAAACTCATATTCTTAGAAGTGGCTTGTAGATTTTGTTCCTTTGAAAGTAGGGAATTGTTATAGTTTAATAACATTAAATATTTTATGTATTGGGGTTACCATTTCCTGAATTTTTATGCTGTTATCCTACCTTTTTAGGGGGCAGAGGACAAAATTTATTGCTCCAGAGTATAACAAGATTCAGTTGAGTTGCTGATTGGATTTGTAAACTAATAGCACAAATTGTAGCTTTTGAAAATCAAAGCTTTCATTTGTAAGAGCCAGCCTTTCTGAAAGAATAGAACTATTTTTGAAAATCAAAAGGAAGAGCCCTAAAAATTAATGTATCAAATTTGTATCGTAAACAGGAAATTGGAAAAATAATGCAAAATAATCTAAGAACTAGGTTTTCCTACTGTTGGTACAGGCAGTAAACATACACACATGCACACACATACTGGAGTAAGACTTGAGATAGTAGAGAGAAAAAGAAGATCAGGAAAAATAGATTAGGTGTCCTCAAGATCTGCAGTCCTGCTTCCCATATCTGACCCTCTGGATTCACAGTATGGAAACCATGGATTGTTTTAGGGAAATCTGAGAGAAGGGAGAGCTTGTGCATTATTTCCCAAGGCTACACCTTGGGAGACACAAGTCTCTTAAAGAAGTCTACCCAGTATGGCGTTCAGGACTATACTAAATACTTGGTGTTCAATACCAAGCATTGAGGAAGTCAGGTGCCTGGGCCAGTGAGCCTAAAGGCTGTCTGTCTGGGGACAACAGAGACTTTCTGACATGAGGAGATATGTGTCTCATAAGTGCTAAAGGAAAGCAGGTGCAACTGGCCTTCAAACAAGGAAAATGCAGAATGCATAGGACAAGTAACCAGAAGCCCCCACAGAATAGCAAACAGCAAAAGCCATGGCAGCATATACTGATGAAGAGAGATAAGGAAAGTTATATCTGTGGGTGGGCAGAGATGTCCATGAAGTCAGGTTATCTACTTCTCTAGCTATATCTGATAGGTATAGAAGCCCACTCTCTGGAGCATAGATTACCTTTGCTGAGAAAAAGGTGTGGGGAATCCTAAATTTACCTTAGCATTTACTTCAAAAAGACAAACTATTGGGGCACCTGGGTGGCTCAGTGGGTTGAAGCCTCTGCCTTCAGCTCAGGTCATGATCCCAGGGTCCTGGGATCGAGCCCCACATCGGCCTCTCTGCTCGGCGGGGGGCCTGCTCCCTCCTCTCTCTCTGCCTGCCTCTCTGCCTACCTGTGATCTCTCTCTCTGTGTCAAATAAATAAATAAAAATCTTTAAAAAAAAAAAAAAGACAAACTATTTGAATGTTAAACTATAATAAATGTAACATTCATACCTGTTACATTAAAACTATATCCTCTGGAGGTGAATTTCAAGATCAAAATCTATATCCTCTAGGTATAATTATATTATACAAAAGAAATACATAGTTAAAAATCAGATAACTTTACTATGTTTTACATTTTTTCTACATCATGCCCTGAGTTCATTTATATCAGTAGAAATATGCAAAGGCCAAGAGAAATGAACCCCATGAAGTAAATGGAAGGTGAATGAAAGAAGAATTATGGCAGACTTTAACAATAATAATATCTACCTTGAACTTCAGAAATATATAGACCCAGAATTGATTCCAGACTTGTCCGCCTACTAGCAAATCTGGATTTTCTCATCCATAATATAGGAATGATATATATACATTGCAGAATCCTGCAACATATGAGGTATAAATGACAAAATGTATATAAAGCACTCCGACTGGTATCTATCACACAAGAAGCGTTCAATCTTATTACTCACGATATTGTTCTCATCATTGTTATTTTATGAATTGCCATTTGTAGAACTCAGTGTCTTAGATTTTATCTATGATTCTTATGGTGTTCAACATAATCAACACAGGTAAAATTTAATCATGGTCTATGTTGAGAATTTCTTCTTATAATTTTGTACTTCTAATATAGGCAATACTTACACTTATTTCTATTAGTAGCATGTCAGAGGGTGTGGGTTCCCAGTATTTATATAGAGAGGGGAATTCCATCACCAGTCACTCTTTTCCAACTGGCATTACTTTAACTCAGGGGAAACTGATTAGGAAGGAGCTCTAGATAGTTTTAATAGCTGTTTGTGAACCTCAGATGTAACTGAACAACTTTCTAGATTTACCTATTAAATGTCTCATGAAGCTCTGCATGGATAGATAATCAATTGATGGAGGTAAATAATCCTATTGAAACATTTGCTATTTGTTTTTGATACAGCTGTTTTAAACAGACTGATTAGTTCCCTTTATGATTTCACCCTTGAAAGCACAAACTGTTTTGTTCTTTGTCATTGTTGCATGACATTCCATTTGGCAGTCAGCTTATTTTTAGCCAGACTATCAAAGTATTTTTCAACTGGACTGTCATTGCACTTGAACTTGGAATCTTGTAACCTGAGGAACTGCACTGGGAAAAAGAAGAAACTTCTAACAAATGGGAAATTATAAATCTAGACCAACCCAAACTTGCACTGGTAATTATTTTTATATCCTTAAATGTAACATGGTTCAAATAGTAGTTATAGATAATTAACACATCATTGGAGTATCTGTTAATTTTTACATGGAGAAAATGACAATGTATTATATGAAACTGTTGAGATTATCTGAACTCAAATTATTTTTCTCTGAAAGATTTTTAAAGAAAACAGAAAATGTCTTACAAAAGTATATTAGTTGTTAGGTAAAACATTCTTAGGAATACTGCTGAATATAGAGATTTTAGAATTATATCTTAAATATCAAGTATTTGAAACCTAAAAACCTTTGTCTAGGAACTAGAGATTGATATAATTAAAATGCAATAAAATCAAAAGAAATAAGGCAAATATATTCTTTTATGTAAATATATTATCCAATATCAAATGGGTTCTTAATTACTACAATTCAATATGATTGCATTTTAGATATAAACATCTGTATTTTAAGCTCACAATCAGTAATTTAAATTAAGTATTGTAGAATTTAGAATAAAAAACTGAGTTTTAATTACTTGTATGTTATGATCTGTGTCTGCATTTTGCAAAGCACAGCTATGAATCAGTCCCATTTGTTTTTCTTTACTAGATGAATGGAAGAAGAAAGTCAGTGAATCTTATGTTATTATAATAGAAAGATTAGAAGATGACCTGCGGATCAAAGAAAAAGAACTTGCAGAACTAAGGCACATATTTAGGTAAAGTTCTCAGAGTTAATTTTTCTTGGTATAAGTATCTTTACTAATTATCTTGTTTTCGATACATGTATATTTAAAAACACAACCCATAGAATCTCAGATGTTACCGGGCATGTTAGGCCTTAAAATATAAGGTTGCCCCTTCTTGAGCACTCATATAGCCCCTAAAATGCAAATATCTCCCTAAAAAATGACTTACATGCTTCCATTGCTAAAGTTTAAAAAGAGAGGCAAATAAGGGCTGACTTCTGAATACCAGCTGTTGCTGATCTGAATAATCTTTCCTGGAATTAGGTCTTTCTTGCAAGCCATGCCAGCAACAAAAAGCAAAATTCTCTTCCCAGGTGATGGTAGAATATTGGCCATGCTGTTCTTTTTGAACTACTAGGATAAGTCCAATTTTAACAAACCTTCTGGTCTCTCGACATTCAGAGGCTGTCCCTTAATGGAACTGAGTATGATTCTGCCCCTGAACAATCATATAACACTGTGTAATACTGACTTCAAGCTTTCAGTGGGTTTTGTTCATGATAACAAGAGAAAAATAATCTGGCATAGTGTCACAACCTTGGAAGACACAAAATGTTCAAAAAAGAGGGGCAGGACCCTTCTATACACAAGCAACCTTCTGGAGAAATTGAATCTGGCATTGAGAAACTAGATGCATTTTGGAGGGTCAGTGTAAGTTAGCTGCCTGACTGAGGAAACTTCCATGCAGGCCAATCAGCCATGTTGTCTTTTACCTGCGTTATTTATCTAATGTACTGGTGACAAAGAACTCCCTCTGTTTTACTTGGAAAACAAGTGTGAAGCACTGACCAAATGACATATTTTTCACCTAAATTTCAGCTATAGTAAATATACAAAGTTCACGTAGCGGGCAATTAAAGTTATCCATGTATAATATAGTTTATATGAAGTTGTCTGTGGATTAATAAGGCTTTTTCAGGTGATTAATTTATAATTTAGGAAATAGTTGATTCTCTGTGTTAATTTGGCCCAAAATGATAAATCAGCATCGATACTAGTGGTGAGAAATCCTGGGCTGACTTTTGCAAGTACTTGAACATGATCAGTTATGGGAAAACTTTTCAAATTCCTGTAAAGATTTGACTGATGCTGGTATAATAGATTTATACATACATATTTATTTTGTTGTAGAAGAGATGCAAATGTAGAATTTAATCATAAATCCTATAGTTCTTATTGACTCAGATAAATATGCTGAATGAAATGTGGTTAAACTAAAGAGATTTTCCTCAACTTCAAGAACTCAAAAACTCATTTATTAATTTATTTTTTTAATTTAAGAAGTACTGTGCAGGTATGTCAAGGCTAATTTAAATAGACATCCTTTTAAGGGTTAAGCTTAACAATAGGCTTGAGATATAGGTTTCTCTCATACTCCATCAATGACAGACCATTGTTTTTTAACAGCTTCTGCTATAGCTGATTTTTCCTACATTTCCACTATATGATTAATGTGACCTCCTTTTTACTAACTAGTATTAGGGTAAGAAGCAGGAAACAGTGTCAGGAAGAATATAGTTCAGAATTTATTGTTTCAACTATATTCAAGTTGTTATTCCAGACCCATCAAATACAAGACATTTGGTAATTCTCACCATGACTCTGTGGGATAAATATGAATTCTGATGGATGATAAACTAAGGACTAGAGACATAGTATCTTATCAAAATCATAGGATTAGTAAGTGGTGGAACTCTAATTTGTAGCAAGGTCAGCTGACTACTGAGAGAGGTCTTCCTACTAGTACCATGGAAAGTCTAGAGGAGTCAAGAAGAAAAAATGTCTTGACCATTTTGTCTAAGTTGAGTAAGAAAGTTATGTCACTCAGTGTAATGGTTTTACAGTAATGCAAACATAGTTTTAAACCCAGTTTCTTTTATTTACAAACTACGTATCCTTGGATATGTTGTTTAATTTTGTTGAGCCTCCTTTGCATCTGTAAATGAGGTTAATAATAAGCTCACACGGTATTTGCAAAATAGTACTGAGTTAGGGGCCTAACACACAGTAGGCATGGAATAATTGGAAATTTCTATTATCATGAATGGATAAATAGGGACAGACTGAAAACTTTATTATCTAGTGGGAGTAACAAATAGTTTTTTAAGTTAGAAAGTAAGGAAGTCAGGATTAAATGTTTTAATATGAAAATATTAAATCTTTTAATATGTTTTCAAAAGTAAAAATGTGAAATGTTAGAATAATTCAAGATGATGCCAAAATCTGAAATCTAACTTTTAAAGATTGTGATCAAAAGGGATTTGGCGACAGTACTAGAAGTCTCGTCAAAATAGATGTCAATTTTCCTAAGAAGAATAGTACGGCATTTTATGGAAAAGGGGACTGGCAGCCTGGTGCTGAAGCCATTAAGGAAGTGACAGAAATGTCCCATTAGCCAAAAGTGATAATAATGAAGCTTAAGGAGAAGATTATCCCCAGCCTAGAATCATGTTTCTCCAAGGGCTAAGAGCCACCTACAGTAGAGTAACCAACAGTGCTTGCTAGAATTTTAGATTCCATGGTTCCATTCCATATCAAATGAATCAGAATCTCTGGGGATGATTTCCAGAAACCTGAATTTTTAACAAGGTCCTCAGATAATATCTTTGCATGCTAAAAATGATACTTCTCCTAAAGTTTAAAAACTACTTCTAGAAAGATATTCAAGTTGCAGTGAAAACTCTGCCTGAAGTGATATCGGTGAAGGGTTAAGGAACATGAGAAGAGAAAGGAGGCAACTAGTATGGTCTACAGAGATTCAAGGGTGCAAACAAACAAACAAACATAAACGGAGTACTCTGTCTGATTCCATTAAGACAGATAGCGTCACTGGGAAAGAAAGTCAGTCATGCCGAGGGCAAAGTTCTGAGGATTTTCTTTTCTCTAGAATAAAATGATGGATGACAAGGAAAGAAAAGAATGGAGTGCTGAGAATATAAATTGTCTAACTCATTGATTCCCACACCAAAATTTAAAGCATTTAGGAAGATGAAACATAGTATTGTATGAGATCACATTTGAGTATCTAGGACATTTTGGGTATTAAATAAATGTTAGAGCCTTTTTCTTTCTCATCTTTATCCATGCCTTATATAATGTAAGAAGTACTCCTGTGATGAACAACTGTGTTATGCCTCATGACATCAGGCTTTCTCTAAACATATAGATAAGAGGAGAAGGGTAAAGATGTTCAAAAAGAGGCATTTAACACCAGAGTCACAGGTGGAGGATCACTGGTATAAACACGTATTTGGGAGGTTTAGGGAGTTTTTATTGTTTTTGTTTGCTAACAAGTTCTTTATGGCATTCCAGGTAGATAATACATTCATTCATTAAAAGAGATTTTCCACATCATTGTCCACCAAGGCTTCTGTTAGCTCACATACATGATCTCCTGGTATAGCTTTCATACACAATACAGTGTACAGGAACATAGTACTAAATTTTAAAAAGGTAAAAAGAACTAAACCATTATGTTTCTTGTGCCAATTTATAGCAGCTTTGGGATAAGAGTTTGGCAGGGTAAAGAAGGGGAAAGGAAAAGGAATGTTCTCTCATCATCCACAATAAAGTTGCATTCACTCATAAGTTTGGACATTTGTTGAGATAATAGATGAAAGATAGGAAGAGATGAAGAAAAAGAGAAGACAGAAGAAGGAAAGATAGAAGTGGTACATTGGAATACCATTGTCTGTATTTCCTCTTCTGTGCTTTCTCTAATCTTTTTGTTTATCAATGTAATAGCACTCACTACATGGTGTTGTCTTTATCCATTTCCAAGTCTGCCTAATCACTAGTATATGTATTCTCTAGCGGCAAATTCTTTGTCTTATTTAGCTTTATTTATATTTGTGTTTATTTATAATACCTATTTGTATAGCACTTGAAAGAAAAACAAACAACTTAGTGCCTGTCATGTTCTAGGCATGCTACTAGGCATTTTATTTATTTATTTTTTAAAATATTTTTTATTTATTTATTTGACAGAGAGAGAGATCACAAGCTACTAGGTGTTTTAATACACATTAGCTCATACGGTCCTAACTGTATATATGTAAAGTGCTTAGCGCAATGACTGGCACATGGTAAATGCTCAAAAATTTTCGTTAAAAACTGATCATCATTGTTTATGTTAGCAACCTTTGAGGCAAGCATTCATTGCACTTGCCATTTTATACCTAAAGAAAATGAGATTAATTAAATTAAATTGGCTTGAACTAGGATAAACAACATGTATGATTGTACTGGGATTGTATTGACTTGTATTTTATTTAATTTAATTTAATTTCAAAATGTGTAATCTTCGTGATCTTTGTTCTCAACCTGGGGGGGGATCAAATTATGGATCAGAATTTTCTTTGAAATATTTTCATTTTCTCTATACCATTCCACAATTTTGCTATATCCTGTGTATTAGAACTACTCCTAGGGGTGGGAGTAGAAGACTATATTTTAGTCCCCCACCCCTACACCTGGTGAAACATGTACCCCACCTTCAATGTTTGAAAAACACTCCATGATGGCCCTCCACATGTAACTTTAAAAGCTTTTCAATTAAATTATTTTGTTTCAATATGTTTTTAAGTCATTAGAAATTTTAGAACTGTGCTCTTCTAATTTAATTGTCAGGACTACTCTTTATATGCTTAATCTGTAATATGAAATTTGATGTCACTGAGGAGGTTGCAGAGAAGTTATATTGTTCCAATGCCATGGTATTTCAGTAATAATCAAAATAATCCTATTTTTTTCTCATTTTAAATCTTATTTTCACATTGAATCATTATACCGTGGTTGATAATGGTAATACCCCCACTTTGAAATTGATTAGGCTTGATAAATAAACAAAAATAGTCAGAAGAATGCTCTGTTCCATGGGCAAGCAGTTGTAGTATTTGCATGCTGAAAGTGTTCAGAGGAGGAGAGAAGAGAGAAAATGTATACATGCCCTTCGTGCTCATTTTCTTCCTGAAAAGTTCCACTGGGCCCAGCTGCAGTCCACCATACCTATCCTCCAAATGAAATATCTTCCAAAATTCTACTTTTTCAAAGCTATAACCAATTATGAAATTTAGCTAATGTCAAATGAATAGTTCCAGAAATATGGCAGGCTGACCTTATCTAAAATAGTGAAATTCTGCATCAAGTTGAGAAGTAGAATATTAAGAGAGAACATGTCATCTTATAATATTAAAATAGTGTGAAAGTATTATTTGGCATGTTTGGTTAGTACATCATGCTAATTAGCAATGAAACAAAATAAACCACCACAGCAGCAGAAAGACAATTCACATTGTCCCAAGACTACCTACCTCTGTATTTCTTTTCTTGCTTGTCTAGGTAAAACTAGTTATGAATAAGAATTGTACAGTAATAGCTTATAAAATCCTTATGCAACAGCTTGATCTCAATCTCTTTTTCCTTTCAGTCTCTCTCTCCCTCTAGCTTTGCTACCTCACTAGCTCTCACTATCTTTCCGCCTTTTATCCTTACTCTATATTCTTCCCTCTCATCCCATACTGCCTCTATCTTCCCTTTCTACTTCTGATCTCCCTTCTCAAATGCAAGGCAAAACAATAAAATTGTTAAAATAATCAATATAATAATCAATATTAGTGCTTTATTAAGAATAATTATTATAGCAGCTAATGTTTATAAAAGTCTTGCAAGATCTAAGCCTCACAATAAATTATTATTGTCTCAATTTTATTATCCTTAGCTATTCTTGCTCTATCTGCAAACATTTCAGTAATTATTTGTTGTATGATGAATGAATAAATATATTTCATGTTGTTAGTTTGCTGATTGAATCTCTGTGATATTGGGCAAATATGTTTCTGGGTGTTTCCTGGGCATATACCTTGAGAACAAATCTTATTGATTATTTTTTTTGTTTCTGTTGTTTGGTGGGACAAGAATCAGAAACCACCACAAAGAACTACATAAGAATTTACATGGGGAATGAGTTGAGAAGTACTGGAGATGACATAGAAGTAGGGGCATGAGGGGCTTTCCTCCTCTCTTGAGGTCAGATCACTTGGAACACCCAGGAAATCAATCTGAGGATTAGAAGCAGGATTTCTACAGCTGGAGGAAGACAACATGGCAGGTGCAAAATGTATGGAAGTGAATTGGGGGAGAGGAAAGCTGCCAGGCTGCAAAGGGGAGGGAACACTTCCCACGGGAGAGAAAAGGGAGAGAGGAAGAGAGGGGTTGAGAGAGTGTGGCGTTGGGTTTGCACAAGAAGAAAACCTCTCAGACCACAGCCTGGTGAGTTGGGGGAACTAGGTGGTGCAAATGTTTTACAAACATTGAATATAGCTTAGACTCTGAGCTTTTGGAAAGTTTGTGACTTTTGTGGGAGAGTTGCAGTAGCTTGTGCTCCTGGAGAGTAGAACAGCTCTGACCCAGGAGCTTGAACAAAGTGCAATAGGGATCTCAGAGGTCTCACTGGGAGAAACCGTTCCCCTTCCTGGAGTACATTTTGAAGAAAGTTTATATCCTCTCCAAGGACAAAAGACACTGCAGGCACCAGCAAATGGCCTTTCATTGGCAGCAAACAAGTGTGCACAGAGGCCGGATAACCTGGTTGCTGCTTTTCATGTTGCCAAAGCATAGAATTGGCACACTACACAGGTGAAAAACTCTTTTTCTGGGACAAAGAGCACTAGTCAGAGAACAGCAAGCCTCTAACCCAGAGGATGAAGCAGACCAGAGTGGTGCCATTACTTTAAGATTTGGAGTTTTGAATCCCAAGGGCACCAAAGATAAATGCAAGACAGATGGGCACCAGGCATGCTGTGACCCTCATCTTTGCATGAGGGCTTCCAGAACAGCGGGGGGTGTGAGAGCCCCCAACTGGAGGACAGAGTGGTATGTTGCCATTTTACTCCCACTACCAATACAGCCAGGCAGCAGGGAACAACACAGCAGCCCCTAGTGGAGGTGGGAGCCGCTTTCGTCAAACCCCACACCCCCTGTGCTTGGCAAGTGCTTTTTTTTCTTTACTGGGTCAGGACTAACTGTGCCAGCACAGTAGGCCTCTCTCAGAGAAGAACAACTCAGGCAGCACACCACAAACACCAACTGTACTGATTATACAGTACCTCACAGCGTCCCCTTCAGTTCTGATGGAAATAAGACCAGGCTGTATTTTTTGTTTCTCTTATTCTTTTTTTCTTTTCTTTTTTCCTTTTTTATTTTTTCCCCCCTTTGGAATCAGACTTACAGTTTTTTGTTTGTGAGTTTGTTTTTTCATTTCCTTTCTCTTTCTCTTTCTCTTGTGTTTTTTTTTTTTTTTTATTTTGTTTTGTCTTGTTTTTTGGATCAGGGTTCTTTTCTTTTGTTTTTCTTTATCCCCCCCCCCCCGCCTCTTTTTTTTCTTTGGAATCAGGCTTGTAGTTTTTTTATTGTCTGTTTGTTTTTTCTTTTTTTTTTTTTTTTCATTTTCTCTTATTTTAGGATGAGGCTCTTTTTTTTCCTCTTTCTTTCTTTCCAGGCTTTTTTTAACAAACAAATCAAAACACACCTACATGAAGGTCAAATAGTCCCCACTGCAAGCAAAGAGGATCTCTGCAAAGGACAGCCAGTGGGAAAAAAACTAGCAGCAGTACTGTCTACAGAGACCTGGCAGGACAGAAAGGATTGGCATGATATAGTCAAACTCTGAAGTGGGAAAAATATACAGCCAAGAATAATTAATCCAGCAGCTGTCATCCAGAATAGAAAGAGAGATAAAAAGGTTCTAAGACACAAACTAAAGGAGTTTGTGAACACTATACCAATCCTTAAGAAATATTAAAGGAGACCCTTTGAGCAGAGAGAGAGAGAGACCAAAAGTAACAAAGACTAGAAAGGAACAGAAACAATCTATTGGAACAGCAATGTTACAGGTAATACAATGGCACTAAATTCATATCTTTCCATAATTACCCTGAATGTAAATGGACTAATTGCTCCAACAAAGACAGGGTATCAGAATGAATAAAAAAACAAGACCCATCAGTATGCTGTTTACAAAAGACTCACTTTAGACCCAAAGACACCTCCCGATAGAGAGAGGGTGGAGAACCATCTCTTATGCTAATGGACCTCAAAGGAAAGCTGGAGTAGCCATCCTTGTATCAGACTAGATTTTAGACCAAAGACTGTAATAAGAGATAAAGAAGGACACTATATCAAAATTAAAGGGTCTATCCAACAAGAAGATCTAACAACTGTAAATACTTATGCCCCTAACTTGGGAGCACGAAATATATACAAATCAATAACAAACCTAAAGAAATGCATTGATAACAATACAATAGTAGTAGGGGACTTTAACACCCTGCTCATAGCAATGGACAGATCATCTAAGCAGAAGATTAACAAGGAAACAAGGACTTTGAATGGCACACTAGGCCAGATGGACTTAATAGATATATTCAAAACATTTAAGCAGCAGACCATACATTCTTTTTGAGTGAACATGGAACATTCTCCAGTAGAGATCATGTACTGGGTCACAAATCAGGACTAAACCAGGTATAAAAAGATTGAGGTATATCCAGGTATAAAAAGATTCAGACCATAGTGCTATGAAATGAAGTCAACCACAAGAAAATATTTGGAAAGGCCACAAATACATGGAGGTTAAAGAACATCCTATTAAAGAATGAATGGGGGATGCCTGGGTGTCTCAGGTGGTTAAGTGTCTGCCTTCGGCTCAGGTCGTGACCAGGGACCTGGAATGGAGCCCTGAAATGGGTCTCCCTGCTCAGTGGGAATCATGCTTCTCCCTCTCTATCTGCCACTCCCCCTGCTTGTGCTCTCTTGCTCTCTCTCCAGTGCTCTTTTTCTCAAATAAATAAATAAAATCTTGAAAAATAAAAAAGAATGAGTGGGCCAAACAAGAAATTAAAGAAGAAATTTAGAAAGATACATGGAAACAAACAAAAATGAAAACACAACAGGTCAAAATCTTTGGGATACAGAAAAGGTGGTGTTAAGAGGGAAGTATATAGCAATACAGGCATTCTTCAAGAAGCAAGAAGTCTCAAATACATGACCTAACCTTACACCTAAGGGAGCTAGAAAAAGAACAGCAAATGAAGCCTATATTCAGCAGGAGAAGGGAAACAATAAAGATTAGAGCAGAAATCAATGATATAGAAATCAAATGAACAATAAAACAGATCAACAAAACTAGGAGCCAGTTCATTAAAGAATTAATAAGATTGATAAACCCCTAGCCAGACTTATCAAGAAGAAAAGAGAAAGGAACCAAATAAATAAAATCATGAATGAAAGAGGAGAGATCACAACCAATACCAAAGAAATACAATTATAGTAGTATGAACAATTATATGCAAACAAATTAGGCACTCTGGAAAAAATGGATAAATTCCTATAAAAGTATAAACTACCAAAATGGAAACAGAAAGAAATAGAAAATCTGAACATAACCAGCAAAGAAATTGAATCAAAGATCTACCAACAAAAAAGAGTCCAGGGCCAAGTGACTTCCCAGGGGAATTCTACTAGACATTTAAAGAATTACTACCTACTCTTCTGAAATGTCCAAAAAATAGAAATGGAAGTAAAACTTCCAAACTCATTTTATGAGGCCAGAATTATCTTGATTCCAAAACTAGGCAAAGACCCCACTAACAAGGAGAATAACAGATCAATATCCCTGGTGAACACAAGTGCAAAAATTCTCAACAGCATACTAGCTAATCAGATCCAACAGTACATTAAAAGGATTATTCACCAGGAACAAGTAGGATTTATTCCTGGGCTTCAAGGGTAGTTAACATCCACAAATCACTCAATGTGATATACCACATTAATAAAGGATAAGAACCATATGATCCTTTCAATAGATGCAGAAAATGAATTTGACAAAATATAACATCTTTGTTGATAAAAAACCTCAACAAAGTAGGGATAGGGGGAACATACTTTAACATCCTAAAGACCATACATGAAGGCCCATAGCTAATATTATTCTCAATGGAGAAAAATTGAGATCTTTTCGCCTGAAGTCAGGAAAACAACAGGGATATCCACTCTGACCACTGTTGTTCAACATAGTACTGGAAGTCCTCACCTCAGCAATCAGAAAGCAAAATAAAATAAAATAAAATGCATCCATATCAGCAAAGTAGAAGTCAAACTTTCACTCTTCACAAATGGCAGGGTGCTCTATGTGGAAAATGCAAAAAACTCCAAAAAAAAAAAAATTGCTAGAACTGATACAGAAATTCAGCAAAGTCACAGGATATAAAATCAACACACAGAAGTCTTTTGTATTTCTATACACCAACAATGAAGCAGCCGAAAGAGAAGTCAATGAATTGATCCCATTTACTATTGCACTAAAAATCATAAGACACCTAGGAATAAACCTAACCAAAGAGGTAAAAGATCTGTGCACTGAAAACTATAGAAATGTTGTGAAATTAAGGAAGACACAAAGAAATGGGAAAACACTCCATTCTCATGGATTGGAAGAATAAATATTCTTAAAATGTCTATAATGCCCAAAGCAATCTACATATTAAGTGCAATCTCTATCAAAATAACACCAGCATTTTTCACAGAGCTAGAACAAGGAATTCTAAAATTTGTATGGAATGAAAAAAGATCCCAAATAACCAAAGTAACATTGAGAAATAAAACCAAAACTGGTGGCATCACAATTCTGGACTTCAAGCTGTATTACAAAGCTGTAATCATCAAGACAGTATGGTACAGACACATTGATCAATGGAACAGAATAGAGAGCCCAGAAATTGACTCTCAATTCTGGTCAGCTAATCTTCAACAAAGCAGGAAAGAATATCCAGTGAGAGAAAGACAGTGTCTTCAACAAATGGTGTTGGGAAAACTGGACAGCCACATGCAGAACAGTGAAACTGGATGACTTTCTTACACCATACACAAAAATAAATTCAAAATGGATGAAAGATTTATATGTAAGGCAGGAATCCATCAAAGGCTTAAGGAGAACACAGGCAGCAACCTCTTTGATCTTGGCTGCAGCAACTTCTTACTAGACATGTCTCAGGAAGCAAGGGAAACAAAAACAAAAATAAATGATTGGGACTTCATCAGGAGGAAAAGCTTTTGCACAATAAGGGAAACAGTAAAATAAAAAAAACAAACAAACAAAAAAGGCAGCCAACAGAATGGGAGAAGATATTTAGAAATGGCATATCAAATAAAGGACTAGTATCCAAAATCTATAAAGAACTTATCAAACTGAATATCCCAAAATAAAAAAATCCAGTCAAGAAAAGGGCAGAAGACATGAACAGACATTCTCCAAAGAATACATATAAATGGCTAACAGATGCATGAAAAAATGCTCGACAACACTTATAATCAGGAAATACAAATCAAAACCACTATGGGATACCACCTCTCACCAGTCAGAATGGCTAAAATTAACAACTTAGGAAACAACAGATGTGGGTAAAGATGTGGAGAAAGGAAACCCCCCTACACTGTTGGTGGGAATGCAACTTGCGCAGCCACTCTGGGAAACAATATGAAGGTTCCTAAAGAAGTTAAAAATAGAGCTAGCCTACAACCCAGCAATTGCACTACTAGGCATTTATCCAAAGAATACAAAAATAGTGATTCAAAGGGGCAGGTGCACCCCGATGTTTATAGCAATACTATCCATAGTAGCCAAAATATGGAAAGAGTGCAAGTGTCCATCGACTGATGAATAGCTATGTTACTCAGGCAGAAAAAAGAAAGAAATCTTGCGATTTGCAATTATGTGGATGGAATTAGAATGTATTATGCTCAGTGAAATATCAGAGAGAGACAAATGCCAAATGATTTCACTCATGTGGAATTTAAGAAACAAAACAGATGAACATTGGAGAAGGGAAGGAAAATAAAATAAGATAAAAACAGAGAGGGAGGCAATAAGAGACTTAACTACAAAGAACAAACTGATGATTTCTGGAGGGGAGGTGGGTGGGGGAATGGGGTAATTGGGTAGTGGGCTTTAAGGAGGGCACCTGATGTAATGGGACTTGATGTAATGTAACTGAGGAATCACAAAATTCTACTACTGAAATTAATTAATAATACTCTGTATGTTAACTAACTTGAAGTTAAATAAAACAAAAAAAAATTTACAATCAGCCATTTGAAACCTAAATTATCGATTTGGGAAACTAGATGATCTAAAACAAATCCTTTTCTTCTTTCCTTAAATTTCAGCAAATTAATTAATTTAGAAAATGCATCTACCTATCAGAATGTTTTGGATAGTAGTATGTTATTTTTGGCCAACTGTTCAAATGTTACATTTTAATTAGTTTCCAATTGTGGTCATGTCATATATTTTCTTGAAAGGATGAGGTCATGAGAAAGAAGTATAATTGGATCATGAAGCTGTATACTTTTCTGTATAAAAGGTAAAGGCTAAGAAAAGAGTTCATTATGCTACAAGAAAGAAAGTAACCTTTGGATACAGAACTACCATTTTTAATGATTAAGGACAGAATTTACTGTTAGAAATATTCATAATAGTGACTTCATTTTAATTAGGAACTTCATCCATACCTCAGCAAGCACTACGAACTCATTAGGATATGTTAAGTTACAGTATGACATGGCAGGTGATGAAAAATGTAAGGGAAAATTAAAAAATAAATTGAGCTTAGGGTATTAGAATACATAAGTGATGTTCAATTGACAGTGAATTTGACACACACAGTTCCTTTAGAAGAGGCAAAAGAAGAGAATATGAAATCTCTCTCCTAGGAATGATTGCATTAAAACCTTGAATATTTTAATTACATGTTTCAAAACAGAAACATTTGACTAGAAGTTAATGGGAAGTGAGAATTAGGATTCAAATATAGCCCCAAAGTAACTCATTAAAAAATTACATTACAGTTATTAAAGTTAAGATAAAAATTGTACTATTAAAATTGCACTTGACTGTCAAATATTGTGGGAGTCTATTCTCTGTTGATTCATTTTGTTGGCATTAATAGAAGTTGCATGAGTTCAAGGAGGATATAATTCAAGAGAAGAACAAAATAACAGGCAATAGTTTTGAGCAAGGAGCTCTTTAAGACTATATACCAAGTCACATATGAATGGTCAAGTCTACTTTAAGATTCAGTGAGTTAAGAATTGATTGTTGAACAAGAAGTCACTAATATAATTCATGCTTTCAATTTTACTTATATAAATAATGGTTATACATTTAGGATTATTCTTATTTTAAATAAAGGAATAAACATTAGTATCTTGTATTTTTTGCTTATTCAATGTTTACTTTCTTTGCAAAGCTGATCAGGGCATTAGAAATCAGGACTAATGCTGGAGTCAATTGTAGAATTCTATCTAGCGTGCATTTATCCAGGACTAATGCACTTAAAGGATCCAGGACATATGAGTAGTTTTAAATCAAATAGACTGTTGAGAACATGGTAAGGTGATTATTAAGAACAGAGGTGGAGCACACAGTTGGTGTTCAGTAGGTGTTGTGCCAGACTAATTGAATGCATCATTTGATGATGATTGATAGATCATGAAATAAGAAAGCAATTGAATCTATCTTCTCATAAAACCTTTTAGTGCAACTTTTTTTCCCCCCCTTGGATTTTTAAGCTCTCCCCTTTTTTCCTTTTTAGTTATTTTAATATCTCCAGTGTTGAAAATAGCCTTCCCATGATGCCCCTGGACTTACATTACAAAATTATGATTCTAGTAGTTGCTCTCAGTCACTGACAGGTGCTAAGTGTCACAACGTCCAATTTGGTCTTTTTAAAAGACTTTTTAAAAGTCTTTTTAAAAGCATGTGAAGACAAGGTCAGACATTTTCTAGGAGCCTGGAAGAGAGTCACCATGAGCACAAAATACTTACATCTATAGGATTGTCAAAATCAGGAAATTTTACAGGTTATCAGATGTGAGAGATTGAAGAAGGTCAAACTTGGTGGGAAAATTGTGCTAAAATTCTCCCAAGATTTAAACTATGCAGGGGAAGTTTTATGCTCAGTGACCTTGTTAACAATAGTAATAATAATAAAATAACCATTTGTTGAAAACATATGTGCTAGGTACTACAGTAAGCCCTTACCTCATGCATTCTTCACAACAATACAATCTCTGTGCATTATTTTAATCATTTCATAACTGAAGAAATTACAGATTGAAGAGGTTTAATGACTTGTCCAAATTGGAGGGGAAGAAAAATAAAAAACTACTTAAAAGGCAGAAGCAGGATAGGACTGCAATACAAGGACCAAGCTTTAGGATTCCCTACACTGCTAAAATGATTTCCGCTTTTAAAACATCAAAACATGGCAGGTATTGCTGTATAATATTAGAAATACACTGAAAAACTAATTTTCTCAAGGGTTTATTACTTCAGAGGTGCTTCCAAGCCTTTTCTTTCAGCATTTGCCCTTAAGTTCATTACAGTTAGCTCAAAAGGTACTTCCTTCCCTGTTCTTCTTTTAGGCTAAAGGTTATATATTTCTTTACATTTAAGAGAAGGCTTCCTTTTCCTTCCCCACCCAATACTTTGTTTTCTGTCTTTTGATCTTATTGTGTGTTTTCATTGCTGGATAATGGAAGGACCAGGAAAGAAAAGCCAATGCAGCTCAGGGTTTCTAAATCATTGTCAATCAACATCTTCAATGGCTAGTCACAGTTTCCTTTCCCTTTTTATTTATGGACACTGATTTCCTGCAGACTTTAAGAGAAAAATCCCATCCACCTAGGTTTAAAAGCAAAGTTCAGCTCTTCAGAAAACCTATACTATTTGAAGTCATAATCACTGAGAAGAACTCTGTGAATGCACTTGTAAGTCTGGGCTTCTGAGTGCGCTCTGTTTAGTACTACCTATTAAGTTTAATTTCTGCAGGACATCTGTAATACAATTGGCTTTAAGAGTTTAGAAGCCTGACTCAGTCAAAGGCTGCATATTTCCAAGAACCATGTTATTTTTTGCAGTTACTGCACATACCATAAAATAAATATACCATTTACAATTAGGTTCATTTTAGATAGACATTTAAAACAGTAGTATTTTCATCCGAAATATTTTTTTAGCATCATTCATTGAACTGGGTGGGGGGGAGTGCAGATAGGAGTGAGTTAAACTTCTAGCTATTTTCCCCCAAATCCTTGTCTCCTTGCTCTATTATATTATTAGCATTCTTAAGGATGACTCTGAGTTTATTGTACTTCTACATATAGCATTCCGAAGCAAGTTGAGGTATGTTTCTCAATATGAATAAGCATGTCTGTGGACTTTGCAGCTGGGAAGTTCAACATGCAAACCAAGAAGGTTATGAGTATGAGGATGTTCTAGAATATTCTATGAAAACAAACCACTGGGCTTGCCATTGCTAATTAAAGTTTTCACCAAGAGAGATCCTTCAATGTCTCTAGATTTAGAGGTTCTCTCTTTTTAGCAGCACCCTGGAAATAGCACCTTTTCTTTTCTATTTTAAATATTCCAATAGCTTTTGAAGTGCTTAACTGGGTGTCTTGAAGATAATGTCCTGAATTTATCATACCTTTCAAGTGTAAGTACTTTACAAATGATATGGAAGTCTCACTCACCAAAGAGTATGCTATCTCACTCAAGCTGCTGGAGATTTAAATAGGCAGGAAGCCACTGGAAATTAACCTAGGAGGCCAAGGATGTGATCTCATTTCTACTGAAAAATGCCCTGGGAGTACCAACAAGGTCAAGAGGTCAAGCATTTTAGCTTTATATTCCTTTTCCAAGGGTACCTTTGCCTCTCTAGGGCCCTCCTGGGGCAAGGGTCTTTGTTCACACAAAGGCAAGGATTTTACTAATTGAATCACTAACACTACTCCTCTCCAGGGATTTTATCATAGTACCTGATCAGAGTTTAGACCTCTTTTATCTATGAAATCTGACCCCATCAAAGTACAAGGAAACTTTGCTTCAGGCAGAATTTGTAAAACAGCAGGGATTATACTCCTTTCTCCAATCTCATCAAATGCCACTTTTTTTTTCTTTTTCGAGGGAATTTCTTGACTTTCTCCATAAATATGATGTGAAATTTTGAATGTGAATGAGTTTGCTTTCAAATGTCTGTTTTCTATTTCTATTATACATAAATTTCAATTCATAAAATTCCTTGAAAAGTTCAAATTATACGTAGAACACAAAACTGCATAAAGGTCCTTAATTTAAACTTGTCTCTCAAACTTTCATATTATGTTCTCTCTACTTTAAGTATGCTTCATATGGATGCATATTCAAAATTATTTTCCTAGGTACAACAAAATCCTAGAAAAGATATACTTCTGAATTTATAGTAACAGGTTTCCTTTCATAATTTTTCAACTGAAAAATAACAAACTAAAAGATGAAATCTTTGGTCATATGAAAAACTTTTTTTTTTCAGCTCTGATGATGCCTTCAATAAAGTCAACTTAAATTACCGCACAGAGAATGGGCTGTCTCTACTACATCTATGTTGCATTTGTGGAGGTGAGTGCTTAAAACTCAGTATTTTACAAACTAATTATATGTATCTATGGTCAATGATTTGAGCTGCTTAATAGTCTACAAGAGAATTCTGTTCATGCTTAATTTTCTCTTTTGCTTTGTCCCTACAACCCTGATAAACTTCAGTTGAAGCAGTAACTACCTGGCAGATGTTCCAATGGATTTAGCTCTGAATTTAAGTTTCATTTTGTTTCTATCCTGAATCAAGTCACTTAATTTGCTTGAAAACTAAAAAAAAAAAGATAATTTAGTATTGGGCATGCCAGTCAGGGATTAGGTTAAATTCAGAAGCACTTAAAGCATTCCCTAAAATACAATCATGCAATCGCTTTACAATCTGCAGTAAAATATGTGTAAGGTAAGATAAATGCCAAAGATAAAATCTCAAAGTGAAGATTGATCAAAGTGAAGATTTAGAGTTTAATTGGACTTGTATTTTGTTGGTTTTGTTTATTAATGTATCCCAAGCACTGGCATATAGTAAATACTTAATAAATTTATTAATGAATGATTAACATTTACTTTGTTAATACAAACTAGTATTCACTAAACTCAGGTTTTAAATAAAAAACACTAATGCGGAAATATCAACTCTAATCATATTCCTTAAGCACCTCACAGAACTAAACAGACTCTACTCAACAGATCTTCCTCCCAAATTTAAACATGCATTCCCAACCTCGGTTCCTTCTTCCAGATTTCTCTGATCTAAAGAAACTCTACTGCTAATGATGTTCTGAGGAATCCTGTGCAACTAGATTTTTATCTAAGATTTTTCACTGTTTATTAAAATGAATTTTCATGTTTTTATGTTTCAAAACCAACCAATAATGAGAGTACTACAGAAAAAGTGTAACACAATGATTTAAATAAACACCACTGATACAAGGTTCTATACATGTAATAGAAGTGTTCACTACTAAGGATGGATGTCAATTAATAGAAAACTTTACAAATGGCCTGCAGAATAGCAGTCTGATATTTTTTTTAAAGATTTCATTTATTTATTTATTTAAGAGAGAGAGAGCAAGAGGCCCAGCATATTGGTCCAGGGGGGAGGGAAATAAACAGACTCTGTGCTAAGCATAGAGCCCAAGGCATGGCGATCCCAGGATCTTGAGATTATGACCTGAGCCAAAACCAAAAGTTAGACACTCACCACTCAACTGCCTGAGCCACCTGAGCCACCCAGGTGCCACAAGTCTGACATATTCATACCTCAGTGTGAATTTATCATTAAGTCAAAGAGAGATTTGAAAGTCACTTGGTCTACTCCCACAACAATTTAACCTTTTTTCACTATTCTCTTTAAGGCAACAAGTCACATATCAGAACCCTTATGTTAAAAGGGCTCCGCCCATCTCGACTAACAAGAAATGGATTTACAGCCTTGCACTTGGCAGTTTACAAGGTACAGTATTTTTGTTCCCATAATACTGTATTACAACTTAAGATGATGTGTATCTTCAGACTGCTGCTGCCCTTCCTCCCCTTCACCCTCCTCCTCTTTTTCTTCTCCTCCTCCTCCTCCTTCTTCCTCCTATTCTTTTTCCTCTTCTCCTTCTTGTTCTTCTCCTCTTCCTTCTCCTCCTCCTCCTCCTCCTTCTTCTCCTTCTTTCTTCTTTCTTCTCCTCCTCCCTCCTCCTCCCCCTCCCTCCCTCCTTTCCTCCTCCTCTTCCTTCTTCCCCTCCTCCTCCTCTTCCTTCTTCCCCTCCTTCTCCTCCTCCCTCCTTCTCCTTCTTCTTCTTCTTCTTCTTCTTCTTCTTCTCCTTCTTCTTCTTCTTCTTCTTCTTCTTCTTCTTCTTCTTCTTCTTCTTCTTCTTCTTCTTCTTCTTCTTCTTCCTGTGTGTGTGTGTGGGGGGGGTAGTCGGCAAATTGGTAATCATGAAAAACATTCAGAGTGACTAAAGCATTACATTACTAGGGGAAGCTCTTTCTCTATATTGACCTGGTATCGTCTATATTCCAGGCACATACTCTGTAATACTTTCCATGTTTAACTGTCCAATTTAAGTCTCACAAGAAACTATAAGTGAATACTATTATTGTCTCTGAGATTACATGGTTAGTTAATGGGTTAGCCTGGATTTAGGACCTGGCCTTCTGGTCCCTTTGCCAGAGCTTCTCACCAAGAGAAGAAGCTGCCTCTGTGCAGTAGAGGATGATGTTGTCTTTGAGAATGAAAAAAGCACATTGAAGCTACATTTATTTTTCTGAACATTTACCTTAATTAAAAATATCTCTAGAGGCACCTGGGTGGCTCACTTGGTTAAGCATCTAACTCTTGATTTTGGCTCAGGTCATGATCTCAGGATCTTGAGATCAAGCCCTGCATGGGCCTCTGCACTGGGTGAGGAGTCTGCTTAAGATTCTCTCTCTCCCTCTCCCTCTGCCCTCCCTCCACCACTCCTCACATGGTCACTCATGCAACACTCTCTCTCTCTCAAATAAATATATAAAATCTTTAAAAAAAATACCTCTAGAGTTCCCTTTAGTTTCCTTCTTTTAATTTTCCTACTTTTTCTTCAGTTTATTTCCTTGCATCAGTCCCTGTTTCCCAACTAATCTCGGTACTTGATCAGAAGGTAAATATAAAACTGGCTTGGAAAAACTGGGATATTCAGTATTGGGATATATCCTGGAAATTGTCAAAAATATAAATGTATAGAATATATAAAATAAATATAAATTGTTTCTTCCCTAATCATAATACTTTAATATATAATTTTACTTACTCTACACTTATGAGTTAAGTATTATACTAGGTTTTATATACATTATTTCTTTAACTATTAATATAACTTAGTGATATGCATAATAGGGTTTTTTTTATAGAAAAGGAAACTGAAGGTTAAAGTTACATATCTAGTAAAGGTCAGAATAGTGATTGGAATCAAGTGCAGTTGGCTTATACTCTCAGACTCTCATTATATTGCATATTTTTTCTTTCTTAATTTTATATGAATCTGTGACAGGATTTTATTTTTATTTCAGTTTCTGTATGTGCAGGAGTTGGGAGGGGGGCAGCTGTTGCTCGTATCAGAATCATTTCTCACTAGGTTCCCTCCCCAAACCTTTAGAGTTTATCATGGTGAAGGGAAAGAAACCATATTTTCCCATGATTCAGATTCACATATTCCTGTGATTCATAGTGCAGATGCTCTAATATTCATCCTTTTTTGAGCCCAGCCAATGCCTAGTCATTTTTTTCCTGTGAGAAAGCATCAGTTATGTACTAACTTGTTTTTAATACCTCCTAATCATCCTGTGAAACTTGAATTGAGGCTGAGTTCAGGATATGGCAAGCAGAATCTGATCTTGCTTTTCTGCTGTCTAGCAGGAGATGAAAGTAGAAGAGCTCCAAAGAATAAGAAGCAACTTAAGGCAGTATGCGAAACCATGAATTCCGAATCTGACTGGGGGGTTCCTTTCTATATGTTTGTTTTCCTAATAATATAACACAACCATAGAAATGCATTTTGAGTGATTTAGTGCTACAATCTTTACAGAATTTCTTCTACTTCTGTTTATCAAAACTAAATTTCCATATTTAGAATTGCCTTTGCTCTATTTCTTCTGTTTTCATATATTTTATGGAAGGATATATGGACTAGCTATTTTTTAGCAAGTGTAAACAATTTAGAGTCTTAGGACATAGGTAGGCAAAAATTTTGAAAAGGCTATAATAGAGTGCATGATTATTCTACTTATTCCTTAACAAAGGCAAAACCAAATTAAATTTACAATTTCCTTTAAAACACAGAAGGAATATAAAGTAACCATTCATACTACCACTGCATTAAATCTAGTTCTAATTATCCATTCCCTAACCTGCCTAAGAAAAAGAAAATCCACTTACATCATCACAATACAATGATCAAAATCAGAAAATTTAATATTGATGCAATAATATGATCTATAGTCCAGATTCAAATTTGGTTAGTTATCTTATTAGTGTCATTTATAAAAAGCTGTTTATATTTTTCTTGTTTAGAATTGATTCCAGAATCATTTATTTTTAGTTTTCTTGTCTCAGAATCTCTTTTATCCGAAAGAAATTTCCTTGCCTTTATTTCCTTCCCTTTCCTATCTTTTTTTTTTTTTATATTTTATTTATTTATTTGACACAGAGAGAGGGATCACAAGTAGGCAGGGCAGCACACAGAGAGCGAGCGAGGGGGAAGCAGGCTCCCTGCCGAGCAGGGATCCCGATGTGGGGCTCGATCCCAGGACCCTGGGATCATGACCTGAGCTGAAGGCAGAGGCTTAACCCACTGAGCCACCCAGGCACCCCCCCTTTCCTATCTTGATTTAATATTTTGGTTCACACAGAACAGTTAGTTACTTATGTATATTTATTTGGATTTTTATAAATATTTCAAGTGAACTTTATTTTTTCTTACCACTCACAAAATGAATAATCTGATTTTCACATCTTTTTATTCTTCACATCAGCAGCTCATTTAATCATACACCTTGGCATGCTGGGTCCAACTCAAAGCTGGGTAATTTTTACCAGTAGGGCAACTCTGCTTTCACTAATAATAATGGAACAGGTGTTTTGTTTTTTAATTCCATGTGGCTGGTTAGCATTCATCTTACTTGTTTTGTTTTTGATTTGTTTTTGTTTAGTTTTTTTTTTTTTTAATAGGGGCTGATTTATTGAGGTATAATTTATATACAATAAAATTCACAATTTTAAGTAGGCAATTTGATGACTTTTAAAAATGTATATAGTCATGTACTGTCATCACAGTCATGATATAGGACTTTTTATCATATAAAAAATTTCCTTCATACCCTCTCTGTAGTCAATTTCTTCCTTTATCCCCCTGACCTCTGGAAAACATACATGTTTTCAATCAGTATAATTTTTCCCTTTCTAGAATTTACCTAAATGCAGTTCATTCAGTATGTTTTCTTTTTTTTTTTTTTTTAAAGATTTTATTCATTTATTTGACAGAGATCACAAGTAGACAGAGAGGCAGGCAGAGAGAGAGGAAGGGAAGCAGGCTCCCCACTGAGCAGAGAGCCAGATGCGGGGCCCGATCCCAGGACCCTGGGATCATGACCTGAGCCGAAGGCAGAGGCCTCAACCCACTGAGCCACCCAGGCGCCCCTGTTTTCTTTTATATATAGTTTCTGTCACTTAGCATAATACTGTTGTTGTATGTTCAGTAATTCATTTATTTTATGGTGGATCTATATTCCTTTCTATGTATATAGTACCATTTGTTCAACAATTTACTTGTTATGAACAGATGACTTGTTTCCATATTTTGACTGTTATGAAGCTCCTGTTAATATTCATATGCAGATCTTTTTTGAACGTTTGTTTTTATTTCTCTTGGGCAATGTGTAGGAATGTAATTGGTGGATCACATCATAAGTGCATGTTTATTTTATAAGAAATGCCAGGCCCTTTACCAGTTGGTTATATCATCTTCCATTTCCATTAGCAATGTGTTTGTTTCTAATGATTATGTTATATAGTCTTGCCAACACTTGTCAATATTTTTTATTTTAGCCTTTCTATTGGATATATATTAATATTTTGATTAATTTGCATTTCCGTAGTGACTAATGAAGTTGAATAGATTTTTATGTGCTTATTTATCACCTTTTTTTTTTTCGCTGTAGTGTCTTTTCAAATCTTTGTCCCATTTTTAAATTTGGTTTATTGTTTTCCTGAATTATAAGAAAAGATGTGTTTTATGTATTTGGATATGGGTCCTTTGTTGGATATACATTTTGCAAAATTTTCCCATCTGTGGCTTGCCTTTTCATTTTCTTAGCAAAACTTACACGCCTTATTTCTTAACTGATTAGTGATTATATTATAGATCTTCAATAAACACATGCACTGTCTATTTCACTTTAAACATAACCATCCATAGTATGATTCCACTTTATCTTCATTCTTATACATTATATCTATATATACATTATCTTGTTGTCTTATACATTATATCTATATATGTCTTATACATTATATCTATATATGTTATATCTATATATGTTATCTTATACATTATATTTATACATTATACATTATATCTATATACATTATACATTATATCTGTTATACATTATATCTTATACATTATATCTATATATGTTATACATTATATCTATATATATAATACATATACATTGTCTTATACATTATATCTATATATGTTATAAATTCCAATATATTGTTAGAATTTTTGTGACAAATACTTCATATCCTTTAGAGAAAATATATTTAATTTTTAGCACATTGGTTATAATAAACCTATGTATGATTTTCTCTGTACAGTGCTTTTTAGAGCCCATTGAGCTTCATAAATCTGTAAGTTTATGCTTTCATCAATTTCAGAAATTTTGATCATTATTTTTTCAAATATGCATGTTAGAATGTTTGGTAATCTTCCACACTCTGTTTGTTTTCTTCTATATTCTTTCTCTCTGTTTTTAAATTTTGATTATTTCTAATTACTTGAATTCAAATTCAAAAATGATTCCTCTGCCATCTCCCATCTGATGATAATCTACTAAGAGTTATTCATTTCAGATACCATATTTTTCAGGTCTAGGATTTCCCTTGATGTTAAAATATAATTTCAATTTCTTTTCTATGTTTATCCATCTGTTCCTTTGCTTTTCCATATTTTCCTTTAAATTCTTGAATCTATCATTAATGACTGTTTTAAATCCCTAATCTGTTGTCTCTAATATCTGGATTACCCCATTGTTTATTTCTATTGAATGTTTTTTCTCTTGACTGTATATTACATTTTCCAGTTTTTTCACATATTTTTAAATTTTTTATTGGATGTTAGACATTATGTGTTATTTGTTACAATAAATCATCATGTCATCTTCCTTTAAAGATGTTGAGTTTTGTTTTGTTTTGTTTTGTTTTTGGAAGGCAGTTACATTTCACCTAGTCAATCTTGATTTGATTTTTTGTGAGGTTGGGTCTATTTGAGTTTCAAACTTAGCCTAAAAGCATACCTCCTACTCTAGGATGTAGTCCTTACTCCTGAATATGGTTCTTACTCCAAAGGTATGGATTTTTGATATCTAACCTGATTGCCCAAGTCACTTAGTAAAGTCTCCATTATGGTTTCTGGCACTCCAAAATTTCCTATTGCTCCATGATCTCTTCCATAATTACCATATACTTTCCAGCCATAAATCAGTGATCTTATCTACTAAAGAGTCTCTCTGTTTCTGCATAGTTCAACTCAAAAATCCATAGTGAATCTCAGTGCAGATGTCTATAGTCCTCTCTTTGTGTAGCTGCTTCTTCTGCTACAGTTACCTTTTAACAAATTGCAGTCATTTTATAATCCCAGAAATTTAATCTCGATTGTTAACTCATTATGATTACCCTTTCACTTTCTCTTCTGTGACAGAGAAATATCTCAGGCAGAAAGTGAGAGCACTCATGGAATATTGTGGAGGCTTACCTTATGTCTTTCCCTTCTTCCAAAGATCACAGTCTTTTGTTCATGTTCTTCAGTGACTTAGAACAGTTGTGTCATACATTTTGTTCCATCTTATGTATTTTACTTGTCAGTAGGGGAAATCTGTACATGTTATTTAGTCATGCCCCCATCTATTTTTAGATTACTTCCAAAATGATCTGCATAAGGCACAAATCTGTAATGTCAATGTTCTGTTTAAAAATTACTGTTGTTATCCATTACCTGCATAATAAAATTCAAGCTCCTAAATAAGATATTCAAAATCCCTTAATTCACAATTTTGCTGGAATCACTTTTCAGACTTTCTTACGGTCACTGCTCTTTCAACTCTAATGGTTTTCAAATTTAATATGCATACGAATGATATGGTAACTACATGTTTAAAATGGATATTTCCCTCCACATCTCACTTCAATCAAATTTTGTACATACAGAATATGCTGGGAACCTAAAATTTTAACAAACAACCTGGGCAATTTTGATGTAAGCAGTTTTTTGATGTAAACTAAATGATAAGGATCATTGTTCAAGTCTTGCAACTCAAATTGTGGTAAGAAGACCAGCAGCTCCTGCCTCAAATGAGAGATTTTTAGAAATGCAGAACCTCATTCCCTATCCCATCTCTAACCTACAAGAATGAGTTTTTGTTTTTTGTTCTTAATCCCAGCTGACAGTTTTACATACTAAAGTTTGTAAAGCACTGTTCTAGATTACTTCATTCTTTAGGAAAAGCATTTTTCATACTCCAGTGTTTTTATTCTTATTATTTCTTCTGCTTAAATATATTTTGATTTCTTTATTTCTTAAGAGATTATTACATATTTGAAACCAAGATAAATTGAGCTCCCTCAAGGCTTCTTGAACTTCCAAGCAGATTTTATTATACTCTCTTTGGAGTTTCAATTACAAATTCACATTGTTTTATATTACAGCACTTACAGTTATTTATTTGGGTATTTCATATGTTGTTTTGTGAACTTGTAGCATTGGGAGTAAGTCTTTTTCTTTAATTACTCAGTGTATAAGGACCTATAAAAGATCCTTGATAAATAGTCTTGAGAAATTAATGAGTATCCAAGCATTAGCACAAATAATACTTGATATCGATTGATATAATATACCTTAATAAAGACTGTAAGCTTAGGAGCTAGGCTATTTATTTCCATATCTCAGTTCTGAGACTTACTAGCTATGCATCTTTAAACAAGTTACTCTCTTCTTCAGTCTCTGAAATGGAGGAAATAGAAGAGCATATTTTATTGAGTGGTTTATAGTTTTAAAAAGGACAAACCAGGGGTGCCTGAGTGGCTCAGTGGGTTAAAGCCTCTGCCTTCGGATCAGGTCATGATCCCAGGGTCCTGGGATCAAGCCCCGCATCCGGCTCTCTGCTCAGCAGGGAGCCTGCTCCCCTTCCTTCCTCTCTCTGCCTGCCTCTCTGCCTACTTGTGATCTCTGTCAAATAAGCAAATAAAATCTTTAAAAAAAAAAAAAAAGGACAAACCATACACAGTACTTAGTGAAATACCTAGCATGTAGCATGTACTTGGTTAAAAGTTAATTATTATTGTTGAACTTTCATTTCAAACAAATATTTATTGAAGACCTAATGTTCAGCCATTTAAAAAAAAGATTTTATTTACTTATTTACTGATTGATTTGAGAGAGAGAGAGAGAGAGCACACACATGCCAGCCCATGAACATGGGGGCACAAGGGGAAGGAGAGGGAGAGACGGAATCCCAAGCAGACTCCATGCTGAGCACATAGCCCAATACAGGGCTTATCTTACAACCTGAGATCATGACCTGAGCCAAAACCGAGTCAGAAGCTTAACTGACTGAACACTCAGGTGCCCCTAATGTTCAGCCATTTTATACCGAAAACAAACAAAAATGATCACATTTTCTGGATTATAACATTCTAAAGAGATGAGAATATGTAATCCTAAAAACATCAAAGTAGTGAAGTCTACACTTAGATCAATGGATTCCAAGTTTTTTTATTATATGCTACATAAAATTATCTCCCCAAATGCATATATTTGTTCAAAAATCGTAATCATGAAAAAAATTATCAACAAATAGGTCTAAGCAAAAATATACTCTCTGGCAGACAGTGTTAAAATGTGTTGGTGTAAATCCATATTTCATATCTCCTTTTTGATAATACCAAAATATTTTTACAAACTTATTTTCAAATATGATTAGCTATTCATTAATTTTACCTGGAAATTTGGCTTACAAAAAGCTCAAATTACTAGAAAGAAAATTGCCAGCATGCCAGCTCTGCTATTTTCCTTCCCTTCTTCTTATATTAATGATATACATTTCTTCTGTGATTTTTTCCACAAGAATCTTTTAAAAATAATCTGCCAATTTTTTAGAGATAAATTCAGTTAAAATTAGATATTAAAATCTATAAAGCCACTAAGTTTAACACACATGAGCAATAATGCATCTGTAGGTACTAAATGCTAAAGAAAAAAGTGAGAAGTAACTCTCAACTTCTCTCCATTTGGAATTATAAGTATTTATTTATCATACTTTGGGTATTATATGTGACACATAACTTACTGATACATTAACTGAGACCACCAGTACAAATTTTCATGTGCAATATTAGTAAAATTTAATTCTTTTTTATAAATAAAGAAAAATAGAATTTCTGATATTTTCTTTTTGTATTATTGAACACCAGGAAATGGAAGAAGGGTCAACAGAGGTGATGAGAAAAAAAATTCAAAAACAAATTTAGAGGTCTTACCTTGAGTACAGATACTCAGTCTAAGAGTGTTCTCTTTTTTCTTTCCTATTTTCCAAATTTCAAACAAAGTCAAGTATTCCTGTCACACCAACCTTTAATAAGTGATATCTTTTGCAGAGGTAAATTCAGAATTGTTTCAACAAGAGGAATGTAGGTGTGAACTTTCATGAGCAGTTATTTTTATACTGATTAATGGATCCTTTCATTGGAGATGTCTGTGATGCATGAGGCAGCTCTAGTCCATTAAACTTTAATGCCTGGAACTAAATATGTTTCATACTGAAGCTCTGTATACTCCCTTGACTTAAAAGAAACCTTAATACTCTTTGAAGACTACAAAACTGCCTTTTTACCTTTTTCCTTACTTGCACAAATAGGCTATAATAATTACTGGGCTGGGTAACTTGCATTGTAAAGATACTTAAGTAAGCATGTTATTAAAATATATACTTACATTTGCCTGTTTCCACCCCGAGAAACCCAATCATCTTTCCAAACCAAGGTCTGGTCTTCCTTACAGCTTGATGTGACATTTTGGGGACTATTAGACTATTTGAGCTAGATAGAGTATTATAGAAAATAATTTAGCCCAGCTATGACATCTTGCAGGTGAAGGTAATGAGGTATTTCATGATTAAAGATATTTGGAGATAAAATGGACTAAGATATAAGATGAATGTTCTCATAGGTCAATCTTGGGGAGGACATTAATATTAATATATGAATTTATACTTGTAAGAATCTTGAGTTTGCAAACATTATACATACATTATACAATTTGATCCTGTTACAACCCTATAAATGGATACAGCAGGTATTAGATTCCCTTTTTACAGGTGAATAACACATGGTCAGGGCTTACACATGAAAGGCAAAAAATTGAGAGTAGAATATTAGGGGTGAAGGGTGACATGTTGTATTGAGAAAAGCATATGACTTAAAATCAGAAAGTCTAAGTTCAAATCCCAGTTTAGCTTTTATTTAAATGTACATTAAAAAACATATTTTATGATATGTTATGCCAGTTGAGTTCTCGAAAAGCAGGCTCTGAAAGGGATTTTGGAGTACAGGAGATTTATTTGAAAGTGACACCTATGAAAGGCAAGGAAGGCAGTAGAATAGTCTGGGGAAGCTGTCAGACCACGGTGCAGACTTACTAAAATCTTTACCAGCCCAATAGGAACTCCAGAGCAAAAATTGTCTATTAGAGGAGTAATGCTTGAGCGGCAATGGCTGGTTCTTTTACCAATGATGGTTCTTTTACCATCAGCTTTCCCAGTCAAGGACTGGGGACCACCTTGGAAAGATCTCACCTCTACTGCTGCAGTGGATCCTTGAAAGAGCTAGCTAAGGGATGCTGCCAGCTAACCACATTCCCAGCACACTCTTCTTGAAGGGAAATCTGAATAGCATATCTCTACATCTGCCAAACAATGGGAAATTCTCATTATTTTATACCAAATGAAAAAGGGAAATTATTTATCTCTATATGTAATATAGCTCAATTGTGTAGATAATAATTAATAACAAAAATTATGTTAAGCATTATGCAAAATGCATTACATTATTTGATTTAATCCTCACAACAACTCTGAGATTAGTCTCCATTATAGAAAAAAAAAAAAAAAAACATGGCTTAAGAAGTTGGGGAACACGTCTCAAATGTAGGAAGTGGCCATTATATGCAAACACAAGTTTACTTTGCTGTGCTAGTCTGTGCTCTATCTAGTTTCATGAAGGTCCATACCTGAGAAAAAGAATGGAAGGAAACGTGCATAAATGATAATAGTGATTATATGGTGGTACTACAGGTTATAAATTGTTATTTATTCTTTTACTCTATTTTCTACATTTTCTGCCATGACATGTTCTAGTTGTCTGTTGAAGCATAACAAATCACCCCAAACTTAGTCCTCTAATACAACAGTTATTTTATTATTCTTATGGATTCTCAGTTCAAGAATTCTGATAAGACACAGAAGGGATGGCTTAATTCTGCTCAACTGTATGTAGGGCCTCAGCTGAGAAGACATAAATGACTGGGGTACTTCATCAACCAGGGAACTGGAATCCCCTGAAGGCTTCACATATCTGGTGCTTGGGCTGGAATGACTGTAAGTCTGGCTGTAGCTGGTCATTTGATTGGAAAGTTTGTAAATGATATGCAGCTTTTCTGTGTAACCTGGGATTCCTTATAGCCTGGATGCCTCAAGGAAGTCAGACTTCTTACATGGTAGCTAATAGCTTCAAGAATAAGTTTTCCAGAAAATAGAAGGAATATATGTTGCTTTTTATGACCTAGCCTTAGAGGAAACATAGTTTACTTCTACCACATTCTTTTGGTCAGAACCCATCTATTTGAGAAGATTATAAATGAATTAGTGCCATGTTTTAAAACCTCCAGAGGACATATTTCCATAATCAGAAGAATGTAAATTTTAGACATTAAAAATTCCTAGTTTATTTTTTACTCTAAAATAAATTTAGCAAAACAAACAAACAACAACAACAACAAACAACTGAGTGAGTGTGTGTGTGTGTGTGTGTGTGTATTTAACTTATGAGATTTGGTGGTAGAGAATCTAAGCTCTCTGACACTAATGGGTCTCATCTTGGCTTTATCTGTAGTAACAATCACAGAGCTAACAACAGGCAGGATATTAGATGCTGTGTTACAGTTTTATGCATAGTAGAAAATTGGACTTGCTAACATTATAAAAAGTTTTTACCCATTTACATAAATCTTTAATGGTCTATTGTATCACAAATCCACTTTTTCAAGGATTTGCTGGACAGATTTGTCCAAGCCTTACTCAACCAACACATGGATTTTCTTTTGTTTAAAAATAAACAGCATACAGGAACTCCTGGGTGGCACAGTTGGTTAAACACTGGACTCTTGGACTCTTGGTTGGACACTTGGTTTTGGCTCAGATCATGCTCTCAAGGTCATGAAAGCAAGCCCCACCTCTGGTTCTGCACTGAGCACAGAGTCTGCTTAAGACTCTCTCCCTCTCCCTCTGCCCTTTGCTCCACAACTCTCTCTATCATAAATATATAAATCTTTAAAACTGTTCAACAAAAAGATCTAAAAATTTTAAATATCTATACCCCTAACATGGGAGCAGCCAACTGTATAAACCAATTAATAGCAAGATCAAAGAAACACATCGACAATAATACAATAATAATAGGTGATTTTAACACCCCCTCACTGAAATGGACAGCTCATCCAAGCAAAAGATCAAAAAGGAAATAAAGGCCTTAAATGACACAGTGGACCACATGGACATCACAGATATATTCAGAACATTCCATCCCAAAGCAACAGAATGCACATTCTTCTCTAGTGCACATGGAACTTTCTCCAGAATAGATCACATCCTGGGTCACAAATCAGGTCTCAACCAGTACCAAAAGATTGGGATCATTCTCTGCATATTTTCAGACCACAATGCTCTGAAGCTAGAACTCAATCACAAGAGGAAAGTTGGGAAGAAGTCAAATACATGGAGGTTAAAGAGCATCCTACTAAAGAATGAATGGGTCAACCAGGAAATTAAAAAAGAATTGAAAAAATTCATGGAAACAAATGAAATGAAAACACATCTGTTCAAAATCTGTGGGACACAGCAAAGGCAGTCCTGAGAGGAAAGTATATAGCCATACAAGCCTTTCTCAAGACACAAGAAAGTTCTCAAGTACACAACCTAACCCTACACCTAAAGGAACTAGAAAAAGAACAGCAAAGAAAGCCTAACCCTACTAGGAGAAGAGAAATAATAAAGACCAGAGCCAGAAATCAATGAAATAGAAACCAAGAAAAGAGTAGAACAAATCAATGAAATTAGGAGCTGGTTCTTTGAAAGAATTAATAAGATTGATAAACCCCTAGCCAGACTTACCAAAAAGAAAAAAGGAAGGACCCAAGTAAATAAAATCATGAACAAAAGAGGAGAGATCACAACCAACACCAAAGAAATACAGTTATAAGAATATATTATGAGCAACTATACACCAGCAAATTTGACAATCTGAAAGGAATGGATGCATTTGTAGAGACATATAAACTACCAAAACTGAACCAGGAAGAAACAGAAAACATGAACCAATCCATAACCAGTATGGAGATTGAAGCAGTCATCAAAAATCTGCCAAAAACAAACAAACAAACAAACTCACGGCAAGATGGCTTCCCAGGGAAATTCTACCAGACATTTAAAGAAGAATTAATACCTATTTTGAAACTGCTCCAAAAAATAGAAATGGAAGGAAAACTGCCAAACTCATTTTATGAGGCCAATATTACCTTGATCTCAAAATCAGACAAAGACCCCATCAAAAAAGAGAATTACAGACCAATATCCTTGATGAACACAGATGCGAAAATTCTCACCAAAATACTAGCCAATAGGATCCAATAGTACATTAAAAGGATTATTCACCATGACCAAGTGGGATTTATTCCTGGGCTGCAAGGTTGATTCAACACCCACAAATCAATCAATGTGATACAATACATTAATAAAAGAAAGAACAAGAACCATATGATACTCTCAATAGATGCCGAAAAAGCATTTGACAAAGTACAGCATCCCTTCCTGATCAAAACTCTTCAAAGTGTAGGGATAGAGGGTACATTTGTCAATATCATCAAAGCCATCTATGAAAATCCCACAGTGAATATCATTCTCAATGGGGAAAAACTGAGAGATTTTCCACTAAGATCAGGAACATCTCAGGGATGTCCATTATCATCACTGCTATTCAACATAGTACTAGAAGTCCTAGCCTCAGCAATCAGACAACAAAAAGAAATTAAAGGCATCCAAATCGGCAAAGAAGAAGTCAAACTAGCACTCTTTGCAGATGATATGATGCTATATGTGGAAAACCCAAAAGACTCCACTCCAAATCTGCTAGAACTTGTACAGGAATTCAGTAAAGGGTCAGGATATAAAATCAATGTACAGAAATCAGTTGCATTTC
Source organism: Martes martes (assembly GCF_963455335.1). Classification (NCBI taxonomy): domain Eukaryota; kingdom Metazoa; phylum Chordata; class Mammalia; order Carnivora; family Mustelidae; genus Martes; species Martes martes. Next base: position 130,496,474 of record NC_137891.1, on the reverse strand, counting down.
TTTACACCAACAAGACAGAAGAAAGAGAAATTAAGGAGTCAATCCCATTTACAATTGCACCCGAAACCATAAGATACCTAGGAATAAACCTAACCAAAGAGACAAAGAATCTATACTCAGAAAACTATAAAGTACTCATGAAAGAATTGGAGGAAGACACAAAGAAATGGAAAAATGTTCCATGCTCATGGATTGGAAGAATAAGTATTGTGAAAATGTCTATGCTACCCAAAGCAATCTACACATTTAATGCAATCCCTATTAAAATACCATCCATTTTTTCAAAGAAATGGAACAAATAATCCTAAAATTTGTATGGAACCAGAAAAGACCCCGAGTAGCCAGAGGAATGTTGAAAAAGAAAACCAAAGTTGGTGGCATCACAATTCCAGATTTCAAGCTCTAGTACAAGGCTGTCATCATCAAGATGATATGGTACTGGCACAAAAACAGACACATAGATCAAGGAACATAATAGAGAGCCCAGAAATAGACTCTCATCTCTATGTTCCAATAATCTTCGACAAAGCAAGAAAGAATGTCCAATGGAAAAAAGACAGTCTCTTCAACAAATGGTGTTGGGAAAATTGGACAGCTCATGCAGAAAAATGCAACTGGACCATTTCCTTACACCACACACGAAAATAGACACAAAACAGATGAAGGACCTCAATGTGAGACAGGAATCCGTCAAAATCCTTGAGGAGAACACAGGCAGCAACCTCTTCAACTTCAGCTGCAGCAACTTCTTCCTAGAAACATCACCAAAGGCAAGGGAAGCAAGGGCAAAAACGAACTATTGGGACTTCAAGATCAAAAGCTTTTGCACAGCATAGGAAACAGTCAACAAAACCGAAAGACAACTGACAGAATGGGAGAAGATATTTGCAAACGACATATCAGATAGAGGACTAGCATCCAAAATCTGTAAATAACTTATCAAACTCACCACCCAAAGCACAAGTAATCCAGTCAAGAAATGGGTAGAGGACATGAATAGATAATTCTGCAAAGAAGACATCCAGATGGCCAACAGACACATGAAAAAATGCTCCACATCACTCAGCATCAAGGAAATACAAATCAAAACCACAATGAGATACCACCTCACACCAGTCAGAATGGCTAAAATTAGCAAGTCAGGAAATGACAGATGCTGGCGAGGTTGTGGAGAAAGGGGAACCCTCCTACGCTGTTGGTGGGAATGCAAGGTGGTGCAGCCAATCTGGAAAACAGCATGGAGGTTCCTCAAAAAGTTGAAAATAGAGCTACGCTACAACCCAGCAATTGCACTACTGGGTATTTACCCTAAAGATACAAATGTAGTGATCCGATGGGGCACGTGCACCCGAATGTTTATAGCAGCAATGTCCACAATAGCCAAACTATGGAAAGAACCTAGATTCCATCAACAGATGAATGGATAAAGAAGAAGTGGTATATATATACACATACATATATATACACACACACACACACACACACACACACACACACACACACACAATGGAATAGTATGCAGCCATTAAAAGAAATGAAATCTTGCCATTTGCAATGACGCATATGCAACTAGAGGGTATTATGCTGAGTGAAATAAGTCAATCAGAGAATGACAAATATCATATGATCTCCCTGATATGAGAAATTTGAGAGGCAGAGTGGGGGGCTTGGGGGGTAGGGAAGGAAAAAAATGAAACAAGATGGGATTGGAAGGGAGACAAACCGTAAGAGACTCAATCTCACAAAACAAACTGAGGGTTGCTGCGGGGTTACGGAGAAGGTCGTTGCGTTATGGACATTGGGGAGAGTATGTGCTATGGTGAGTGCTGTGAAGTGTGTAAGCCTGACAATTCATAGACCTGTACCCCTGGGGCAAATAATACATTATATTTTAATTAAAATATTTAATTTGTAAAAGAGAAAATCTCTTCTGAAAAATAAAACATTTTACTTCTTCCTCTCCAATTTAGATGCCTTTATTTCTTTATCTTGCCTTTTCCACCTAGAACTTCCAGTACTACATTGACTAAGAGTGGTGAAAGTGGCATCCTTCTCTTGTTGCTGGTATTATGGGAAAAATTTTCAAAATTTCAAAATTGAGTATGATGTTAGCTATAAATTTTTTATGCATGGACTTTATATGGTTAAATGTATTTCTTCTATATCCAAATTGTTTTTATAATAAAACAATGTTGAATTTGTAAAAAAAAAAATCTTTAAAATTAACTAATTAGGGGCATCTGGGTGGCTCAGTGGGTTAAAGCCACTGCCTTCGGCTCAGGTCATGATCCCAGGGTCCTGGGATCGAGCCCCGCATCGGGCTCTCTGCTCAGCGGGGAGCCTGCTTTCTCCTCTCTCTCTGCCTGCCTCTCTGCCTACTTGTGATCTCTGTCTGTCAAATAAATAAATAAAATCTTTAAAAAAAAAATTAACTAATTAATTAATATTATACACATTAATGCATAACAGAGGCTTATTCGTCCCACACTTTAGAATGCTGCTGTGTGTTCCATTGAATACTCATAGTATAAATTTGGTTAGATACTGCATAAGGGAAAATCTCTCAGTTCCCTAGAAGGCTATTCCCTATCCAATTCTTAAGGGTCATTCTTTTAAAAAATTTGCCCTGAGATACTTGTTATATATTATAGAGTCCAAGCAATTAGTAAGTTCAGCTTTGTTATATTTAAAATTTATCTATGTTATTTTATATGAATGTCTGTACGACATTGCTGACTTTTTAAATTATTCCATTAGAACTCAATACTTCAGTAGAGCAGGGGAAAAATATTTGGGACTCATCAGTTAAATGCAACAAAATACTGCAAAAGTACATCCTCTCTTTGATATTGGAACTAAGGAAAGATCAACTGAAGCACCATGGATCGTCAAATGTGAAGCATGATCTTTGGAGTTGAACAGACCAGAATTTATGTCTAGCTCCAACACTTACAATCTACTTAAGGGTCTACAAGTACTTTAAATTCTTTGAGTCTGACTACTATCAGCCATGGTAAAGATAATAGTATTTTTCTCATAGGTAAGTTGTGAATCTGGAATAGATCATGTCAATAAAACATTTTATATGGCATTTAGCCCATAGTAAACAATTCTTAAGAAGAAATGCTTGCTTTGTTACATTCTCTTTAGCATAGCTTGGGAAGGTAAAAGTTCTATCTTTATACTATCTAGTAAAAATAATTTTAGGTCAATCAGAGGTCAACTTGAGAAATCTAAACAAGATATGAAAGAACAGTACTTCAGACTGACCTCACCATTTGACTATTCTGAAGAAATCATGACATACCTTCTCTTACATTCCACAAATTTTGGCCAAGTAAGAAAAAAATGTAAAGATAGTTGAGAAAAGGATGGATGTGCACTACTAGAATCTGCCTGATAAGTATTTTATATATTCCATTGCTTTATGTGTAATTATTTTAACATAGCCTAGTATAGAGCTTGTCATAAGGTAGACATTCATTAATAGATATTTGTCGATAAAGAGTACCCATCTGCCTGTGGTTTTTACAAGTTCTTCAATTATTAAATATACAAACCTCTTGTAAGTGTTATATATTGTGAATATTTCTCCAATTTGTCATTTATCTTATTGTACTTTTAATACTTTTATTTGATTAAGTTTATCATGTTTTCCTTCTATTTTAAAAAGTGATTTTGTGCTTACAAAGACTTTCTCCATTTCTCTGAATTTAAATGCCTACCCATCTGCAGGGAAAAATGTTTTAAGGTGATATCTTTTTATTTACCTCAGAGACTTTAGCCCTTACCTGTCTTTAGTCCTCACCATTTAAAAATAATAGTTATTTGGGGCGCCTGGGTGGCTCAGTGGGTTAAAGCCTCTGCCTTCGGCTCAGGTCATGATCCCAGGGTCCTGGGATCGAGCCCCGCATCGGGCTCTCTGCTCAGCAGGGAGCCTGCTTCCTTCCCTCTCTGCCTGCTTCTCTGTCTACTTGTGATCTCTGTCTGTCAAATAAATAAATAAAATCTTTAAAAAAAAATAATAATAATAATAGTTATTCATGATGTTGGAGTTAATTCCTGTGAATTACTTTTTTTTTTCCTGGAGGAAGCAGAACTGATAGACATTTCCTATTTCCAGTAATGCTTCAGAGTTTTCCTATGTTTTAATACTTTGACTAATTCAGGCAGTAACTAATGAAGCAGAGGACATGCAGTTGTAGGGAGAAGGTAAAGGCAAAGGAAAAACAGGAGTTAGATGATGGAGTCAACTCACTTTCTTATTTGGAAGTTTTCACTAAGGACCGAACTGAACCCCAGTCTTCTATGTCCAATGACAATGAGTTTATTGAGCATTACTTTGACAGGTACCTTCCAAGTACTTTGAATGTATTTCAAGTACTTTGAATGTATTATCACATCAGTTGTGAATGCATAGTTTGTATGTGTATCACATCAGGACATACAGTTACTTTCCCCTTTATTTATAACGAAGGAACTTAGTATAAAGGAGTTATGCAACTTGCTCCAGTTGACATAGTCATTAGCAGAGCTGGGGTTCTAACTTAGGGAGGTAATTCTAGTACCCACAGTCTTAACCCTAAGGATCTCATGTAAGTATCTCAAACTTCACATGTGAAAAATAAAATATTTTATTTCTACCTCAAAAACCACATCTTCCTGGTTCTTCCCTAACTCATTATCATGTCATTCTCCTGCCAACTATAGTACTTGGGAAAAATTCAAACACCAAATACCCTGACCTACAAACCCTATAAGATCATATGTCTTAGACCTCCTCTTGAACATTACTTTTCCTTTCTTTATTTTTAACTTTCTACAACACACTGGCCTTCAAACATACTAAGTTTATTTCCATCTTAGGAAATTATGTGTTTCACACTTAGCTGCTCTTTAATCTTCAGTGGCTATCCTTGAAATTGTAGCTTGGATTTCTCTTTTTTTGGTATTTACCATTTATCTCAAAGTGTATCTTCTCAGAGAAGTAAAGCTTTCCCTGACTGCTCAATTTAAAGTAGCCACGTTATTATTTGCTAGTTTTCCTTCACAGTCATTGGTACTTTATAATACTGTATATAATATTTTTATTTGTTTATTTATTTATTTTTATTTATTTTGGAGAGAAAGCATGTGCCGGGAGGAAGGGAGGGGCAGAGATAGAGGGACAGGAGAGAGAGGGGAGAGAGAGAATCCCAAGCAGACTCCCCACTGAATGTGGAGCCTGATGAGGAGCTCAGTCCCAGGACCCTGAGATCATGATGTGAGCCAAATGAAGACTTGGATGTTCAACCGACTGAGCCACCCACACATTGTCTTGTTTATTTTTTATTTTATCTCTTTCCTCTTACATATACACAGTAAAAATATAAGTTCCATGAAAGCAGAAATTTAACTGTCTTATTCAGTGCCATGTTCCCTCTGCTCAGAACAGTTTCACATGCCATACATGTTCAAGAAGTGTTTGTTAAGTGTATGAAAGGTTTATTGAAAAAGAGAATAATGTCATCAAAACAATGTATAAGAATAATTATTTAGTAGCAGTATGGAGGCTGGACTGCAGTAGGAAAAAGCTTAATCACAGAGACTAGTGAGAAGACTGTAAAATGGAGGGTGATGTCAGAAATAAGAAAAAATATAGGAAATACTAGTGAGTTAGAACCAACAGAATTCTGAAACTGATTGAGTCAAAGGACTCAATGATATTTAGAGTAAGAAAATGTCATTAATGTGAATAAGAACTACTAGGAGATGACAGATAAAACTGGGAAAATTATGAATAGTATTTGCAAGAGCAATTTTTAATTTTTAATTTGAGATGTTATTGATAGGCAGGATATATGGAATTTGGAATTTGGACTTAGAGGAATTTGGACTAACGATGAAGTTATCTGATTGTGTATGAATTGCCAAAGGTGGCATTTGGAATGAGAAAGTATCTTGAGGCTAAGTTCACTTTTTTTTTTTTTTTTAAGATTTGATTTATTTATTTGACAGACAGAAATCACAAGTAGGCAGAGAGGAGGAAGCAGGCTCCCCCAGGAGCAGAAAGCCCGACCCTCCTGGGATCATGACCTGAGCTGAAGGCAGAGGCTTTAACCCACTGAGCCACCCAGGTGCGCCTAAGTTCACTTTTTGAAGGCAGACAAAAAGAGGAGGCAAGAAGAAAGAGATCATCTGACTATAGAGAGAAGAAGGACTGACATTGGATTTGGTAAACAAGGTTACCTTCTGAAACTGAATAGGTGATTTCAGGACAGTGGCGAGTCCTTCAGCCTTAGGTGGAAGAAACTAGCATGGCAATTTCTCTCAATAATATAAGGCAAGCACAAAGGGAGAAGAGATGGTATGAGAAAGAGCAAAATTCAATGTGCAAAAAGCATAGTGAACTCAGTTGGGATTTATGTAAGATTTGGGTATACATAGCTAGAGATTAACTAAAGAAATGAATCACAGCTGTCAGGAGTGATTATCAATAACTTTTTATGGAAGCTGAGAAAATGAAGGCAAGGACAGAGATAAAATTAGCTTAGCTTTAGTCGGGGAAAAAAAATGAATGGAGAAAACGCAAGTCTATATCTGAACAGAAGGGGCCAATGGAATGCAGAGTATGCAGAGGTAAAATTTAAATACAGAGGTAAATTTAAAATACAGGTATGCAGAGTAGAAAATTTGGAAACTATAACATTAATTTTGCTATTTAGAATTCTTTACCAAAGTTTTTTCACTTTTTTATAACTTCTTTTTTCAGTTACATGTAACAGGTTTAAGAAACCAACTTTTTTTTTTTTTTTAATGAGTGGATTTTCTTAACCAACAGTATTTGAAATAATATGTTTATGGTTAAGTGCAATGGCCTTTCTCATGAAGACTTGACTTTCTTGCCATAGAGTGTGTTTGAGACCTATTAAAGAATTTGTGGTTTGAATTCTTACTTAGAGAAAGGGTTAAACATGTAGATCTTTCTTTGTATTCCCTTCCAATTTGGGGGTTTTATGAATATGACCATCCATATCACTCTTTTGAGTGTTCTGACTTATAAAATAAAGTATATAATAGTAATTTTTCATAGAATAACTTAGAGAAATATTTACTTTTTATTATTTATTAACCATTTTGAAGGTCCTACCATGTACCAGGTTTAAATAAGTTAATGCATATGAAAAGTTAATTACATAATAAAAATTCAGTGAATGTAAATTGCTATTAATATTGTGAAAAGTTCCCTATCTCTCCAAAGACAGAAATACAGTGCAAATAATAGTATGAGGAAAGTAAGCATCTCCTTGGCGATTGCATAAATTATTCTAACTCAAAGGCCTAAATTCTACCTCAAACATTTTCACTGTCAAAATGAGTCAAGTTAGGAAAGACACTACTGATTAATTATGTATAGGCTCATGACACTATGTGTCATTAATTATGTATAGGAGCCATGACACATATGTAGAGAAGAAGCAATTACTGAATTACCAGGAAATAGTCCACTGCAGTCGGTCCAATCATGCAGTTGCCAGAGAAAGCACATTTATTGGAGTGACCTACACATATGATTGAGTTGAGTTTGCAAGAGCCTCACCACAGGTAATGTCCTTTCTATCTTTCATGGTCAAGTGGTAGAGGATTGATTGAAACTGAATAGCCTTGTCATTTGTTCATACATTTCAACCATATGAGAGCTGCTCTTTGCTGTCTCATGTGCTCTTATGCCAGAAATCACACTTAGGTTTTCTTTGAGCACCTAAACTGGCTGATAGTCAGCAAATCGATATATCCTGTTGCAGAGTGTCCAAACCTGCTATTAGTAGAAAAGTAACACTAAAGATGTGTTTCTTTACAGGACAGTGCAGAATTGATCACTTCTCTACTTCACAGTGGAGCTGACATACAGCAGGTTGGGTATGGTGGCCTCACTGCCCTGCATATTGCTACAATAGCGGGTCATCTGGAGGTAAGTCTCACCTTGGTCACCTGTGAAAACAGACCTGACTCTTGATTCTTGATCCTAACTATTTTCAAAAGCTGCTTTTCAGATTCTAGGAGTTGATTTATTTTTTAGCTACTGAACACATACATTTATTTTGAGGACCAAGTTAAGCTATATAAATGTTCTTTTCATAGTCAATTTGGGCTGTTTTGTAACAATGTAATAAAACATCAATTAATATAAAGATGGCTGGATACACATGGGCTTTATAGAAGTGATTAAGAGCATAGATTTTGGAGTCAGGCAATCACTTGCTGTGTTTACCTCAAACAAGTTACTGTCATCTCTGCTTTTTTTCATTTATGAAATAGAAATTATAATAGGCTTATTTAATGATTAAATTAGAGAATCTATATAAAACTTTTCAGATTGTCTCATGGCTTAAGAATGAAATATCATTCATTCACTTATGTATTATTTGATTTATTAAGCATCTGTTGTGCCACAGATATTGTTCTAGTTTTGAGGTGAGAGTAGTAAAAAACAAGGCAAAACCCCATTTTCTTGGAATTTAGCTGTAGAGAATGAGATAGACAATAAAGAAAAGAAAACACATAATATCAGTTAGTAATATGTACTAGAAAAATAAAATAAGGTAAAATAAAGAATGAAGAAGTGGACACCATTTAAAATAAACTACATAGTGAAACTATATATAAAATATATGTGATAACACATGCAAAGAACCTGTGGCAGAAAAGAATTAGTTGTGTTTCAGGGACACAAGTAAGCCAAAGTTATTAGTGTGGTATGAGATAGAGATAAAGTGATGGAGATGAGGTCAGGTGGATGTTTACAAACGAGATCACAAAGTGTTTTTAAAAACCATGGGAAGGACTCTGGATCTTGTCTTAGATTTAATTACTAAAATATTAATTTCATACATACAAAGCACTTTGTATTATTTATTTAATCTACTCACAAATCCTCATGAAATAGTTTTTAATGTCACTGCCATTTTGTAGATATAAAACCATGGCTCTTCTATAGCCATTGTCTTTACATATAGTAAAGCCATTGAGGAAAAGAGCCATGTCTGGAATCCTGGTCAGTTTACTCAAAATCCCATGATTTTCACACTGTATATTATTTGTGGTAACAACAATATCTTTATTATTAAATAGTTACGTATTTCTCCCTTTTAGTCATGTTATAAGTTAAATTGTACTTTCTTCGCTAACACACATACGCCAACTGTGAGCAAGCAGAGCTACATATAAAATCACACATAAAACCTATAAAATGGGTGTGATCCACCTTCCTTAACAGCATCACTGTAAAGGGCTCTTACATTCAATAAATATTAACATATCTCATTGAGAGCAAAATAATTTCCTTCATGCTGACATTTCCACCTCTTACTAGCTCTTATTTCTCCCCAAAATAGATCTTTTTGGTGAGATTCACTGTAAATATAAGTGAATCTGTCTTACTTATAAGAGGAGAAATTTCATTAGAATCACCTAAATACCAGTGTTTTCCAAAAAAGAGAACAACTGAGGCCAGTGATAAAGTAATGGAAGGTAAACATTAAAAAGTCTGGGTGGAAGAATTGTTGAGGTAGACATTAAGTTCCAGTGAGATACATTCAAACTCTCAATGCTGGCACGGTTGAGGGAGTGGGGGTGGTATGGCAGAATCCTTTTTGTCTACTGCTGAGTTGATTACATTTGTGAGGGATAGAATTACAAGTTTCAAAAGCAAGGTGGTTAAGAGCTTAGCCTCTTCATCTCCTATTCAAATAGCTATTTTCTTGCTTTGTAAATCATGGTGTGGAAGGAAATATAATTCTACCAGCCTTAGGGCAAACTTTACCAAAATCATTCCAGATAGGCTGCTACTCTTGTCTTGCCTTTCTTCATGGATTCTCCAACTTACTTTTTAGCTGTTGTAAACATTTAGTGACTTTTATTGTCAATCACTGCTGGTGCATAAAGCAAGTGTAAATACATTAACCTTTATTCCCTTCTTAATTAAGGTACAAATCAGATAATAAAAGAAAATGATATTCAAAAAACCTACAAGCATCATATTCAAATGCAGAATTTTTTTCTTTGAATTATTTTTCCAAAGCTATTAATTGCAATAAGTACTCACTTCTAATATATTTTCTTTCCCCAATATTCATTTATTCATTTAATAAATATTTTTGAACCTCTACTTTTTCTATAGCATAGTGCTAGAATTTGGGAATGATATAAGAAAATATGACATACTTTTTCCTTCTAAGGCATTATAGTGTAGCTGGACACACAAAATTAATATACAGGAAAAATCATAAACAATTCAAAAGTAAAATAGGAAGGACGGAAGGGGAAAGAGTCAAAGATCAGAGTGAGTTTGGTAATTAGGAACAATTAGAAATGTGATAATTACATAGCAAGAAATGACAACACAAAATGAAGAGTGTTAAGAATTCACTGGGAATAGAGATCAACATGGACTGAAAGAGCTGGGGGAGGATTTATGAGAGAGGTTTTGAAGTTGGGCTGAACTTTAAAGAGTAGTGAGAACTGGACAGAGAAAAGAGGACTCATGTCCAGAAATGGTCAGGAGAATGAGTTGAACACATTTAGAGGAGAGTGAAAATAACATTAGATGAGCAGATTGTGAAGAGTCCCTACAAGTAAATTTGTATATTAGGAATGGACCAGACTAAGGAAACTGAGAATATAAGTCCAAGGAGTTTAATTCAATTCAATAAACAATTATTATGTATGTTTTATAACACACATGCCTAGATGGTGTAGTAGATAAAGAGATAAATAGAAGACAGAAATTCCTCCTCTTTAAAGACACTTAAAGCTAATAGGATTTTTTTCCCAACAGGAAATGACAAGCCATTGAGACTTTTTGAACAAGATAATGACTGGAGATTTGATAAATAACATATTGAAGAGGATTTTTTTGAACAAAGTGTTTAGTATGGATTCCAGAGTGATGATATAATGATTAAACAGACAGAGATAAAAGATTGGGTAAAGGAATCAATTTGGAGGAGAAATCAATTTGCTCCAACATGTTGATCTACTAACAACATCCAAATTTTCAAGTGGAAATATTCATTAATCATTTATGATTAATACACAACATAACAACACACAATTAATTAATACACAACATAACAAAATACACATCTAGCATTCAATAGAGAAATTGAGGTTTAGTGTAAGTTTTTGAAAATTATATGTGAAGAGGTGATATTTGAAACCAGGATAGCTGAAAGTTATAAATTGGGTCTAACAGATAGTGAAGCACTGAACCCCTATCCATAGAGACTTGCGGAATTACTGAACAGCCAGTAACAGAAGGACAAAGAAGCATTGGTTATAGTGGTGTGAGGAAAACAAGGGGATTGTACTATCACAGTAATTAGGAGTAGAGAGAATTTCAGTAGATAAAGGATCTTGGATATCAAATGGTGTAGAAAGGACAATGAGTGTAATGGGATAAAATACATACAGTTTTTACTTATTATACCGAAAATTTAGATGCTTATTTCACTCCTATTTTTCACTCTTGGTTAGCAGAGATGGTGGCAGTGGATCAGTGGGAGTTCCCTTTCATTAGTAGTCACTTTCTTTTATCGCCCACCTGTCTCTGTGCAACAATAACTGATGCTAAGTCTGACAGCCCTCTTTGTCTACACATATAAAATTCAGAAACTCCATTAGAGCCTCAAGTGTGTTTGTCCTCCCATAATTGTGAATTCTATTAAATAATTTTGCAATAAAATTTACATTGACTAGGCAGCTGTCTCCTTCAATAATAGAAGAGAACATGTGCTGTGGATTCCTAGACATGGTGATTGCAATTTGAGACTCAGACTTAGGCTTACTGTGCTTTGAAAAGGAAGCAAATAGTGCTTGTCCTGGGTCTTACTACTTCTCCCTGATTTATCCATCAAAAAAATACATGTGCATATACTGCTTTATACAAGTCCCAAGATCCTGTTAGCAAACTACAAAAATGCATTAAACCCTTTTCTCCCCTTTGCATCCAGGAGACACATACGTCATATGCTCCCTCAACCATGAAAATGAAAAATATTAGCTAACATTTGGTAGTGCTTGATTATTCATGTGCATTTGTTATTTGGCTCTCCTGTTAGATGGCTACCATTACATTTAGTTTATCAATGAAGAAACTAAGGATTAAAGAAATAAATGACTCCCACAGGACCATTCAGACAATAAATAAATGAGATGAGTAGGACTCAAACCTACTCAAATCTGTAGTCTTGTAAATAAAAGAATAATTATTCCCTCTTGACTCTTGTATGTGTTGCTAAAACAGGCTTACAGCCATAAGACACAGAAAATATATGCAGAAAACAAAGCATAAACTGAGTATCTTACTATCTAAAGCCCAGACATTGTTACATATATAATTTAAGCAACAGTAATTAATTCAAGAATAACTTTATATGGTCCTTAGTATATGGGCGCCAGAACCCACGGATGTATAATGCATGTATGTGGGCACATCACACACACACATACACATACACATACACACACAAACCCAAAGTGTAAAACACTTTATGCTTAGTCAAATAACTTGTAAAAGCTGCTACACTTTGGTGTTTCATGCAGTAGTTTCTAAAGTTATCAGGAGACAAATCAATTATCGGTAGCTGTAGACAACTGTTTGAATAGCAAGCAGAAAAGCATGTCTGGGATGACACAATATATAATGTATAGGGGCTGTGGAGTGTTTTATTTCTCACAGAAAGTCACAGTTTCATATACACTTTGTGCAGGTGAGAGTATTATTTTTATAGCTGAATTTATTCTATCCTACCTTATCCTTTTTTCAGATTGTAAACACTTATCCAAACACTGCTTCAGAAATGCTTCCCAGTTATTTTGGAATTTATTTCTGATTTCAAGGAAATGCAATTGATGTTGTTCCAGTTCATTCTTAACTAAATCATCTGAATGTTTCGGGAGAGAGTTTTGTTTACCATGAAGCTTCTGACTCTCTAAGTTATTTCTTTTAAAATGGCTTTAGTTTTCTCCCCAAAGGCACAAACAAGTGAATGCTCAGAATTATAAAATGTGGTCTCTCTCTCTCTCTCTCTTAAAGAGATAATGTGCTCAGAAATTTTATAACTAAAAAGTATTGGATCTGCCTCCAGTCTAATGAATAGACAGTAGTCCCTTATGAACTCCATTCTGAATGAACCCTGTGTCATTTCACAGTGTGCAGCACCATTGCCTTATCTCTGATGTCTCCCAAAATTTTGCAGGCAGAGAAACAAATCCTATATGAACATCACAGGCTACTACAATTCAGGCACAGAAAGCACAGCAAGGGCCAAATATACCAGTTAAGGCACATTATTATAAATAATTGTTTAAATATCACTCTAGTGAATGCCATGAATGATTGATAGGTATTCTAATTACCATCCTTTTTTTAAAGATCTTATTTAATGATTTCAGACAGAGAGAAAGAGCGAGTGAGAGAGAGCTTGAGCGGGGTGGGGGTGTAGGAGGGGAGAAGCAGAAGGAGAAGCAGACTCCCCGCTGAGCAGGGAGCTGACATGGGGCCAGATCCCAGGACCTGGGATCATGACCTGAGCTGAAGGCAGATGCTTAACAGACTGAGCCACCCAGGCGTCCCTCTAATTACCATTCTTTGGCATGAACTCTAAACTTGGTCTGAAGTCATTTGCAGACTGTAATGCCAAAGTTTAATATACCTTCATATTAAATGGTTAAATATGAAACTAAACCTTTATTATACACATAGTCTTGGAGAACTGAGACCTGATTTAGAAACACCACATCTCCTGTGGCATTCAAGAGTGGTTTTCTCAGAAGTCAAAACTAAGAAGCTGTATGTCCTAATTACTGAATGTGCTCAGTATTACAGAATACTGTTTATTAAAGCCAAGGAGACAGTCTCTTACTGCCTACGCTTTTGGTCTAGAGACTAAGATCATAGATTATATATCATAATCAGTAATTTTATGGTTTCAGAAGCAGTACCTTAAGTGTGTATCAGTTGTAAGATTGATAACAAGAGGACATTACCTTGAGTGTCACTTTTTTTGTACTCAAATCTTTGCCGTGGGTTCAATTAACTATTATTAAACATTAAGTACTGCTTTTGGGGTGAGGTAAAAGAGCACAAGCAGGAAAAGCTTTATAGGCTAATAAAAATGTAAATGAAGTGTTCATCAGCTTGCTACCATGGCAAATGATGAAAGAAACATTACCTGAGAAATTAGATTCAAAGATTATTGCTAATCAAATCAACCTGAATGAGAATTATCTTTGTAAACATTCAGCATTTTGTGTGAATTTGCCTCTCTATGGCAACCCTTCTGTGCACTGAATTTGATTCCAATATCCTAGGTACTCCCTACATTCTTTTAAAAAAAGGATAGATAGATAAAGATAAGATAGATATTTATGTATAAATCATGCTATGCAATGTATCAGCTAGGCGGAAATAATCTCTGTGCTAGGTATCTGTGACAGTTGATAAGAAACAGCTATAGATTTCAATGCATGTGCACTTAGCCTTTTTTAATGCCATATTCCCTACCAGGAATTTGATGGCTGAGTTATGAATCAAGCTTTCTATAACTTGCTTAAGTCACATCCCCAGAGTTTCAGAAACTCTAAGCCCCTACGACCCAGGATGGCAGGAAGTTGCTACTCTTGTTCCCTCAATTAGGAATACACGGGAAAACCAATACTTTCTACCTGTTCTTTAATATAGTAATAAAGTAGAGGTGAGTACCAACTACTTTCTCTCAGGTATGATCCATTCTGGGATGGCATTTAGGGAATAGAGCTCTTTAAGTATTTTATCTTTTCTAAACATTGTGTAAGCTATTCTCCCAAATGGCTCCCTTTGGTGGATCTCCAAAGAACCTTTAGAAACTTTCTGAGGTCTGAGTAGTGGGAGTGAGAGGCTAGAGCCCCCACGAGTGGCTCTCAACATCTGCCTTCTGTCACAGCATCTCTCTTCTGAGGTGTCCCTCAAAGGTAATTGGCACCTCTGCCTCTTTTCACTTGTTCTTTCACAACTGAATATCAGACTAATATAGCCATTATAGAGCATGGAACTATTAAGGAAGTCACACAAAGGTTTCTGGAGTTGCTTTGAGATGCAATTCAAGTGTAACTACTTAAAGTTATCTTTAACCTTTCTGTCTTTTACTTTTCTCTGTGCCCTGAAGCAGGCTACTAGCTCCCTCAGTTCTGGGGTGAGCTGTCTCATAATTACTGCAGATTTCCACATCTGAGAAAGATCCTGGCAAGAGTTGAAGAATCATTTTAATAATTCTCTCCTGAAAACCATACATTAAACTATCCAGGAAATTGAGGGGGGGACCCAAACTAAATAAGACAAAGGGCAATGGATGCAAATCTTTTGTCCAGAGCAATCAAAGATATTACTGGTAGTGGTCAATATGGTACTTCATTCTGTGATTCATACTGTCATTATCTTACTCTATATTCATACTATCATTATCCTACCGGACTTCCTGCAATAGCATTCTGACTTATAAGGCCTGTCTTCCAATCTTTTACAGTCTACTTTATCCTAAATTCTCCTGAGATTTTGCCAGATTCTCTAACACATGGCTTTGGTCACTCCCCTGACCAAGAAACTTGCTGACTCCGAAATACACCCAGCAGGAGATTAAGTGGTGATCCAGTTCTCCTACCTTTTCAGCCATGGGTGTTCATGATTTTCATTTACAACACACGCTCTAAATTAAATGAACTATTATGCATTTATATTCCCTATGCTTTTTATCACACTATAGTCTCTTTATAGTTTGCCTCTCCCACCCATCCTCAAAGTTGAGCTGAAATGCCACCTTCATGAAATTGCTAGATTCCTCTAGTTTGATGTGTTTTCACGTTTCTAATCACCAACAGTACTTTATCTATACCTTTCTCATAGCATTTGACACTGCTTGTTTTATAAGCATGGTTTTATTTTATTATGTCATTATATATTTTTCTTGAGCATAAGAACTGCATGTGAAAATCTTTATGTCTCTCACAGATTCTAGTATTGTGCTTTTGCATATAGTAGGTTTTTAATAATTGTTTGTTGAATGGCTAAATTAATGATTATTCAAGTGTTCTTTTACAAATCACGCAGAATGAGGAAAATGGTTTCCCCTCTCAGTAAATGCACAAGAGATTATAATGATACCTTTCTTAAGGAAAGTAGCTTACAAAATCACAAGCAATTTTCATGAATAGCTTCATACAAATTTCTCTTATAAAATCTATAAAATGAAGTAAGTATACAGCCTATGTAAACAAAAATAATGATTGTTTTGTTTTTAAAATTTTCTCTCTGCCCATTCAATACATCTTTTTAAGTTTTCATTTATTTATTTTTATATGTTAATATTATCTTTATTATTTTAAGTTAAAGCAAAATTTTTAAATAGTCAAATAGAGCTTCATTTAAGCTAGAACTTTCATTTTCTTCTCCCAGCATCTGCCAAGTATTTGTGGATTTTTTTTAAGTTTTTTATTTTTTAAGTTTTTATTTCTATTGAAGTTAATTAACATACAGTATAATAGTAGTTACAAGTGTACAACTCAGTGATTCAGCACTTCCATACATTACCCTGTGCTCATCACAATAAGTGCCCTCCCATTTAAAATATAAAGGAGGAATTTTGACTCGATCTAATAAGGTTTGACCCCATCAAAAGAGAGTAACAGAGTTTAAATTTATTCTACTCCACAAAAAAGAAGTCCAACATACCCATAAGGGAGAATCATTAGTCTTTTAGATCTGCATGTCTCTATGACTTGGCTGAATTTTCCTAATCTCCATTCTAATCAGTAGTGTTGTCTCCAATCTCACATGTGAATTGTGCTCTCTGGCATAAAATCAGTTACTGACTCACAGTCCTGTGCTATTACGCAGCCTCAGCAATGATAGCTTGTGAGCCATTTATGAACTGTCAAGATAAATAAAGGTCTTCAGATTATTTATATCTGCTATTTTCCCCAGTAAACTTATACTTAGAGAATTACTATATGTCTAATCCCTCTCCAACTTGATTTTATATCTTTTAGCCTAATTGGTTGCCAAACTGAATATACAACTTTCACATTGCTGATGCAAGAAGAGTGGAAATGTGTTGTTCCAATAATGAACGTGACCTGGTTTAGATGTTGGTACTCCCATTAGCAATTGTGAAAATGTAAATCATTGAAAATAAGTTGTGGAATTATATTATAGTAAAAGCCTTAGAATTATTTTAGTGATGTCTTATTGTTTCTATTAAGTAGTTGCTTCTAGCTTTTCTGGGTATCCCCAGGAAAGTGAGAATCTCCTGTGAATCAGACAAATTTTGTAATTTTCAGCTAATTAAACACTCTTTAGGCACTCCCTCATATTAAGATACTAGTATGGAGTTACAGAGACGTATGGGATGCATTCTTTGCTTGAGATACTTTGCCATTCTATACTTCCTTCTTTTTGGCAAGAGACCAAGTCTGAACCCTCATTGGAACTTGTGGAATTGTTGAGATTGTGTCTAATTTAGAAAACCAAATTATTTATTTATTATTAATTGATTGATTTTTAAAGATTTTTATTTATTTATTTATTTATTTGTCAGAGAGAGAGCACACACAGGGGTAATGGCAGGCAGAGGGAGAAACAGGCTTCCCACTGAGCAAGGAATCCTATTTGGGACTTGATCCCAGGACCCTGGGATCATGGGTCACCAAATCTTTTAAATGAGAGTTTATTTGTTTTTCTAACGTGAACATCTTTATTGTTTTTTTTTTTTAATTTAAATTCAAATGAGAGTTTAGATAAAATTTGTAATTGAACAAACCCAGTATCAATATGTGAATAATAAATTTAACTTTGGTGGGGTGCCTGGGTGGCTCAGTTGGTTAAACAACTAGCTCTTGATCTCAGCTTAGGTCATGGTCTCAGGGTCATGGGATCAGCACCATGTTGGGCCCCATGCTCTGTGGGTAGTCTGTCCCTCTCCTTTGTTCCTCCCCCAGTGCACATGTGCACATACTCACTCACTCTCTCTAAAATAAATAAATAAGTAAATAACTTTACCTTTGATGTACTGCTGTCAAAATAATGATGAAAACTCTGTGCTTTAGGCCTTAAAATTTTTCATAGGTTATGACCTAGCAAACCACCTTCTAGAAATTTATTTTATGGAAATAATAGGAAATTGGATTGCAAGAATGCTCATGTAAAATAAATGAGAAAAAAATCTAAATAAATATTGATTAAATCAAGCTGATCCATGGATACAATGGATACAATACAAGTAGTATGGATACAATACAAGTAGTCATTAAACATGACATTGCACAAGTTTATACAGTTACATGGAAAGAAGCTCAGGCAGACTTATGAAACAATGGTGTTATTTAAGCTTCATTTTACATTTAAGATTCTTTTTTTTCTTTTTAGCTTAAATTATTAGTAGGCTGAATACATTTTCATAAAAATATAACTTTACAAAATTGGCTACACAATTAATGACTAACACTTCAACCTCATCGCTACCCAAAGGTAAAGTAACTACTGTTCACATTTTGATGGATATTCTTCAAGACTTTCTCATATGTATTTTTTTTCTTCAAAATTATAATCACACTAAATGCTTCTGAAGCCTTTTTCTTATTTAAAACATACTTGGGACAGCTTTCCAATTGTGCAACACATTCTTCTATGAAACTGTTTTTATTGAGAAAAGTATCATGTGTATAAAAGGATATATATATATATATACTATATATATTATATACTTACTTCATTTTATATATATATATATATATATATATATATATATATATAGGCTTCCTCATAAGAGCTTCATGTGACTTTTTGTGACTCTCTCTCTAGATTTATGATAACTATTCTCTTGCTTTCTTTGGTATATATATGTATGTGTATCTTTTTAATATGAATTATATAGTTTTGTTCTTAACATTTTCATGTTCTTGAATATTACATATGGAAATACACATTTGTTGTGACTTTTTTTATTCGACATTAAATATTTAAGATCCATGTTAATTTGTGTAGCTGTGATTCACTCATTCTTCCACAATTTATTTATCCAGTTTATTCTTAATTAACATTTGAATAATTTTAAATATTTCGATATTATAGACAATGTTGTATGATAATTTTTGTATGTATTTCCTAGCATATTATCACAAGATATTCTCTAGGATATAGATCTAAGATTAGAATAGCTAGGTTGTAGAGTATGTGAATGTTGAAGGGGTTGATCTAGTTGACAGTCCCACCCAGTGTATAACTGGCTGTATGATTGTTTTCTTGCTTCATATCCTCACTGACATTAATATACTAGATGTGTTTTTTCCCTTCAGCTGGTAGATATAGAATAGTATCACATTTTTTTAATAAAGATTTTATTTATTTATTTGACAGAGAGAGATCACAAGTAGGCAGAGAGGCAAGCAGAGAGAGAGAGAGAGAGAGGGAATCAGGCTCCCCGCTGAGCAGAGAGCCCAATGCGGGACTTGATCCCAGGACCCTGAGATCACGACCCGAGCCAAAGGCAGCGGCCCAACCCACGGAGCCACCCAGGTGCCCCACATTTTGGTTTTGATTTGTATTTGTCAGCTCACTTATGATACCGAACATTTCTCACATGTATGCGGCTCTCAGTTACCTTTTTTCGTGAGGTGCCTTTGTGTATTTTTCGATTGAATTGTTAGTCTGTTTTAATTGATTCACAGAAATTATTTTCAATGTATTATGAATACTATTTTTTTTTTTAGAAGGAGGGAAGGAGAGAGAGAGAGAAAGGTAGAGAGGGGCAAAGGGAGAGGGAGAGAGAGAATCTTAAGCAGGTTCTATATGCAGTGCAGAGTTTGATGCAGGGCTCCATCTCAGAACCCTGAGATCATGCCCTGAGCTGAAATCAAGGGTTGGACACGTAACCGTCTGAGCCACCCAGGTGGCCCATGAACAATAATTAAAAAATAGTAATTATACACTTATAAAAAGCTTATTATGAGCCGGGAAATGTTCTGAGCATATTGCATAAATTTTCTTGTTTCAGCTAAGGGATAAATATCATTATTAATTTTGTATTATAAATTAGGAGATTGAAATACAGAAAGGTTAAATAACTTGACAAGGGTTATTTATAGATCACAGAGCTGGTAAGTGAGTAAGTGATATTCTATCCTAGGTGGTATGACTATAGTCATCATCTTAATCACTGTTACTAAATTATCTCTCCTTTCTCCTTTATTATTATATATCCTATAAATATCCTCAAATTTATAGTTCATGCTTTCATATATTGCTTAAGAATCCCTGGGGTTTTGTGAAGTTATTTTCTTATATTATCTTTTTAAAGTTTGGTGGTTCATCTTTAATATTAAGTATTTTAACCATCTAAAATTGATTCCAGATTATGGTGTGAGGTATGGATCCTACTTAATTTTTTTCTGTATTCAATTGTCTTGGCAACTGTTGTTGAAAAGCTTATTTTTTCCTTACTGGTCTATAGTACCAACCCTTTCATATATCAAATATCTATTTAATTGTGAATCTGCTTCTAAGTCTTTATTCAGTTGATCTATTTGAATATTTAAGGAAAATTATCACAGTATCTTAATTACTGCCTATTTGAAAAGTCTTAGACAGTCTAAGTATTCACTAAACACACAAAGTTGCTCACAATATCCTCTTAATATTTTTTATTTTCCATCGCGTCAATATTGGTATGTTCTTTTTCATTCCTGATACTGCTTATTTTGGTCTCTTTTTACTTGTTACTGTTATCAGAAGTTTAGTAATTTTATAAGACTTTCCAAAGAACCAACTTTTGATTTTGTTATTTTTTGTTTGTTTTCTTTTTCATTGATTTTTGCTCTTACCTTTTCAATTTATTTTTTTGTTTTCATTGACACATAATTGACACACAATATCCTATTGGTATGATACTGATACAAAAATAGACATATAGATCACAGGAATAAGAATGTATAAAGAACTTACAATTATACATTTTGGGTGTTAACCCCTTATTGGGTGTATGATTTGCATACATCTTCTCCGATTCAATAATTAGCCTTTTCATTTTCATTTTCATTTCATTTCATTTTGCCTTTTCATTTTGTTGATGATTTCCTGTACTGTGCTTTAGTAAGTTTTTAGTTTGATGTAATTCCATTGTTTATTTTAGCTTTTATTTCACTTGCCTGAGAAGACTGGTCCAAAGAAATATTGCTAAGACCAATGTCACAGAACTTATTGCCTATGTTTTCTTTTAGGAGTTTTATGGTTTTACATCTTACATTTAAGTCTAATCCATTTTGAATTTGTTTTCATATATGGTATAAATAGTGGTCCTGTTTTATTCTGTTGCATGTAGCTGTCCAGCTTTTCCAATACCATTTGTTGAAGAGATTAATTAATTTTTTCTGGGTTCTCTGTCTTATTCCAGAGATCTATATGTCTGTTTTTGTGCCATTATCATATTGTTTTGGTTACTCTGACTTTGTAGTATGTTTTGCAGTCAGAGAGTATGATATCTTCAGCTTCGTTCTACTTTCAAGATTGCTTTGCTGTTTGGGGTGTTTTATGGTTCCATACAAATTTTAGAGTTCTTTGTTTTCATTCTGTGAAAAATGTTGCTGGTATTTTGATAAGTATTTCATTAAATCCATAGATCATTTCATTAAATCCATAGATCACTTTGGGTAGTATGGACATTTTAGTAATGTTAATTCTTATCTGTGAACATGGAATATCTTTTCGTTTATTTGTGTTCTGTTCAGTTTCTTTCATCAGTGTCTTATAATTTTCAGAATATAAGTCCTTTACCTCCTCAGTTAAATTTATTCCCAAGTATTTTATTCTTTTTGATCCAGTTGTAAATGGGATGGTTTTATTTTCTTTTCTCAAGATTTTATTTATTTATTTGAGAGAAAGATAGAGGGAGCACAAACTGGGGGGAGAGGGAGAAGCAGCCTCCCATTGAGCAAGGAACCCAACATTGGGCTCAATCCCAGGACCTGGGATCATGACCTGAGCCAAAGGTGATGCTTAACTGACTAGACCACCAGACACCCCAGAATTGTTTCCTTAATTTCTTTCTTTCTTTCTCTATTTCTTTTTTAAGAATTAATTAATTGAGAGAGAGAGAAAAAAAAATGCATGTTCAGGGTTGGGGAAGAAGGAGAAAGAGAGAATCTTAAGCAGGCTTCACACCCACTGAAAAGTTCAGTGGGGGAACTCGATCTCACAGCCCTGAAATCATTACCTGAGCCAAAATCAGGAGTTGGACACTTAACTGACTGACCCACCCAGGTACTCCCAATTTCTTTTTCTGGTAGCTTGTTTCTAATGTATAGGAAAGCAGCTAATTTCTCCATGTTAATTTTGTGTCTTGTGACTTTACTAAATTTGTTTTTAAGTTTTAACAGTTTTTTGATGGAGTCCTTACTGGTTTCTAAATATAGTATCATGTTATCTGCAAATAGTGAGTTTTAGTTCTTCCTTTCCAGTTTGGATGTCTTTTATATCTTTTTCTTACCTGATTGCTCTGGGATGTCTAATACTATTTTGAAAAAAAGTGGCAAAAGTAGGCATTCTTGTCTTGTTTCTGGTCTCAGAGGAAAAGTTTGCAGCTTTTCACCATTGAGTGTGATGTTAGGTGTGGGTTTGTCATATATGGTCTATATTACGTTGATGTATGGTCCCTCTATTCTGACATTCTTGAGGGTTTTTATCATGAATAGATGTAGAATTTTTTTAGATGATTTTTCTGCATCTGTTGAAATGAGCATATGATTTTTATCCTTCTTTTTGTTAATATGATATATCACATTGATTGATTTTCATATGCTTAACCATTTTTGCATCCTGGAATAAATCCTGCTTAAATATGGTATTTGACCCCTTTAATGGATTGTTGAATTTGCTTTTTTGTTCAGGATTTTTGTACCTATGTTCATCAGGGACATTGGTCCATAATTTTGTGGTGTCTTTGTCTTGCTTTTTTTTACCAGGGTATTGCTGGCCTCATAAAGCATTCCTCCCTCTTTAATTGGAATAAGAGGGATAGGTTCTAACTGCTCTTACCTATCTTTTCTTATCCTCAAATTTATTTGACTTACTTTTGTTATTTTTTTTTCTAGTTTCTTAAGGTGGATACATGGCTTAATTATGCTTAGTGAAATAAGTCAGTCGGAGAAAGACAACTATCATATGATCTCCCTGATATGAGGAAATGGAGATGCAACATGGGGGGTTTGAGGGGTAGGAAAAGAATAAATGGAACAGGATGGGATCGGGAGGGAGAAAAACCATAAGAGACTCTTAATGTCACAAAACAAACTGAGGGGGGTGGAGGGGAGGGGGCTAGGGAGAGGGTGGTGGGGTTATGGACATTGGGGAGGGTATGTGCTATGGTAAGTGCTGTGAAATGTGTAAACCTGGCAACTCACAGACCTGTACCCCTGGGGCTAATAATAAAAAATTTAAAAATTAAATAAATAAATAAATAAATGTGGGTCAAAAAAGAATTCAGAGTAGAAATAAGAAAATAGTTTGAACTGAATATTAACAAAACATTACATATAGAAGCTTGAACAATATAGCCAAAATAGAACTTTGAAATATATAGACTTAATTAGGAAATTAATGCAAATTGCAATTCAAAGCTGTCATCATCATGTCGTTTGCAACTGATTAGGAAAAAAAGACTAAAAATTAATGAGCTAAGCCATGTATCCACCTTTTTTAAAATTTTTTTAATAACATATAATGTATTATTATATCAGGGAGATCATATGATAGTTGTCTTTCTCCAATTGACTTATTTTGCTAAGCATAATACCCTCTAGTTCCATCCACGTCGTTGCAAATGGCAAGATTTCATTTCTCTTGATGGCTGCATAGTATTCCACTGTATATATATACACCACTTCTTCTTTATCCTTCATCTGTTGATGGACATCTAGGTTCTTTCCATAGTTTAGCTATTGTGGACATTGCTGCTATAAACATTCAGGTGCCCGTGCCCCTTCGGATCACTACGTTTGTATCTTTAGGGTAAATACCCAGTAGTGCACTTGCTGGGTCGTAAGGTAGCTCTATTTTCAACTTTTTGAGGAACCTCCATGCTGTTTTCCAGAGTGGTTACACCAGCTTGCATTCCCACCAGCAGTGTAGGAGGGTTCCCTTTTCTCTGCATCCTTGCCAGCATCTGTCATTTCCTGACTTGCTAATTTTAGCCATTCTGACTGATGTGAGGTGGTATCTCATTGTGGTTTTGATTTGTATTTCCCTGATGCTGAGTGATGTGGAGCATTTTTTCATGTGTCTGTTGGCCATCTGGATGTCTTCTTTGCAGAATATCTGTTCATGTCCTCTACCCATTTCTTGATTGGATTATTTGTGCTTTGGGTGGTGAGTTTGATAAGTTATTTACAGATTTTGGATGCTAGTCCTCTATCTGATATGTCATTTGCAAATATCTTCTCCCATTCTGTCAGTTGTCTTTCGGTTTTGTTGACTGTTTCCTATGCTGTGCAAAAGCTTTTGATCTTGAAGTCCCAATAGTTCGTTTTTGCCCTTGCTTCCCTTGCCTTTGGTGATGTTTCTAGGAAGAAGTTGCTGCAGCTGAAGTTGAAGAGGTTGCTGCCTGTATTCTCCTCAAGGATTTTGACGGATTCCTGTCTCACATTGAGGTCCTTCATCTGTTTTGCGTCTATTTTCGTGTGTGGTGTAAGGAAATGGTCCAGTTTCATTTTTCTGCATGAGCTGTCCAATTTTCCCAACACCATTTGTTGAAGAGACTGTCTTTTTTCCATTGGACATTCTTTCTTGCTTTGTCGAAGATTATTGGAACATAGAGATGAGGGTCTATTTCTGGGCTCTCTATTATGTTCCTTGATCTATGTGTCTGTTTTTGTGCCAGTACCATATCATCTTGATGATGACAGCCTTGTACCAGAGCTTGAAATCTGGAATTGTGATGCCACCAACTTTGGTTTTCTTTTTCAACATTCCTCTGGCTACTCGGGGTCTTTTCTGGTTCCATACAAATTTTAGGATTATTTGTTCCATTTCTTTGAAAAAAATGGATGGTATTTTAATAGGGATTGCATTAAATGTGTAGATTGCTTTGGGTAGCATAGACATTTTCACAATACTTATTCTTCCAACCCATGAGCATGGAACATTTTTCCATTTCTTTGTGTCTTCCTCCAATTCTTTCATGAGTACTTTATAGTTTTCTGAGTATAGATTCTTTGTCTCTTTGGTTAGGTTTATTCCTAGGTATCTTATGGTTTCGGGTTCAATTGTAAATGGGATTGACTCCTTAATTTCTCTTTCTTCTGTCTTGTTGGTGTAAAGAAATGCAACTGATTTCTGTACATTGATTTTATATCCTGACCCTTTACTGAATTCCTGTACAAGTTCTAGCAGATTTGGAGTGGAGTCTTTTGGGTTTTCCACATATAGCATCATATCATCTTCAAAGAGCGCTAGTTTGACTTCTTCTTTGCCGATTTGGATGCCTTTAACTTCTTTTTGTTGTCTGATTGCTGAGGCTAGGACTTCTAGTACTATGTTGAATAGCAGTGATGATAATGGACATCCCTGAGATGTTCCTGATCTTAGTGGAAAATCTCTCAGTTTTTCCCCATTGAGAATGATATTCACTGTGGGATTTTCATAGATGGCTTTGATGATATTGACAAATGTACCCTCTATCCCTACACTTTGAAGAGTTTTGATCAGGAAGGGATGCTGTACTTTGTCAAATGCTTTTTCGGCATCTATTGAGAGTATCATATGGTTCTTGTTCTTTCTTTATTTAATGTACTGTATCACATTGATTGATTTGCGGATGTTGAACCAACCTTGCAGCCCTGGAATAAATCCCACTTGGTCATGGTGAATAATCCTTTTAATGTACTATTGGATCCTATTGGCTAGTATTTTGGTGAGAATTTTTGCATCTGTTTTCATCAAGGATATTGGTCTGTAATTCTCTTTTTTGATGGGATCCTTGTCTGGTTTTGGGATCAAGGTGATGCTGGCCTCATAAAATGAGTTTGGAAGTTTTCCTTCCATTTCTATTTTTTGGAACAGTTTCAGGAGAATAGGAATTAATTCTTCTTTAAATGTTTGGTAGAATTCCCCTGGGAAGCCGTCTGGCCCTGGGCTTTTGTTTGTTTGGAGATTTTTGATGACTGTTTCAATCTCCTTACTGGTTATGGGTCTGTTCATGTTTTCTGTTTCTTCCTGGTTCAGTTTTGGTAGTTTATATGTCTCTAGGAATGCATGCATTTCTTCCAGATTGTCAAATTTGCTGGCATAGAGTTGCTCATAGTGCTTTCTTATAATTCTTTGTATTTCTTTGGTATTGGTTGTGATCTCTCCTCTTTTGTTCATGATTTTATTTACTTGGGTCCTTTATTTTTTCTTTTTGGTAAGTCTGGCCAGGGGTTTATCAATCTTACTAATTCTTTCAAAGAACCAGCTCCTAATTTCATTGATTTGTTCTACTCTTCTCTTGGTTTCTTTTTCATTGATTTCTATTTCATTGATTTTTGCTCTGATCTTTATTATTTCTCTTCTCCTGCTGGGGTTAGGCTTTCTATGCTGTTCTTTTTCTAGCTCCTTTAGGTGTATGGTTGGGTTGTGTACTTGAGAACTTTCTTGTTTCTTGAGAAAGGCTTGTATGGCTATATACTTTCCACTCAGGACTGCCTTTGTTGTGTCCCACAGATTTTGAACAATTGTGTTTTCATTATCATTTGTTTCCATGAAT
The DNA here is from genome assembly GCF_963455335.1 of Martes martes. Classification (NCBI taxonomy): domain Eukaryota; kingdom Metazoa; phylum Chordata; class Mammalia; order Carnivora; family Mustelidae; genus Martes; species Martes martes. The sequence goes on along the minus strand of NC_137891.1, from coordinate 130,469,673 downwards.
TTTTTCAATTCTTTTTTAATTTCCTGGTTGACCCATTCATTCTTTAGTAGGATGCTCTTTAACCTCCATGTATTTGACTTCTTCTCAACTTTCCTCTTGTGATTGAGTTCTAGCTTCAGAGCATTGTGGTCTGAAAATATGCAGAGAATGATCCCAATCTTTTGATACTGGTTGAGACCTGATTTGTGACCCAGGATGTGATCTATTCTGGAGAAAGTTCCATGTGCACTAGAGAAGAATGTGTATTCTTTTGCTTTGGGATGGAATGTTCTGAATATATCTGTGATGTCCATCTGGTCCAGTGTGTCGTTTAAGGCCTTTATTTCCTTGTTGATCTTTTGCTTGGATAATCTGTCCATTTCAGTGAGGGGAGTGTTTAAAGTCCCCTACTGGGGCGCCTGGGTGGCTCAGTGGGTTAAAGCCGCTGCCTTCGGCTCAGGTCATGATCCCAGCATCCTGGGATCCAGCCCCGCATCAGGCTCTCTGCTCAGCAGGGAGCCTGCTTCCTCCCTTCTCTCTTTGCCTGCCTGTATGCCTACTTGTGATCTGTCTTTCAAATAAATAAATAAAATATTTTTAAAATATAGATAAATAAAGTCCCCTACTATTATTGTATTATTGTCAATGTGTTTCTTTGATTTGTTATTAATTGGTTTATATAGTTGGCTACTCCCATGTTAGGGGCATAGATATTTAAAATTGTTAGATCTTCTTGTTGGACAGACCCTTTGAGTATGATATAGTGTCCTTCCTCATCTCTTATTATAGTCTTTGGCTTAAAATCTACTTGATCTGATATAAGGATTGCCACCCCAGCTTTCTTCTGATGTCCATTAGCATGGTACATTGTTTTCCACCCCCTCACTTTAAATCTGGAGGTGTCTTCGGGTCTAAAATGAGTTTCTTGTAGGCAGCATATTGATGGGTTTTGTTTTTTTAACCATCCTGATACCCTGTGTCTTTTGATTGGGGCATTTACATTCAGAGTAACTATTGAGAGATATGAATTTAGTGCCATTGTATTGCCTTTAAGGTGACTGTTACTGTATATTGTCTCTGTTCCTTTCTGATCTATGACTTTTAGGGTCTCTCTCTGCTTAGAGGACCCCTTTCAATATTTCCTGTAGAGCTTGTTTGGTGTTTGCAAATTCTTTCAGTTTTTGTTTGTCCTGGAAGGTTTTTATCTCTCCTTCTGTTTTCAGTGATAGCCTAGCTGGATACAGTATTCTTGGCTGCATCTTTTTCTCACTTAATGCTCTGAATATATTATGCCAGTTTTTTTCTGGCCTGCCAGGTCTCTGTGGATAAGTCTGCTGCCAGTCTAATATTTTTACCATTGTATGTTACAGACTTCTTGTCCCAGGCTGCTTTCAGGTTTTTCTCTTTGTCACTAAGACTTGTAAATTTTACTATTAGATGACAGAGTGTGGACCTATTCTTATTGATTTTGAGGGGGGTTCTCTGCACCTCCTGGATTTAAAAAAAAAAATTAAGATTTTATTTATTTGCCAGAGAGAGAGAGAGAGAGTACACACAAGCAGGCAGAGAGGCAGGCAGAGGGAGCGAGAGAAGCAGGCTCCCTGCCGAGCAAGGAGCCCAATGTGGGACTCGATCCCAGGACACTGGGATCATGACCCAAGCCGAAGGCAGGGACTCAACCAACTGAGCCACCCAGGCGTCCCACCTCCTGGATTTTTATGCTTGTTCCCTTTGCCATATTAGGGAAATTCTCTACAATAATTCTCTGCAATATACCTTCTGCTCCCCTCTCTCTCTCTTCTTCTTCTTCTGGAATCCCAATTATTCTAATGTTGTTTTGTCTTAAGGTATCACTTATCTCTCAAATTCTCCCCTTGTGGTCCAGTAGTTGTTTGTCTCTCTTTTGCTCAGCTTCTTTATTCTCTGTCATTTGGTCTTCTATATCACTAATTCTTTCTTCTGCCTCATTTATCCTAGCAGTAAGAGCCTCGATTTTTTATTGCACCTCATTAATAGTTTTTTTTTTATTTCAACTTGGTTAGATTTTAGTTCTTTTATTTCTCCAGAAAGGGCTTTTATTTCTTCAGACAGGGTTTCTCTAATCTCTTCCATACCTTTTTCAAGCCCAGCTAGAACCTTGAGAATCGTCATTCTGAATTCTAGATCTGACATATTACCAATGTCCATATTGATTCAGTCCCTAGCCTTTGGTACTGCCTCTTGTTCTTTTTTTTTGTGGTGAGCTTTTCCATCTTGTCATTTTGTTTGGATAAGAATATATGAAGGAGCAAATAAAATACTAAAAGGGTGGCAAAGACCCCAGTAAAATGTGCTTTAACCAAATCAGAAGAGACCCCAAATCATGGGGGGAGAAAGAGGGTAAAAAGAAGTTCAGGAAAAAAAAAATTAAAAAAAGAAAAAAAATAAAGAAAAAATACAAAAAAAGAAGAAAAATACAAAAAAATACAAAATAATACAAAAAATAATACAAAAAATACAAAAAAATACAAAAAAGAAGAATATATATACACACATAGATATATGTGTGTATATATATACACACACACACACATAATATGTGTGTGTATATATATATATTAGACTGGTGACTAGAACAGGGTTACCCACTTAATTTTGGGAGTATTTTGGTCTCTTTGAAGAAACTACCTCCCAAAATTTTAAAGAATGAAATACATATATAAGGGTAAACACAATGAAGGGATGGAACATGACTATAAAAATGAAAAAAAATTTTTTTTTAATTTCTAAAAAAGGAGTTGATAAGGTAAGTTGGTTGGGAGAATAAAGAAAGAGAAAGTGGAGAGAATTTGCACGGGCTGGAGACTAGAACAAGCCCAGTGCTAGATTTAGGGTGTATTTTGTTCTATTAGAAGAAGTTGTACCCCAAATTTTTTAGAAGAAAGAACTCTATGTGTATACAAAAAATAAAGTTAGATACAATGAAGGATAAAATATGACCATAATAATGAAGGTTCAAAAAAGATTTTTTTTTTTTAATGAAAGGTATTGTTAAGATAAACTAGTTAATGTTAAAAGAGGAAAGGGTAAAAGTTAAAAAAAATTAGCAGAAGGGAAAAAAATACAATGTAAAAAAAATTAATTAACTTTGCAAGACTAAAGCTTCATGGGGAGAAAACCATGAATTCCATGCTTTGCTTTCTCCTCTGGAATTCCGCTCCTCTTCCTGGTAAGTGAACTTGGTCTTGGCTGGATTTCTTGTTGATCTTCTGGGGGAGGGGGAGGGGCCTGTTGTAGTGCTTCTCAAGTGTCTTTGCCCCAGGCAGAATTGCACCGCACTTACCTGGGGCCAGGATAAGTAATCCGCTGGGGTTTGCTTTCAGGAGCTTTTGTTCCCTGAACGCTTTCTATAGAGTTCTGGAGGATGGGAATGAAAATGGTGGCCTCCCAATTTCTGGCCTGGAGGAGCCAAGAGCTCAGGGCCTCACTCCTCAGTGCACCCTTAGAGAAAAGCGCTCAATCACTCCCGTCTTCCTGGCCTCCAGCTGCGCTCTGAGCTCACCCAACATGTGACCAAGTGTCTCTGTCTCTGGCACACAGCTCCGCCTGGAGTCTCCAAACCCCACAAATCCCTGAGCTCTTCTGGGGGGCTCCCCAGTCTTGTGGGGACCCCATTCACAGAGCAGTGGCCTGTGTCACTGATTACAGTTCAAGGTAACCCCGAGTTGAGAGCTCACTCCTCAGCTCTGTCTCTGTAGCCAGCTTCCCCGCTCTAATATCTGCGAGCTCTGCAACACTCAGACACCCCCATCCTTCTGTGACCCTGTGGAACCTGGGGCCACGTTGTCCCCGCGTGAGCTTCACCCTGATTTAGCCTCTGGAGCAATGTCCCTCTGTGGTGCAGACTTTTAAAAGTCCTGATTTTGTACTCCATTGCTCCACCACTTACCAGGAGCCAGCCCCTACCCTGCAGTCTATCTCCCTGGAGCTTTGGATTCACTTCGCTGCTGGTCCTACCTTTCAGAAAATGGTCGATTTTCTGTTTCTAGAATTGTTGCTCTTCTTCTCTTTGATCTCCTGTTGGATTTGTAGGTGTTCAGAATGGTTTGATAAGCTGTCTTGCTGATCTCCTGCTACCTGATGTTGTCTCAGCCTGCTACTTCTCCACCATCTTGACTCCTCCCCCACAAGTTATTTAGAAGTAGGCTTCCAACTTTATAAATTTAGTATTTTTTATTTACTCTTTCTTATTGATTTTAAAGTTAATTCACACTGTGCTCAGAGAACATTGTCATTGTTTCCCAGTATTTGAAATGTACAGAGTATTGTTATATGGGCCAGTATATGATCAATTTTGTGAAAGTTCTGTGTGTTCTTGAAATGAATATGCATTCAGGTACTGTTTGTTAATGTATGGTGTATGTGCCAATTAGATCAAGTGTTTGGTCCTTCATATCTTTTATATACCTCTGTGGGGGTTCTTTTGGCTTATGTTATCAACTATGTGTTGAAAATCTACCATGACTATAGATCTGTTTCTTGTTTTAATTCTGTACATTTTTCCTAATATATTTTGATACTAAATATGCACAAGTATAACATGATTACAGTTTCCAGGTGAAATCAATGCTTTAATTACAGCAAATTAACCTTCTTTATCTCCAGCAATGCTTTACTTTACCCACGAAGTCAATTTTTCTCATAAAAATATAGCAGTATCAATCTTTCTTGCTTAGAATTTATTGGGTATATCTTTTTCTGTCCTTTTACTATAATCCTTTATAAATGTTTTACTGTGGAGATGTCTCTTATAAATAGCATGTAATTGAATTTTATTTTATCCTACCCAGAAATTCATCATTTTAAAGATTAATCCATTTGTATTGTATATTTAGATTTAAATCTACCAACATATTTTGAACTTTTGTTTATCCTGTCTTGTTTTATGCCAAAAATTAAGAGCCTGAATATGGATGGTCTATTCCTAGACACTTTATTCTATCCTACTGTTCCATTTGTTTATTGTATATGAAAAGCACTCTGCTTTCATTGCTGAAACTTTATAATAAGTTTTGATATCCAGGGGTATAAATGTGCTGATTTTTTTTTTAAATACTATTTAAGTTTTCACTGACATTTTTGGCCTTTTACATCCTTTAAAAATTTTTAAATCAGACTCCATTTCCATGACATTACAACTATGGGTCTTTTTTTGTTCATTTATTTATTTCAATGCCATATTCGAAATAAGCCACCTTCTATTCCTACATCAATCTCCAACTCCAGGATCTCATCAAATAAATCAGTTCAAGTATGGATGAGAATTCTTGAGTTTGGTGCTTCTACTATGATTTATCTCAGTTGGATTCATGTAAAATAAAGGAACAAGTTGTTTGCCTCCTACACACCCAGCATGCAGTGGTGAAGTAGGCATAGATAATCACAATAGATGTACCTATTCAAATAGTAGAAAATGGGCACACACAAAAAAAACAGATAATTTCATATTGGTGTCACAAAGACTCACACACCACAATATGGTCAGGTAAGACAAATAGTAATGAATGATTGTAGTGAGTTGTAAAAGCTCTTGGCCATTTATACAATTTTGAAGGTAAATATTTTCAGGTAATAAATGGTCATGTGTGTGTATGTTGCATTTAAATATAAATGCACAATGGCAATTTGACTATTATAATCTTTATCATGCTATATATTCTAATTTGTTTATCACTCCATTTTTTTAAATCATCTAAATTTTTAGAGGTACCATATATCTAGAATAAATCAAGTCCTAGGTATTTGGATAAAGCAACCTCTACTGTAGCTTTCTCTCCTTTTAAGTTCTCAAATCATATTGTAGTTTTATATTTACCAAGTTTGGACCATGAAAATTGGGGCTCTTCTCCCTTATACTGTACAGAACATGCTTCCCTAACCTTATATAGGGGACACATGAAGGAATAATACTAAGATCAGCAAAATAGTAGACATCTCATGGCCAGTAAAATTCTATAAAATATTTTAGGTGTTTTAATTTTAATTCTGAAGGGATCTGTCCATCTTGGCTTATAAGAGAACATCAGTGTCTCTTCTAAAAGTGCCATAAATAAGACAGCAAGTGGCAGATTTATTGTCGATCTATGTTTAATTTAAACTTGTTTTTGGAATATAGGAAAAGTGGTGAAAGGAAACTGACAGCTTTGAAGAGATATATGGTCTAAAACTGTACTACATCACTCATTTTAAATTAAGACTCAGTATTATTCTTTCTGAAAGATATCAGATGTGGAAAGAGACAGAGTGTGGCCCTGTTCTTTAGAGAGGCAAAACAGAAATAAAGAACTCTTAAATTATTGATTTTGTGAAACATGTCAAATTATTTGTCACCATAAATGTAGCAGCCTCTAACCTGAGGTGTGCTGACTTGTGTTGACCTTATGTGTTTGGATGCTTACTGGCTTTTGTACCTTATGACAGAACATTGAGGTGCATTTTATGTTTAGATAATTTATCAGTGTATATGTGTGTAATCCTATTTATCTTGCTATTTTACCATGTTGCTTGTGTGCGCCCAATGTTTTACAGTGATATATCAAATAAGTAGACTTAAGCAATTTCAAAAGATATTTTTTTGATACAGTAGATTTCTGTACCAGCAGTATGTCATTGGCTGAACTATTGGAAAGTAAAATATAACACAGATTAAGCTCCTTATTCATGAAAACAACTTTTATTAAGTGTTTTCAATATGTCAGTCATTTTCTAAGCACTTTACATTGATTATCTCTTTATAGTCTCAGAATAACCCCATAAGATAGATGATATTATTACCCTCATGTAATAGATGAGTAAATTAAGTCACTCTGTTGGATATGGGAATATTCGGGGTAGGAGAAAGAGTATAACAAACATGATGGGACCAGGGAGGGAGAAAAACCACAAGAGACTCTTAATCTCAGGAAATAAACTGAGGATTGCTGGGGGGTGGGAGGGAGGGATAGGGTGGCTGGGTTATGGACATTGGGCAGGGTATGTGCTATGGTGAGTGCAGGGAATTGTGTAAGACTGATGATTCACAGACCTGTACCCCCAAAGCAAACAATACATTATATGTTAATTTAAAAAGAAAGAAAGAAATGTCATGTTATATGTGGGGAAATACAAGTTCTGTCTAAACTTTGAAGCTTAAAATAAAGGGATTTGGAAAGATGCTGGAGAGGGAAGCTATGACTTTTTTATGGTGAGACTTGTATGTCATCTATGGAGTGGAAAGCCAATATTTTTCATATTGTATTAAATTGAATTATTTGCTGATATTGACATGTAAATATACTAAGTTGAAGATGTACCAAATGACATAAAGAAAAATCTGGGGCACCTGAGTGGCTCAGTCAGTTAGGCATCTGCCTTTGGCTCAGGTCATGATCTTAGGTTCCTGGTATGGAGCCAACATTGGGCTTTGTGCTCAGTGGGGAATCTGTTTCTCTCTCTCCCTCTACCGGTACCCCAGGCTCATGCGCTCTTGTGCACACTCTCTCATTCTCTCTCAAATAAATAAACTCCTTTAAAAAATCTAATTCTTTTTCTTCACACTCTAATAGTTTTCCAAATTTCTAACTAATTTTATAACTTGCAATTCTGTTTCCATTTTGAATTCACTCTTTACCTATAGAACTATCTTTGCCTTATCAATTCTTTGGACAGGATTAAATGGAATCTGTAACAATGTACCAGAAACAGAAACCTAAGCAACCCATTGGACATCTAGGGACATGGTAAGAAAGAGAAACATTTCTGAAAAGAATTGGCTAGAGATGAATTAAATCTAGACTGTGGGCCAAAAGATTTGATTTTTTGTGTGAAAAATTGACTTTAAAAAGACCTAACACACTCACAAAGTCATATATTTCATTGTGTATTTAAATATCTATATCACATATCAGCTTTTTAAGGGTTTTCTTTAACTATAACTCAGACCGACCCTCTGCCAGTGTTTATTACTGTTCCTGGTAGAAACTCCTTGAGTAGAAAATGATAGAATTATCATTTCAGTGTTAGAGGTGAAGATTGAAGCACATAAATGATTTGCCAGAGGGCAAAGTCAAAGCTGCAAGAGCTGCTAGAGAAGAACATAGAGCACTGAAATCTTAAACCCAAAGCTTTGGTGTTCTAGGTTTAGTAAAGACCACACTTCTACTAAGAGGCTGGAGTCAAATTTAGCATGGTTATTCATAATTCCTATTCTAGTTTCTAGCAGACACCAGTCATGAGGCAGTATACCTATTGATTAAAAGTGTACATATGCTCCGGAGGCAAGAAAATTTAGGTTTGAATCTCAATTTTAATGTTTATTACTGAGTTGGACTTGCATGGGGTGGGATGATTATTTCTAACCCTAAATCTCTAACATAATCATAATAATTGGATTTACTTTTTATGTTCTTGTGAGAAATAAATGTAGCTGAAGAGCCTAGTATCATGGCTGGTATTGATATATGCAGGTTCTACGTCCTTTATTCATCATAAATACGCTGATAATGTGTGATTGTACATTTCTTTGGAAATGTATACAGGAATTTTGGTAAAGATATGACCACCTATAAAATTCATACACATTCCCATTGTTTTGTCTTGTGTTTGGTGAGAATCTTTAACATGAGATCTTTCCTCTTAAAAATTTTTGAAGCATACAATACTGTATTGCTAACTATAGGCAGTATGTTGTACAGCAGGTTTCCAGAATTTACAGCATAACTGAAACTTTATACCCATTGAACAACTCCCTACTTTCCCCACCCAACAGCCCCCAGCAACTGCTATTATCTTCTCTGCTTATAAAAGTTTGGCTATTTTAGATATATGGGTGGAATCATGCAGTTATTTGTCCTTCTGTAATACTTATATCAGTTAGCATGATGTCCTCCATGTTCATGAATGTCATTCCAAATGGCAAAATATTTTTATAGCTAAATAATATCCTACTCTATTCATTACCACATTTTCTTTATCTGTTCATTTCTCAATGGACACAGGTTGCTTTTATATATTGACTATTGTAAGTAATGCTGCAATGAACATGGGAGTGCTAATACCTGTTTGAGATAAGTCAGACAGAGAAAGTCAATTATTTTATGGTTTCACTTATTTGTGGAACATAAGGAATAGCATGGAGGATATTAGGAGAAGGAAGGAAAAAATGAAGGAGGAGTAATTGAAGTGGGAGACAAACCATGAGAGACTATGGACTCTGGGGGAAAAAAAAACTGAGAGTTTTAGAAGGGAGGAAGGTGGGTGGATAGGTAACCTGGTGATGGGGTATTAAGGAGGATTGCATGGAGAACCGGGTGTTATACACAAATGATGAGTCATGGAACACTACATCAAAAACTAATGATGTACTGTATGGTGACTAAGAACACAGTAAAAATAAGTGCACTCATGACAATTAAAAAAAAAAAAAGAGAGAGAGATCCTGATTTCAATTATTTTGAAACATCTAGAAGTGGTATTCCAGGATCATTTGGGATTTCCATTCTTAATGTTTTGAGGAATGTCCATAGTGTTTTGCATAACTGCTGTACCATTTTATATTTCTGCCGACACTGTTTAGGGGTTCTAATTTTTTCACAACCTCACCAACACTTTTTTTAATAATAGCTATTCTAGCAGGTGTGAGGTAACATCTCATTGTGATTTTAATTTTCATTTCCCCAATAATTAATGATATTGTGCATATTTTCGTATTCATATTGGCTATATGTATAGCCAGTACATATGTTGGAGAAATGTCTGTTCAAGTCCTTTGCCCATTTTTTAATGGATTACTTGTTTTCTTTGCTATTAAGTTATAGGAGTTCTTCACATATTTTTGGAAATTATGGAGCACCTGGGTGGCTCAGTCATTAAGCATCTGCCTTTGGCTCAGTTCATGATTCCAGGGTCCTGGGATTGAGCCCCATGTTGGTCTCCCTGCTCAGCCTGGAGCCTGCTTCTCTCTCCTTCTCCTACTCCCCCTGCTTGTGTTCCCTCTCTAGCTGTCTCTCTCTCTGTTAAATAAATAAATAAAATCTCTAAAAAAAAAAAAAGGAAATTAATCCATTATCATATATATGGTTTGCAAATATTTTCTCCCATTCTGTAGGTTGTCTTTTCATTCTGTCGATTGTATCCTTTGCCATGCAAAAACTTTTTAGTTTGTTACAGTTTCACTTGTCTCTTTTTGCTTTTGTTGCCTGTGCTGTTGCCTGTGCTTTTGGTGTCACATTCAGGAAAGTCTGAGAAGTGTTGGATGTGTCTATTACCTTGATTGTAGTGACGATACCGTGAATTTACATATGCCTAAATTCATCAAGTTGTAAACTTTAAATATGTGCACTTCTTTGTATTTAAATTATAAGAACATAAAAATCAATAGCATCAGTCACATTAAATGCTTATATACAGAGAGGGTCTAATATAAGGGGATTTAAATTCATAGATCAGTTACAAGTCCCTGAAAAAGACTTGTGTGCAGAAAATTGACACATTTGTGTCCTAGGAGATGAAGCTTTTGGATGACCCTAGTATGGCAGAGCTGCTCACCAAAATCTGTATTCTGTTCTCCTTCCTGATGTTCAGGAAGACTCAATTTCCCAGTCTTGCTTGCAGTTTCATTTGGCTTCAGAACTGAACATTCAATGGAAGTGAAGCACAGAATTTTCAAGTGTGGTCTCCAAAAACCTCCATAGCTCCTCCTCCATACACTTTTCTTCTTTCTTGTTGACTGGAATGGAGCCAGCTCTTCAATAAAACATTAGGTGAAAATACCAGAAACTTCTAAACAACCGTGTGGAAGAAGGTTTCATGCCATCTTGTTTACCTAGTTATTATTAGTAAATGAGAAAGTAAAGAACTTCTACTGGGCTTGAAACATAAATTTGAGTCCATTTATTGCAGCAGTGACTATTACGATAATATATAGTTATTAATTATAATGATATGGTATATTATATGAGATATAATGAAAATTATAATATACTGAAATAGGATGTCAAACATCCATTTGTGTGGGCCTTCATAGGAGAAGGAGGCATGGAGAGAGGATTGGGAAGTGGAAAAGAGAAAGCAGGGACTGTATGTCTGCATTGTTTTTAAGTCAGATCTTCAACTTTAACATTGACTCTCAGGCTGATTGCAAATTAAAGGGAAAGCACTGTAGAAGCCTATTGCAGGACTCATAGGAAGCCTACTCACATTGACATTAGGCATCAGGATGTTTATTGGAGTATGCCTTCAGAATCAACACCAATAAGGAAGGGGAGGAAACAGGACTGAGCTAGGCAGAAATCGGACAGTGATACAGTCTAAATAAAAGCTCAGTCAGCCCCACAGAGAGCTCTGAAACTGGGATGACCTTTGAGAGTTTTCCAAGTTAGAATGAGAAGGTTGAGCTTTTATACTGGCAAAATAATCAGTCATTAGATTCTAGTGGTAGGGCAGCTCTCATTCACCAAGGAAAATCTCTAGAGAGGCAGATAGTTGAGGGCTATGTTGTTAGCCCAGCAGTATTCCTGGCAGCTTAGGTAATGCATTGTGCAGACCTTAGAAAGCCCTCGTATCTTAAGTGATCAGGACCCAAATTTAATTAGTTAATTAAAAAAACATTAGTAAAAGAGAGAGCTAATGTTAAAAATACACACCATAGGGCACCTGGGTGGCTCAGTGGGTTAAAGCCTCTGCCTTTGGCTCAGGTCATGATCCCAGGGTTCTGGGATCAAGCCTTGCATCAGGCTCACTGCTTAGCAGGGAGCCTGCTTCCTCCTCTTCTCTCTCTCTGCGTCTCTGCCTACTTGTGATCTCTTGTCTGTCAAATAAGTAAATAAATAAAATCTTTGAAAAAAAATACATACCACAGGTGTATGTAAAATAAAATATTTTGTTTTAATTTGACATATAAATACACACTTATTCATCACACTTTAAATATGAGGCCAAAGCTTTTCTTTAAATGCAAGTCTCCAGGTTGATCTTCAGAAATGTCCTTCGTCCTTGTAATGGGTCAAACACAACTTATTGTTTTATTTTCTTTTGAATAAAGTAAGAATTTACAGACGCATACAAAGTATTCTGAATATAGACTACTGATAAATTGTTTACTACTTTTTTCCTACTTATATTTCATTAGTTTTTATAGATATATAAATCATATACATAAAATAATAAGACAACTAAACTTATCAGTTTAGGGATGAAAAAATGATTTTTGGAAAGCATGGGGTTTAAATCAGAAGTGAAGTTCTGAAAAGATACCTACTAGCTGCAGATGTTTGAGCAATATGTTACCAAGTCTCTGTTTTGCTAATTTATAAGCAGCCAATTTTGGAGAGGCTAAATGCGCTCCCAGTGCAGGTCCTGCTGTGCAGACTTTTTTCAGCTTTATTAAGGTATTATTGACAAATAAAAATGGTATATATTTAAGTAGCACAACATGATGTTTTGAATATACATTGTTAAATGATTACCATAGCCAAGCTAATTAACATATTCATCACCTCCAATAGTTTCAACTTTCTTTGTGGGGAAAACACTTGAGATCTACTCTTTTAGCAAATTTCTAGTGTATAATACATTATTATTAACTAGTCATCATGTCATATTATTAAATAGTCATCATGTTGTAACATTAGGTCTCCAAAACTTATTCATCCTCTAGCCAAGAGTTTATAATCCTCTGAAGGACTTCTTCCTGTTTCTTCCAACCCCTCAACCCCTGTAACCACCACTCTACTCTCTGTTACATTGAGTTTGATTTTTTTTTAAGTCCATGTAAAAGTGAGATCATGCAGTATTTGTATTTCTGTGCCTGAGTTAATTCACCTAACATAGTGTCTTCTAAGTCCATCTATGTTGTCACAAACAGCAGGATTTCCTTTTCTTAAAAGGCTGGATAATGTTTCATTACAAATGTAGATCATATTTCATATATCTATTGAGCACTTAAGTTGCTTCCGTATCTTGGCTACTGTGAATAATGCTGCAGTGAACTGGGAGTGCAGATATCAGTTTGAGAGAGCAACTCTATTTCCTTTGGCTGTATACCCATCTGTGAGATTGCTGGATCCTATGATAGTTACATTTTTAATTTTATGAGGAAACTCCAAACTGTTTTCTTCAATTGCTGTTCCAGTTTATATTTCCCATGAACAGCATACAAGGGTTCTCTTTTCTCTATATCCTTGCCAACACTTACTTTTTTGATTTTTGCTAATAACCATACTAACAGGCATGAAGTAATATCTCACTGTAATTTTGATCTGAGTTTTTTTCTTATTATTAGTGATGTTGAGCATCTTTTATGCATATGTTGGCTATTTGTGTGTCTTTAAAATTTTTAAAAAATATTTTATTTATTTGTTTGACAAAGAGAGATCACAAGTAGGCAGAGTGGCTGGCAGAGAGAGAGGTGGAAGCAGGCTCCCTGCTGATCAAGCTGATGCAGGGCTTGATCCCAGGACCCTGAGGTCATGACCTGGGCTAAAGGCAGAGGCTTAACCCACTGAGCCACACAGACACCCCTATTTGTGTGTCTTCTTTTTTAAAAATGTCTATTCAGGTCCTTTGTCTATGTTTATATTGACACATTTAGATATTTTGCTATTTAGTTGTATGAGTTCTTTATGTATTTTAGATATTAATCCCTTAGTTTCATACAGTCCCCTTCATTTATTTTTGTTTTGTTTTCTGTGCTGTTGGTGTCACATCCAAAAAAAAAAAAAAAAGGGAAAAAATCGTTACCAAGAGCATTGTCAAGGTGGTTTTCCCCTATGTTTCCATCTAGGAATTTTATGGTTTTCAGGTCTTACATTTAAGTCTTGAATACATTTTCAGTTGATTTTTGTGTGAAGTATAAAATAAGCATCCAGTTTTTTTTTTTTTTTGCATGTGGATATCAAGTTTTTTATTGAATTGTTAGTTTTAACATCATTTATTGAAGAGGCTAGCCTTTCCACATTTTATATTTTTGACAACGTTGTCAAAGATTAGCTGAATACATATGCATGGGTTTATTTCTGGGCTCTTTATTCTGTTCCAATGGTCTAAATATGTTAGTAAACTAGTACAATATGGTTTGATTTTTATCACTTTGTAATATAATTTGAAATCAGTAAGTGTGATGGCTCCAATATTGTTCTTGCTGAAGATTGCTTTAGCTTCTGAATTTTTTTTTTTAATTCCAGTATAGTTAACGTATAGTGTTGTATTAGTTTCAGGTGTACAATATAGTGATTCAATAATTAAAAATCTGAATGGCTTCACAAATTTGTACATCATTGTTGCACAGCAGCATACTAATCTTTTTTTATTATTATGTTCAGTTAGCCAGTATATAGTACATCATTAGTTTTTGATGTAGTGTTCAGTGATTCATTAGTTACAAATAACACCCAGCGCTTGTCATAGCATGTGCCCTCCTTGATACCCATCACCATGTTACTACCCCTCCACCTCCTCCCCTCTGAAACCCTCAGTTTGTTTCCCAGGATCCATAGTCTCTCATAGTTTATCTCCCTCTCTGATTTCTCCCCCTTTGGATTTCCCTCTCTTTCCTATGGTCCTCCGTGTTATTGCTTATGTTCAACATATGAATGAAACCATATGATACTTATCTTTCTCTGCCTGACTTATTTCACTCAGCATAATCCCCTCCAGTTCCATCCATATCCATGCAGATGGTAGGTATTCATCATTTCTGATGGCTGAATAATATTCCATTGTATATATGTACCACATCTTCTTTATCCATTCATCTGTTGAAGGGCATCTTAACTCCTTCCACAGTTTGGCTGTTGTGGACATTGCTGCTAAGAACATTGGGGTGCATGTGCCCCTTCTTTTCACTACATCTGTATCTTTGGGGTAAATACCTAGTAGTACAATTGCTGGGTCATAAGGTAGCTGTACTCTAACTAACATCTTGAGGAACCTCCATACTGTTTTCTAGAGTGGCTGTACCAGCTTGCATTCCCACCAACAGTGTAAGAGGGGACCCCTATTTCCACATCCTCACCAACATTTGTTGTTTCTTGTTTTGTTGATTTTTGCCATTCTAACTGGTATAAGGTGGTATCTCATTGTGTTTTTGATTTGCATTTCCCTGATGGCTAGTGATGTTGAGCATTTTCTCATGTATGTTAGCCATTTGTATGTCTTCTTTGGAGAAGTATCTGTTCATGTCTTCTAACCCATTTTATGACTAGGTTATTTGTTTTTTGAGTGTTGAGTTTGAGAATTTCTTTATAGATCTTGGATATCAGCTCTTTAGCTGTAATGTCATTTGCAAATATCTTTTCCCATGCTGTGGTCTGAGAGTCAAGCTGATCATCTCTGTATCATTCCAATTTCAGTTTATGGGATGTTAAAGTGAGTACTATCTGGACTGTTTTGTGGTTTCCATATAAGTTTTTTCTTTCTTTTTTATTTCTGTTGCTACTGGAATTTTGATAGGAATTACATTGAATTTGTATACTTAGTTGAATAATATAGACATTGTAAGAATTTTAATTCTTCCAATCCATGAATAGGGGCTATATTTTCATTTATTTGTATCTTCAGATTTTTTTTATTTTTTAAAGATTTTATTTATTTGTCAGAGAGAGAGAGAGAGAGTGCACAAGCAGGGAGAAGGGGTAAGGGAGAGAGAGAAGCAGACCACCCACGGAGCAGGGAGCCTGATGGAGGACCCAATCTCATGACCTGAGCCAAAGGCAGACACTTATCCGACTGAGCCACCCAGGTGTCCCTGTATCTTCAGACTTTTATACAACCAAATTATGTATGTTGATTTTGTATTGAGCATCTCTATTGAATTTTTTTTCCTAACAGATTTTGATGGAATTTTAGGGTTTTCTAGATAAGATCATGTAATCTACAAGCAGAGACAAATTTTACTTCTTTCTCTCTGATGTGGATGCCTTTTATTTATTTTTCTTGTTGAATTTCTCTATCTTGAATAGAAGTGGCCATAGTAGGCATCCTTGTCTTGTTCCTGATCATACAGAAAAAACTTTTTGCTTTTCACCATTGAGTATGATGTTAGGTGTAAACTTGTCATATGTAGCCTTTAATATGTTGAGGTATATTCCCTGACTACCTAAATATTGAGAGATTTTATAAGGAAGGGACACTAATTTTATCAAATGCTTTTTTGGCATATACTGATATGATCATATGATTTTGTCCTTTATTTTGTTAAAGTGGTGTATTGCATTCATGGATTTGTGTATGTTGAACATTCTTGCATCTAAGTCATAAATCCCACTTGGTCATGGTATATGATTATTTTAACATGCTATTGAATTAGGTTTGCTAGTGATTTGCTGAGGACTTTTGCATGTATATTCATCAGGGATATTGGACTCTAATTTTCTTTTCTGTTAATGTCCTGGTTTGTGTATGAGGGTAATTCTGGCCTCATAAAATTAGTTTGGAAGTGTTCCCTCTTTTGTTTTTTGGAAGGGTTTGAGAAGGACTGGTATTAATTCTTTGAATGTTCAGTAGAACTTACTAGTGAAGCTACCCAATCCTGGACTTTCATTTATTGGGAGGCTTTAATTACTGATTCCATTTCCTTTCCCATTATTGGTCTGTTCTGGTTTTCTGTTTCTTCAATGTACAGTCTTAGTTGGTTGCATATTCTTAGGAATTTATCTATCTATCTAATTTATCTATCTAATTTATCTATCTATCTATCTATTTATCTATCCATTTTGTTGGTATGTAATTGTTCTCATAATACTTTATATTTCTATGGCATCAGTTATAATGTTTCCTCTTTCACTGCTGACTTTATTTGTTTAGATCCTCAACCTTTTTTTCGTAATTAGCCCAGCTAAAGATTTGCCAGCTTTATATTTTTTTAAATTTTATCTTTTTTTTCAGTGTTCCAAGATTCATTGTTTATGCACCACACCCAGTGTTCCATGCAATATGTGCTCTCCTTAATACCCACCACCAGTATCACCTATCCGCCCACCCACCTCCCCTCCAAAACCCTCAGTTTGTTTCTCAGAGTCCACAGTCTTTTATACTTTGTCTCTCCCTTCCCTTCCCCGATTTCCCCAAATTCACTTTTCCTTTCCTTCTCCTGATGTCCTCCATGCTATTCCTTATGCTCCACAAGTAAGTGAAACCATATGATAATTGACTCTCTCTGCTTGACTTATTTCACTCAGCATAATCCGTGTTGTTACAAAAGTTGGGTATTCATTCTTTCTGATGGAGGTGTAATGTTACATTGTATGTATGGACCATATCTTCTTTATCCATTCATCTGTTGAAGGACATCTTGGCTCTTTCCACAGTTTGGTGATTGTGGCCATGGCTGCTATGAACATTGGGGTGCAGATGGCCTTTCTTCTCACTACATCTGTGTCTTTGGGGTAAATACCCAGTAGTGCAATTCTGGGGTCATAGGGTAACTCTATTTTTAATTTCTTAAGGAAACTCCACACTGTTTTCCAAAGTGGCTATACCAACTTGCATTCCCACCAACAGTGTAAGAGGGTTCCCCTTTCTCCACATCCTGTCCAATACTTGTTGTTTCCTGTCTTGTTCATTTTGGCCATTCTAACTGGTATAATGTGGTATCTCAATGTGGTTTTGATTTGAATCTCCCTGTTGGCTAATGATGATGAACATTTTTCATGTGTCTGTTAGCCATTTATATGGCTTCTTTGGAGAAGTGTCTGTTCATGACCTCTGCCCATTTTTTGACGTGATTATCTGTTTTTTGAGTGTTGAGTTTGAGGAGTTCTTTATAGATCTTGGATATCAGCCCTTTTTCTATAGTGCCATTTGCAAATATCTTCTCCCATTCTGTGGGTAGCCTCTTTGTTTTGTTGACTGTTTCCTTTGCTGTGCAGAAGCTTTTCATCTTGATGAAGTCCCAAAAGTTCATTTTCACTTTTGTTTCCTTTGCCTTTGGAGACATGTCTTGAAAGAAGTTGCTGTGGCCGATGTCGAAGAGGTTGCTGCCTATGTTCTTCTCTAGGATTTTGACAGATTCCTGCCTCACATTGAGGTCTTTTATCCATTTTGAGTTAATCTTACGTATGGTGTAAGAGAATGGCCCAGTTTCATTCTTTTATACATAGCTGTCAAATTTTCCCAGCACCATTTTTTGAAGAGACTGTCTTTTAAGAAACCACCCTTAGTCTCATAAATGTTTTCTGTTGTTTTTCTAGTCTCTATTTCATTTATTTCTACTCTGACATGTCTTATTGTCTACCTTTTGCCAACTGTGGACTTTGTTTATTGTTCTCTTTCTAGTTTCTTGAGGTATAAACTTAGGATTTTACTTAAGATCTTTATTTTTTGTTAATAGGCATTTTGTAATAACTGTCCACTTAGGACTGCTTTGCTGCATCCCATAAGTTGTGGTATGATATAATTACATTTTCATTGCTTTCAAGATGTTTCCCTTTTGATTTCTTCTTTGACTCTTTAATTGTTCAGGAATATGTTGTTTTATTTCCATATTTCTTTAGTTTCAGGAATTTTTTTTTGTTTACTTCTGTTACTACTTTCTATTTTCTTACCATGTGCTCAGAACAGATATATGATTTCAGTCTTCTTAAAATTGTTAAGATTTATATTGTGACTTAACGTATGAATTTTTTTGGAGAATGTTCCATGTGTGCTTGAGAAGAATATATTGTGCTGCTGTTGGGTGGAGTGTTCTGTGAATGTCAGGCCCATTTGGTCTAAAATGTATTTCAAGTACAATATTTCCTTATTGATTTTTGGTCTGGATGATCCACACACTGTTAAAAGTGGCATATTAAAGTCCTTTATTATTACTAAATATCTGTCTATTTCTCCCCTAAGAGCTGTTAACATTTGTTTCATATATTTAGATGCTCCAATATTGGGTTCATATGTATTTATAATTATTTTATCCTCTCAGTGAATTAATACTTTTATCATTATATAATGATCTCCTTTTATTTTCTCGTTACAGGTTTGACATGAAGTCTATTTTGCCTAATATAAGTATTGCTACCCTTCTTGCCTTTGCTTTCTATTTGCATGGAATGCCTTTCTCCATCTCTTCACTTTCAGCCTATATGTAAATCATAAACTCGGGTCTTGCTTATATTTTTTTTTAATTAAGAGTTAATTTGTTTAGAGCACTTTTAGGTTTACAACAAAGTTGAGAGAAAGGTACAGAGATTTCCTATACACCCTCTGTCCCTAAAGATGCATATCCTCCCACATTTTCAACATAACTAAACAGACTGGTACACTTTTTACAAAGGATGCACCTACATTGACACATGATAATCACCCAAAGTCTGTAGTTTACCTTCAGAATCGCTTGTGGTATTATACATTCTATGGGTTTGGACAAATGTTTAATGATATATATCCATCTTTACATCACATAGAGTATTTTCACTGACCTAAAAATCTTCAGTGGTCTGCCTATTTATCTCTTTCCTACTTCCCACCCCTGAAAATCTTCAATCTTTTATTTTCTGTATAGCTTTGCCTTTTCCAGAATGTCATATATGTGGAATTATACAGTATATATTTTTCAGGATGGCTTCTTTCACTTAGCGTTATGAATTTAAGGTTCCTCCTTGTCTTCATAGCTTGATAGATCATTTTTATAACAGTGAATGATATGCCATTTTCTGTATGTAACATAGTTTATCATTTACCTACTGAAGGACATCTTGGTGGCTTCTAAGTTTTGGCAATTATGAATAAAGCTACTATAAACATCTGTGTGCCAATTTTCACATGAACATAAGTTTTCACTTCTTTGGATAAATAAGTGAGAAGTATGATTGCTGGATCATATAGCAAGGGTATGTTTAGTTAAAAAAAAAAAGAGTATTTTAGTTTTATAAGAAACTATCAAACTCTCTTCCAGTATGGCTGTGCCATTTTGTATCCCCACCAACAATGTATAAGAGATCCTGTTGTTCCACATTCTTACTGGCATTTGGTGGGGGATTTTGGCCATTCTAATAGATGTATGTTTATATCTCATTGTTGTTTTAATTTGCATTTTCTTGATATATTATGTGAAGCATTTTTTCTGGTTTTGTTTTTTTTTTTTACATCTCTATATCTTCTTTGGTGGTTGTTTATTATGGTCTTTAGCCCATTTTTTAAATTTTTAAATTTAAAATTTTTTTAATTTATACTCAATTAACCAGCATATAGTACATCATTAGTTTCAGATGTAGAGTTCAATTATTCATCAGTTGTATATAACAGCCAGTGCTCATGATCACATGCCCTTCTAAATGACCATCACCTAGTTATCCCATCCCCCCACTCATCTCCCCTCCAGCAGCCCTCAGTTTCCTATTGTTAAGAGTCTCTAATAGCCCATTTTTAAATCAGTTGTTCATTTTCTTATTGTTGGGTTTTAAAAGTTTTTCTGTATTTTGGGTAAAAGTCCTTTATCAGATTTGTCTTTTGCAGATACTTTCTCCTAGTCTCTAGATTGTCTTCTAATTCTCTTGGTATTGCTTTCAATAGAACAGAAGTTTTTCATTTTAATGAAGTTCAGCTCATCAATTATCTCTTTCATAAATCATGTATTTGGTGTTGTATCTAAAAAGGAACCACTATATTCAAGTTCATCTAGGTTTGTTCCCAGGTTGTCTTCTAAGAGTTTTATAGTTTTCTCATTACTTTTAGGTCATAGGTCCATTCTGAGTTAATTTTGTGAAGGATGTAAGGTTTATATCTAGATTTTCATTTGCATGTGGTTGTCAATTTGTTCCAGAACCATTTGTTGAAGACATTTTTGCTTCATAGTATTGCCTTTGCCCCTTTGTCAAATATCAGTTGACTTTATTTATGTCTGTCTATTTCTGGTCTCCCTTTTATGTCCTGTTGATCTATTTTTTTTGTTATTAACATACTATCTTGATTACTGTAGCTTTATAGAAAGGCTTGAAGTTTAGTAGCATCAGTATTACAACTTTGTTCTTCTTCAATATTATGTTGGCTCTTCTGGATCTTTTGTCTCTGTATATAAACTTTAAAATCAGTCTGTCAATATCCAAAAAATAATTTGCTGGGATTTTTATGGGATTGCATTAAATCTGTATAAAAAGTAAGGAAAAGTGATATCTTGATTTTTGAATCTTCTTACACGAACATGAAATATTTCTCCATTTACTTAGTTCTTTGATTTTGTCTGTCAACATTTTGTAGTTTTCCTCATGTAGATCTTGTATATATTTTGTTACATTTACACTTAAGTATTTTTATGTTAATGTAAATGATACTATGTTTATTAATTTTAAATTTTACTTGTTCATTGTTGGTATATAGGAAAGCAAGTGACATTTGTGTATCCTGTACCTTGCAATCTTGAATAATTGCTTATTAGTTCTAGGAAAGTTTTGTGGTTCCTTTCAGAATTTCAACTTGGATGATGATGCCATTTGTGAACATAGCTTTATAGCTTCCTTCCCTAAGTGTACATTTTTATTCTTTTTCTTGCCTTATTACATTAACAAGGAGTTCTATTACTGTATTGAAAGGAAAGGTGAGGAGGGATATTGTTACCTTGTAATCAATCTTAGAGGGAATGCTTTGATTTTCTCATCATTCATATGATGTTAGCTGTAAGTTTTTTGTAGATAGTCTTTATGAAGTTGAGAAAGTTTCCCTCTATTCCTAGTTTTCTAAGAGTTTTTGTGATGAATGAGTGTTGGGTTTTGTCAAATGCCTTTTCTACATCTGTTGATGTGATCAAGTGTTTTTTTCTTTTTTATTCTGTTGATGGGATGGATTACAGTAATTGGTTTTCAAATTTTGAGCTAGTCTTACATATCTAGAATAAATTCTACTTGGTGATGGTGTATAATTCTTTTTATTTTTTATTCATTTTGTTATATTTTATTGAGGATTTTCATATCTATCAGAGATACGGGTCTGTAGTTTTCTTTTTTTGTGATATGTTTTGTTTTAGTAATAGAGTAACATTGGCCTCATGGAACAAGTTAAGATCTATTCCCTTTCACTCCATTGTTTGATAGAAATTGTAAAGAATCAATACAATTTCTTCCTTTAATTTGATAGAATTCAGCAGTGAACCCATCTGGCTCTGATACTTTCTGCTTGGGAAAGTTACTGATTTTTTACTCAATTTCTTTAATAGATATAGGCCTATTCAGATCATCTATTTCTTCTTGTTTATATTTGGTAATTGTGTCTTGTAAGTAATTGGTCTATTTCATCTTGTTTATCAAAGTTGTGGGCATAGAGCTGGTCGTAGTATTCCTTTACTACTTTTAAATGTCCAAGGAGTCCATAGTGATAGACCCTGTTTCATTTCTGATACTAGTCATTTGTGTCCTTTCTCTTTTTTTGTTAGTTAGCTTAAAGGTTTGTGAAATTATTAGTCTTTTCAAAGACCCAGCTTTTGTTTTCATTGAATTTCTCTATTGGTTTTCTGTTTTTAATTTTATTGACTTCTGCTCTGATTCTTACTATTTATTTTCTTCTGATTGGTTTGGATTTAATTTGTTCTTGTTTTTCTAGTTTTCTGACACAGAGTCTTGTTTCTTTTAATCATTCAGCCACTCAATGTTTTTTGAGTATAGAATTTAATCCATTTACATTAAACATAATTATTGACACATAGGGATTTATTATTGCCATTTTATTCATTGTTTTCTGGCTACTTTATAGTTCCTTGCTTTTTTCTTCCTCTATTGTTGTATTCCTTTGATATTTAATTATTTTCTATAGTGGTATGCTTTAATTCCTTTCTCTTTATCTTATGTGTATCCACTACAGGTTTTTACTTCTTGGTTACCATGGAGCTTATATAAAACATCTTATAGTTTTTACTGTCTATTTAAAGTAATAACAGCTCTGGTTGCACACAAAAACTACTGTTTTCCCCTCCTCCCCCTCACATTTTGTTTCTGGGATGGCACATTTTACTTTTTTTTTATATTGTGTATCCATTAACAAATATTTGTAATTATAGTTATCTTTAATACTTTTATTTTTTAATCTTTTTTTAAAGATTTTATTTATTTATTTGGCAGACAAATCATGAGTAGGCAGAGAGGCAGGCAGAGAAGCAGGCAGAGGGGAGGGGGGAAGCAGGCTCCCTGCTGAGCAGAGAGCCCAGTGCAGGGCTCAATCCCAGGACCCTGAGATCATGACCAGAGCTGAAGGCAGAGGTTTAACCCACTGAGCCACCCAGGCACCCCTTATTTTTTAATCTTTATACTAAAGTTGAAATTGAGTAACACACCACCATTGCAGTAATAGAGTGTTCTGAATTTGTCTATATACTTACTGTTACTACTGAGGGTTTTTTCTTTCATATGTTTTCATATTGCTAATTATTGTCCTTTCATTTCCACTTGAAGAACTCCTTTCAGCAATTACTTTCAGGCAAGTCTTGGTGATGAACTCCCTCAGCTTTTGTTTCTCAGGAAAAGTAGGAAAAATATCTCTCATTTCTCAAGGACAGGCATGCTTGGTAAAATATTCTTGGTTGACAGTTGTTTTTGTTTGTTTGTTTGTTTTGTTTTGTTTTGCTTTGCTTTGCTTTCAGCACTTTGAATATATCCTCCCATTCTCTCCTAGTCTGCGGTTTCTGCTGAAAAATTCACTGATAGACTGATGGGGGTTCTCTTGTATGAGATAAGATGAGTTTCTTTTCTCTTGCTGCTTTGTGTTTGAGTTTTGACAGTTTTATTGTAATGTCTTTTTGTAAAGTCCTCTTTGTGTTGCAACTGTTTGAGGGCCACTGAGCTTCCTATACCTAGATATCAGTATCTCTCCCCAGATTTGGGAAATTTTCAGCCATTACTTCCTTTAAATAATTTTTCTGTCCTCTCTCTCTCTTTCTCTTTCTCTCTCTCTTCCTTCTGGGATTCCCATAATATGTGCATTTTTCTCTGATGATGTTTCATAAATCTCATAGTCTTTCTTCAGTCTGTTTCATTCATTCATCTTTTTGTTTCTCTAATTTGGTCATTTCAAATAATCTTTTTTTTTATATATTCACAGATTCTTCTCCTTGGTTAAATCTGCTGTGGATGCTATGTATTGCATTTTTTGTTTCATTCATGGTGTTCCCTAGCTCCGGAATGTCTGTTTGGTTCTTCTTTATAAATTCTCTCATTTTTTGGAAGTTCTCATTTTGTTCATGTATAGTTTTCCCGATTTTGTTGAATTGTCAGTGTTCTCTTGTAGCTTGCTGAGGTCCTTAAAACAGTTCTTTTAATTCTTTATCAATTCATAGGTATCTATATCTTTGTAGTCAGTTACTGGAAAATCACTGTATTCCTTTGACAGTGTCAAGTTTCCTTGATTTTGTTTTGTTTGTTTTTCTTATAGCCTTGTATTGATGTGTACACACTTAATGGAGCAGTCACTTCTAGAATTTAGTAACTGCTTTAAGTGGAAAAAGACCTTAATCCACAGGTGAGCATGAGGGTGCCAGCTGAGTGTAGTGTGCCAGTTCTAGCTCTGAGGAGTGCTTACCTGGACATTCTCCTTGTAGCTCTGTCAACTGTGGTCAGCATTGGTGAAGATTGTAGGAGTTCTTAGCAGCCAAGTTTGTGGGTATCCACAGTGGCAGCAATGGCTATTGGGTTCTTTGGTGAAAAGGTTGCTGGGATTCTCTTGATCTCTTTTTCTCTGGGAGAATTTGTGGACAAGGGCTCCCTCTTGATATCAGGTCTGGCTCATCACTGTACTCATAGTTGTGGTTGCACCCGTATCTGATGCATAGATACCTGAAAGACAGCCACAGAGCTAGGGTCTAGAACCTGGAGTCCATGGAGTGGTGGTAAAGCTGAAGTCAAGAGTTCAGGCACACATGAAACTATAGGGGCTCCAGGATCTCTGTCATGGGCCTTCTCAGTGGCTCTGCCATCCTAGGTGAGGGTGCTTGCAGAGTGCCTACAGGACTTGAGCTTAGAGAATGGGCATATGCCAAGCAACCATGGCCCTGAGGTTTGAGGTACAGACATGTTCACTGTGGCTGTGGCTCTGGAGGCTGAGGTACAGATGCTTATGGTGCTGCCATAGGTCTAGATTGCAGGCATGTGTAGGGCAGTTGTTGCTGTAGAGTCCCAGGCATGTCCAGAGTTGAGGGAAGGGACAGCCCCAGTGCCAAGGTGGTGCAACAGCAGTTCCTTCTGGGGTGGGAGTGGTGCATAGCAACATTTCCTTCTCCAGGTGTTTTCAGTGACAGTGCCTGTTGATTACCTTGGTGGCCAAAATTGCTAGTGTCCTTTGTGAATCTGGCCACTGAAGTCCACACCAGCAAGCATTATGTGTTCTCCACTGTGAAAGCCATGTGAGTCTTTGGCTGCCCTCAGCTTCTGTGACTATTGAGATAATCAGAGCAAAGGTTACTGGGGTCCTCTGCAATGCAGAGCACTGGAGACCATAGTGTCATTCTCTGTATAGCTGATACTGTTAGCCTTTGACTTTCTTTTCTCCTAATCATCTCTAGACATCTCAGCTATGCCAGTCTCCCCCAGCAATCCTATGTGTGTAGTTATTCTCCATTTTTTGTCCCATTATGTTGCTACAGGTTCTTAATTGAACTTTTGGGCCCTCCTCCTTTTGGGCCTATTTTCCTTCATGGATAGCTCCTTGGATTTGTGAGGTTTGGTTTGTTTTTTGTGTTTCTTTTGGGGGGGGTAGGGAGGCAGGAGGACAAAGTCTGGTATCCTACTGTACCATCTTGCCAATATCATTTCCAGATGCTCCTTCACTAAACTAATTCTGAGTAGCTTCTAAAGAGATAGCTGACTACACATAGCGTTGTGAAAAATCAACTCTCCTTTCTAGCCCACACATATCTGCCATGCCTCCTATTTGAATTTCGTGACATGATCCTTCTTATTCACTTAGCTTCAATGATGGAGCACCTCCTTCTGGCTGAGAGGATAAAAGGTAGCCAAGTGGATGGAGAGTCTCTACCACCTTACTGTAATTTCTATTGTTACTTACAAAGTAGGGCTAAACTTTAGATGACTCTAAATCACTTGGTCCCCTGTTAAACATTGTATCTTTTGTGGATAGATATTTCAAGTTGTAGATTAGCTTATTATTGGATAAATTCCTTTCTTTTCCCCACAATTAATAAGGTGCAAGCTTCAAGGTCTTTGAACTATGTTATACAGTAAACTTAGAGCTGTTTGATATTTGAAAGCATAACTTTTAATCATTGTTCTTCTTTCACAAATATGGAGCAATTTAGGAGTTAAACTGAATTATTCTAATAAGTTTTCAGTTCTCATAACCAGATAAATTAATTCAGAAGTTGTAGGCTTCTAGCTGTCAGGGAAAAAAATCTATCACAGACAGTGAAGATTTCTTTCTTTTTTTTTTTTTTCTTTTCTTAAATTATTACTTAATTAGTTTCCCTCATAGTAAAAAAAAGAAAAAAGAAAAAAAGTCATTAGTCCAATTATAAGTCCCCTTGGTTCCAGTGAACTCTAGGATTAGATATGTTACACCCCCTAGTTTTTCTATGAAAATAGCTAAAATATATTAACCCAGAATAAAGTAATACTTAACACATGACAAAAGTAGATGCAAGTGTTTCCTTCCATAATAAACTCCCAGGGCACATTTTATGAAGGTGTCAAGGACAATAAATTGTTTTTAATGTAATTAGGAAATTTCTGTTATCTGGACCAAATTTGAGGTTTCTTTGTTCTTAGGATATTTTATCATGTAAATGGGAGTGAGTCTTGCCGTGGACCTGAAAATGAAATTTTGGTCTCTTTGTTCAAGTGTCTCCTCTGAATACTGAAATTTTGTGCACAGAAAATTCCCTGCTTCTTACATAAAAGTCTTTGCTAAGTGACAAATACAATATATTTTGTGTAGGTACGTGTTGTGAAGGAGTTTACAAACTTCACAGCATTCTGGCCTACTCATGAGTAATGGAAAGATAAACTATGAATCTTTGCCTTTCTAACTTTATAAAATTTAACAACCTTTGATAACCTCTGTGATTTCCATTTCATACTGTATGTATTGAGATTGTATGAGCTGTCTGTTTCTTAGCTCTTTTAAAAGATGAACAGATTTTCTGGGAATATATGATTATTATATTTCTTGTATTGAAATTTACATATGCTTATTCATTCATTTATTATTTTTTTTAATTTATGAAGCATATGGCCATAAAAAGAAAGTCAGGAAGGAGATGTAAATACAAAGAACTTGTGGAAACTCTCTTTTATAGATTATTAAAAATAGGATAAATCACCATCAATTTCACTTATTATAAATAGTCACCTGCCTAAGAGATCAGAAGCCAGAGGTCCTTCTAGCTTCTCAGCGATCCTCTATCCTAAGATATACATGTCCTACAGCATATGGCATTGTTTGGTTTGGGTCGAGGGAGACACATTTATGTAATATGTAAAGCTATCACAGAACTTGTTCATGGACTTGCAATAGAGACAAGTTAAGGACAAATAAAACATGAGGAAAAAAGAACAAGATGTCTCCTACTGAGGTCATTTATGACTGGTCTTCCTGTCATTGCAGGTTTAAGGAAAGATGGTGATGAGGTCTTACATTTTCAATCCAAATCAACATAAGGAATTTAAATTATGTAATGAGGACGGATTAGAATAAGAGATTGATTTCTGATTATTCCAGATTGTTTTCTAATTGGCAACGTGTCCAAGCTAAGCCTTACCAATGGTATTGTGGGGCAATTAGGGGGGAAAAAAGGGGGGGGGTTGCCTCGTTGGCTTATGCCGTTAAGTGTCTGCCTTCAGCTCAGGTCATGATACTGGGGTCCTGGAATGGAACCCCACATTGGGCTCCCTGCTCAGCAGGGTGCTTCTCCCTCTCCCTGCCCCCAGCTCGTGCACTCTCTCTCTCTCTCTCTTTCTTGCCCTCTCTCTCTCAAATAAATAAAATTTTTTAAAAGGAAGGAGGGAAGGAAAAGAAACCATGTTATCTAGCCATTTTATTAGTCACTGATTTAAAGTTTCAGATAGGAGAAATGGGGAATACTAACGAAAATGAGAGTTGGGGATTATTTGTGTATTTCCCAGCTTTGTTACTATCTCCTCTATTATTGTGCCTATTCTCCTTACCTCAGTTTCTTAGCCTCTGCCTTCCTAGCTCATCCCATTGGACCACCTGAGCTCTCCAGAGAAGACTCAGTTCTGCTGCTTTAGGACTAACTAATCTGAACCTAAGCAGATAGTATATTCAAACAGCCTCAGGCACATTTTACCTGGTCTCTTCCTATGAAACTGAGAATCTTTCTCCTCCTAGACCGTAGAGCCTAGTATTTCTATAGCCTTTATATGATTAGAACTTCATTTACCTTTCTCCTAGATAGCTCTTATACAGCCTTCTAAGCAATATTCAATATAGGCATTATCTCTTTGGAAAAGTCACTCCCCCAGTTCAGTGCCTCATCTTTGTCCCATAACACCGGATTTATCTCGGCATACTTCTCTATGTTGATGTCACACTTATTTGTCTCTTACCTTAGTCAATAAATTCATTAAATCCAGGACAAGGCAGCTGTGTTTATCTCCTAAGACAGAGTAGACATTAGGTACTTGTAAAGGAATGACTGGTTTACTCAATCTGAAATTGCCCTGGAGTTACAATTTCCTCACACCAATTTTCAGGTCTAGCTCTCAGTTTAGGCTCCTCCTTTCCTATCTCCACCTTGTCAAACTTCTTTCTAAACTTCAGTCCTGGCTTCTAAAGCCTCATTGAGGATAACTGGTTGCCCAAGGGATAATAATCTGCCTGCTGGACTGTATTAGTGCACTAAGAACTCCCAACTACTGAATCTTCTCACAAATTCAGCCCCAATGAATGAGTGGCTCATTGGAGCTAGACTTGCAAATGTAGCACCAGGCATGATTTGGATCCCCTGCATCTCACTGCCTATTCTATCTGGTAGGAAGCTGCTCTCTTTATGCTGTTGACAGAGTTGATGCTCTAACCTAAGAGCCAAGGAAATGAATATTTATGGAGGATTTACTTTAGTCAGGTCTTTTACTTATTTTATTATTATGCCATTTAATTTAATCATCACATAGCTTTATTGAAGAAACTGGGGCTCAAAGAGATGAGTTAATTTGCACCAAATCACACAGCTATTAAGTATCAGAGTCTAAATTCTTACCCAAACTGGCTGACTTCAAAAACTGAGCTCTTAATCAATTTTCTGTATAGCCAAAGAGAAAGACCTATGGAAAACTTCCTCAGAGAAGCTAACAGGAGAAACTCCATTGTTTGTGTATTCTTTAGTATATCCACTTATATCCTTTAGTATTTCCACTTCTACTTTTGGCTTTGTTCTTAAGGTCATGCCCAAGATGTCAATGAGATAATTTTTTGGAAATTACACTTTCCATTATCTGTTTTTCATCTGTCCTTGGTGAAAGGCTATAGTGCTAAGTGTATTTCAGAAGAACTATAAAAGCAAGAAAATTTTGTTTTTCAAAACTTTTTAATATAAATGTTTTCTTGATCAATTCTGATTAGAGCTTAGTTTCTATAGCACTGAAAATACTTTTTTTTACTCAGTAACAAGGAAACTTTGTTAAAAATATTTACCAAAATGAAAATGTCACTTTTTTTTTTAGTCATCTGTTTCTATCTTATTTGTTGCTGTATCATTTGCTTCAGCTGCTATCTTTGGACCTAAAGATTCTTGTTTCCACCTATTGCTTGCTTCTTTGTTCAGAAATTTTTATATTATCAGTTTGCTTAAATGTTGGACTAGTTAATTTACTTGGATTAGCCATCTTTACTGATTATACAATTTACAGGTCTCAACAACAAAATAGGGAGGCTCTTGTTAAAAAAAGTTAGGGATAACTTCAAAGTAGCAACAGCAGAGCCTTAAAACAAGCACAGGGCCATTCTAAGTATGGGATCCTCTTTGACTGCAAAGGTTGCAAATCATAGTTTGCCCTAGTTCTCATACAATTTCAAAACTATTACTGAAAATATTATTCACAGGAAAATTATCAAAATCACAATTAAATGAAGAACTGAGAGGGGAAAATCATATATATATATTTGAAATATTTTCTGTTTTCCCTAATTTGATTAGAATTGAGGGTGGGGAGGAAAGTGTGTTTAATTAAATAATAATAATAATGACACTCCACAGCCTCTGAAACTACAGGTTATATGTTGCTAGAGCTTTGGAAAATTATTTGTATTGTTCATAGTTTATACTTGAGAAACAGGTTAAAGAAAATGAAAACAATTTGAAATTTGTGCTTTAGGTCTCTACCTCATTGCTTGTTGAATCGTGAAAGAATTATAAAATGCCTTCTACTAAACCTGCACTAATTGTGACCAAAACACAAGCATATTGAAGGATATTTCTGGAAAGAGGCAAAGTCACTGGAATTTCTCTGTTGTATGAATGCTGCATATACTCCATGATTTGCATACAAATTGTTCATGGAAAGAAATTAGGTTCTGTTTTGACTTAGTAATGGGAATTTGACACATAGTGAAAGAGAGCTCATAACAGCAATTTTGCAAGTAAAGATTTCTTTAGAGAAGAAAAAGTAATCAGAGATAGTGAAGACTCCATTATTGGCCTTGTTTAAATACTATTTCTGAGCATCGTATTTTAAAACATTATATACTTTCAGCCCAGCAGAGAACCACTAGAGAATGAATAATGTATTTATTGTGTATTTAAAACTTATCAAGTATTGCCAAGCACAAAAAAAATGTATTATTATTGCATATTTCAGTCCACCAATTAATGCCCACATTTATATAGTACAGTGTTAGTAAACTGGACTGAGACTTGTGGTAAATACTGTAGCTTTGGTTTTCTCAGTATATTTTTGACAAATATGACCGAGTTTTAGTTTGGTTTTTTTTCTTATTTTAAATTGGATTTACAAGGAAACAAGATAACTTGCCCCATTATTATTGCTTTCCTAGAGGCAATTTTGCAACTATGATTATAAATAAACTTCTATTATCAAGTCTTATTTCCCAAAAGACAAGAAAAAAAAAATCCATCATTGGTTTTCCCTTGTGTGAGTTTCATAGTTTCTGGCAATATGCAGACCTTAAGAGTTCATGTTCCTTGTTTAGACTTTTTAAAGTTTATCTTGACTTTTGGAAGTTTTCTTTTGTTAGTCTACAAGTTTTTCTTCAAGAACATTTATAGCATAGAAGACATAAAAGTTGACTAGGGAAAAGCAAATCAAGTTGGTAAATATTTATTGACCATTTATAGGCTAGTTGTGATAGAAATCGAAAAAAGTATAAAATATAGCTTTAAATATCACCTGGGAGCTTGCAATCTGTTAAAGAAATAAAAATTGGAACATAATAATATACATTCATTCCTTCACTCAACTATCCAACAAATATTTATTGAGGAACTAATAGATTTCAAGATCTGTGTTTGACACTGGTAATTTAATCGTGAGCAGAATTATATACAATTCCTAGCCTCACAGAGTTTACATCTAGTGGAAAAGACAGGAAATCAAATAATCAGACAAACACACATAAAATTGTCACTGTGATAAGAGCTAGGAAGATCACCAATGGTGTCATGCCTGAAACAGGGTAATTTGGTCTCCCTTCTACTGTTTTCCCCTCCACCTGTTCTAACAAGGCAGCCTGAATGAATCTTTTAAAATGTGTATCAGATTATGTCACTCCTCTGATCTACCCAAAAGGCCTCCTATGTAATTCAGAGGAAAAAATACTCATTTTCTACCTAACTATAATCCCCACTCTATTCTTATTCATTTTTTATCAACCTTGAATTCCTTGAACGTAGCAGGCATTCTCCTGTCTGGGGACATTTACACTGCTCTTCTGACTGTCTACATTGCTCTTAGTAACTATCTTACTTTCTTATCCTAAGACCCTGGTTCAAATGTAATTTTATCCATAAGTTCTTCCCAGATCATCCTATTGTGAACTGAAACCTCAAATCTCTGATATTCTAATCTCTTCCCTCCTTTATTTTTTTCCAGCACTTATCACTATATAACAGCCTATTGTTTATTTACTTTACTGTACTGTTTTCTGTACTAAAACACCAGCTCAAAAAAAGACGGATTTTGTTGTTTTCTCTCCATTATCCTCAGTTCCTAGTACAGGGCCTACCTGGAACAAGGTAGACCCACAATTAATATTTGTTGAATGGATATGTCCATGGTCATGGAAGTTGGGGGAGAATCTCTGAGGAGCTGATAATTTGGCTTAGAAGTCAAGGACCGAAGTAGATGTTAATAAGGTGAAGAGAGGAGAGCTAAGACGGCTGAGTAAGAGGACTCTAGGCTGGTCTTGTCCATGTAATACAAGGAGATAACTATTAAATCATCCTAAATACCCCAGAAATCAGCCTGAAGACTGACAGAACAAACTCCACGACTGAAGGGGGAGAAGAAGCCTCATCAAAGCGGCTAGGAAGGTCAAACACGTGGTTTGGAGGAGGAAGGGATCAGAACTGCTGTGGAGGAGAGGAAGCTGCGGTCAGGGAAGCAAGAGAGAGAGCGAGAGAGACAGAGCAAGCAAGAGAGAGAGCGAGAGACAAAGGACCACACAGGGGAACCCACAAGGAGAACATTTCCCCAAAGCTATTTGCTGGGGAAAAGAGAGGGGGCTGAGTTTTGTGAGTTCTTTCAGCCCGTGGGGCTTCAAGCCTGGAGTTGAAAAGGTTGGTGCATTTGGGCTGGCCTAGAGCACTGAGGGCTCTGCCCTAATCCTGCGGAAAAGGCAGGCAAACACCCCTGTGACAGACAGCGTAGAAATAGCCATCTGAAGACTGCCTGTTGCACACTGCAGGGACATGATCTGCCCTTCTTGGAGGAGTTACAGAGAGGTAATGTTCCTGGAGACACCTCTCTGGGCACACAGGAGCCCACCTGTACCATTTCTCTCCCCGCCTCTCAGCAGAAATACAGATGCACCAGCACGAGGCAGTACTGTGCAAGCAGAGGTTGCCTCACTGGCTTCCACGAAACCCCGTTTCCCTGTTTTCTGGTGAGACTGTCTTTCTGGGTCAAGCTCACCTCAGTCCCAGCACAGGGAGACACTGGTCCTTTGGGTGAAGACCAGCACAGGCCCCTGCCCACATCACATCCCTAAAGCCTGGAGTTTAAAAAGTTGGCATGCTTGGCTGGTGTAGAAACCATAGGACAGACACCACACCACTCCTGGTGAGGAGGCAGGCCCACAAACCAGGGCCGGATGGCCTGGAAACAGCAATCAGGAAAGGGTCTGGGACATACCTGGGAGAGATCATTTGTTCTTCTCAGAGTGCTTTCCTGAAAGGCAGCAGGCTCAGAGACTGCTGTCCCGCCACAAAGGAGATAGCCGGTGCCATTTTCCTCCCTATCTGTCAGCATCAATGCAGGGCCACCTGAGGCAGGCGATAAGAACACAGGGAGGGCACAGGTCCCCTAACCTGCCCAGGCCAAGCCCCACATCCTTGTGCTTTGGTGGTTCTGCCCTTCTCAGTCAAGCTTGCCTCAGTCCCAGTGTGGCAGGCCCCTTGCCCAGAAGAGCAGCAAGATCCCAGCCCATACCTCAGCCACTGACTGGAGAGTTCTGTAGGGCTACAGTTCTAGTGCAAGTAGCATCAGGTCCCATTTCACAAGCAGAGCAGAGCACACCTAGTCAAAACTGGCCACATTCCAGCCATGGACCAAACACTATCCACAGCAGGCCAGGGGAGCCTCTGCAGATGACCGGCCTGAAGACTAGAGCAGCCAAACCACAGCAGCAGAGTGCATGCAGCATATACCAAAGACACTCGTTCAAGTGCCAGACACTGGGCAATTACACACCCTCTTCTTCATAAAGCCATTTCTCTCCAAAGTGGGAAGCAAACAGAGAAGAAGGCAGAGACTTAGACAAAATGCCAACATGGAGGGATTCATCCCAAATGAAAGAACAAGATCAAGTCATGGCCAGATACCTAAGTGAGACAAATAGAAGTAACATGCCTGATGGAAAATTGAAAGCAACAATCCTAAGGCTACTCACTGGGATTAAGAAAAGAATAGAGGACTTTAAGGAGGCCCTTACCACAAAAATGAAAGAGTTAAAAAAATCATAAGTAAAAATACAATAACTTAGATGGGAAACAGGCTTGATGCAATGAACACGAGGATGGAAGGAGCAGATCTCTCTATCGACACTGGCAAGCCAGAAGGGAGTGTAATGATCTATTCAATATGCTGAATGGGAAGAAAACTCTGATTACAAGTGGTTAAAAATTTTTTTTGATGTTTGAGTAATATTCTGTTGTCTGTATATACCACATCTACTTTGTAAATTCGTCTGTCAATGGACATCTGGGCTCTTTCCAGGTTTGTCTATTGTGGATGTTGCTTCTGTAGACACTGGGGTGCAGGTGCCCCTTTTGATCACTATGTTTGTATCCTTTGGGTAAATGTCTAGTGGTGCAGTTACTGGCTCATCAGGTTAGCTCAATTTTTCACTTTTTGAGGAACCTCCATATTGTTCTCCAGACAAATGTGGAAATTAAGAAACAAAACAGAGATCATAGGGGAAGGAAAGGAAAAATAAAATAAGATGAAAAGAGGAAGGCAAACCAGAAGAGACTCTTAACTATAGGAAACCAACTGAGGGTTGGGGGAGGTGTGGGGGATGGGATGGAGTAATTGGGTGATGGGCATTAAGTGGGGCACTTGATGGAATGAGCACTGGGTGTCATATGCAACTCAAGGAATCACTAAACTCTACCTCTGAAACTAGTAATACACTATATGTTAATTAATTGAATTTAAATTAAAGAAAAAAAAAAAGAATGGGAAAAAAACCTGCAGCCAAGAAGGCTCTATCCAGGGAGGGCACCATTCAGAACCAAAGGAGAGATCAAGAATTTCCCAGACAAAAAAGCACTAAAGGAGTTAGTGACTACTAAACCAGATCTTATTAATTATTATTGTCAAATGGTGTTCTTGTGAGATATCATTTCCCATTCTATTCCTTTTTGGATGGTAATTATTTTCTGTTTTGTAGAGTGCATTTATTTTTCTGTTACCTAATAAAATTTTTCTCTATATTAAAAAAAGTAAAGAGAGGAAGAAGTATTAATAATAGCAGTGATAGTAGTAATGATCACTTTTAGTGCTATTAACTAAGTAGTTTACATACTAACTCTGAATCCTTAAAATAACCCTCCAAAATATGTAAAATCACTGTCTCTAGTTCACAAATGAGGGGTTGAGACAGAGTTTTCCAGGAGAGGAAATTGTATGTGTAAAAGCTTTCTGACTGTATAAAATATGGCAAGGAGACAGTAAAAGAGTGTGTGTCTGGAACTAAGAGAGATCTAGAGGATGTGGTGGGAAAAGAAAAGGTTAGGGGTCAGGTAACCAAGGCACTTATTTGTAGTGTAACAACATATTCCTGATGCCTCAGGAAAGTCCTGGTCTATGTCTTTGGCTTGATGTAATTAAGTATAATTAATTTTTATTCAAAATTTCCCTAGGTTGGATGATAAACTGAGTTAAGGAGTTCTGTCTCCTAAGAGTAATGATAAGTTCTTAAGAAGTGGTAATGTGATCAGATTTCTATTCTAAGAAGATAACTTTGGTTGAAAAGTTAAACTAAATGAGAAGAATTTATGCAGGGAGATGTATTATGAGGCAGAAATCTATAATGATTGTCTGGCTGTGAGTGGTATTTGTAAGGATGGAAACAAGAAGAGTTTCAAAATATTTAGAGAGTAAACACAAATTATTTGGACAATGGGTTACATATGAGGGGTGTTTACAAGAAGATGGTATGAACAAAACTTTGCAGGTTTCTGGTGTAGCTCTCTTGTCTTAGGTACTCTGTCTTACGAATTCTAGCCACCTTGGCTTCTCCAGACTAGTCTCTGTTACTGTATATTGGATGCAAGATGAAATCTTAAAGTAGCTTCTTTCAAAATGCATATTTCTAGTATCAGTAATTTGTGGAAGATTATCTGTAATGAATTCTTTTTATGAGCCTCAATATGACTCTAAAGTTATCAGGATATTTAATCACATGTCTTGATAATTAGTTCAATGAGCCTAGAGGTATAAAGAGATTTCATGAAGCAAGTAAATTTTGACATAGATTTTAATAATAGAATTTCGCAACTATATGTTCTATGCTAGGTACTGTTGAATGATCAAATATGTTTGAGAAATAAATGAATGAATTGATTGATCTTCTCTTTTCTCTTTAGCAAATTCCTACTTCAAGTCCCAAGTCTACATTTCTCCTCTATAACTTTCTCTATCTTCCCCTGAGTTTGTAACTTGTACCTTCTTTCTTTAGTTGTGATACCCCCATGCTTTATCTCCATTAAATCCATAATTACCTTATATCATAATTACTTCATTTTGTTTCTTCCACAAACCTGTATATTACTTTTGGGCAATTAATTTATCTTTGAGTCCCAGAACCCAGCAGAGTGCTTAGAATACCTAGATGTTTAAAAATATTTGTTGATATGAACTGTCACTCCTCTTTTAATATTCACAAGTAGACAGTAATGTAGAAGTCAGTTCTGACCTGGATGTTTTCAGTAATGAACTGAGAGGCACAATAGTATATTAGCTAACTATTGCTATGCAAAAAACTATCCCAAAACTTTGTGTCTTAAAACAACAAACATTTATTATTTTGAAGTTTCTGTAGTTCAGGAATTTCAGGGCACCTTAGCTAGATTGCCTGATTTGGGGTCTTTCACAAGGTGTTCTTTCACAAGGAGTTCTAATTATCTCAAGGACCAAAAGAGAGTGAATCCACTTTCATACTCATTCACATAGATGTTAGCCGACTTAGATCCTTTCTGGCTGTTAGCCGGAGACATCAGTGCCTTGCCATGTGATCCTATGCATAGGAAAGCTCACAGTAAGACATCTGGCTCCCATTAGAGAGAGTGATGGAGAAATCTAGAGTAGGCAAATAAAATAAAATCAATCTTTTTGTAATCATAAGCTTTGCTATATTCTTTTCATGAGAAGTGAGTCATTAGGTCAAGCCCAGACTCAAGGGAACTACTTGACCTCATGTATAGCCAATACTACTTATATTTTCTCCAAGACAGTAACAAAGAAATACCGAAATGGATTCATAGAGGGTTATATATTCTGTATGAAAGATATGGACTCTGTTAACCCAGGAAATTTGGCCACTCATGTTCTTTGGCCCAGTTTTCTCCTAGGAGCAGAAGATCTAACAAGTAGATGTGTTGACAATTTTATTTTCCAACAGCTAGCAGCTCTTGTTTGTGGAAAAATGAGTTCCAGTATACATTCTCTGGATGTCCAAGGTTCCAGGGGTACCTCAGAGGTCATATAGGGAGAGAGGGAGAAGTGTTAGGGCCAAGCCCCTACCACACTGGGTGCCACCCAACCCAATTCTATGTTACTTATGCTGAATTCTGAGTTCATAAATACAAATATTTATAAATACTGTTTGAAATGTCTGAAAAATGGGGATCCTAGAGTAATGGTTTCTGGTCACAGCAGTATGGTGTAGAGTAGTATAGTGTGGTTAGGCCTGCAGGCTCTGAAACCAGCCTGTCTGGGTTTCTTTATATGCAGGTTCTGCCATTAGCTAGCCATGTGATGAGATTTAGAAAAGTCTGGGCTTGAGTTCCATCCACAGTTATCTCTTGGCCCTTTCTTTTTCTGAAGCCAAAACTATTTGGACAGACTTGATACGCTGCCTCTTTTTATTTTCACGGTAGCCTTCTATTTTTAACCTCCCTGTATATATCTTAGTTTAATATAACCAGTGGAATGGTTTATGCATTTACCATCATTATGCCTACTGTTTTTTGTCCTGATAATAGATCTTTGACTAGATGATGTGTATTCTTTGTTTTAATAAACTCCTTCTCTAGAAAGAAAATTGTCTATAATTGATTTCTATACCTGTCAGTGCTTAGTGTTTCATAATCAGTTAAAACATTTTTACAACTATGTGTTTACCAATTTCATTGTGTCACTTATTCTAAGTTATTGCAGACCAGCGTTTTCAATTACATTGTTAAATAAAGAGCCTATAGGTTGCAATTAATTACCCACATCTGCTATTCTAATATGAATTAAGGTAGTATCTTACAGTTCATCTAATAGTGAGTTTTCTGGATTAATTAATGAGGAAGCTCACAAAGGGAGGTACTAAATATTGCATATATTGTGCTTGTAATAGGACTAACCCTTGAGCCTGAGACTTAATTGTTGATGTTGTCCTCTTTGTTTTTAAACTCCAGCTGTGGGAAATTAATCATTGATACATAATTTTTTAGGAGGATTCTTATTATTTATCCTTGTCTAAGAGCCAAATCTTTATGTGTTCCTTCTTATGTTCTATCAATCAATTCTAACTCACCTTCAAAGTATAATTTAGAACTTGATTTTTAAGAGGCACCTTGGTGGCACAATTGGTTAAGCATCAGAACTCTTGGTTTCAGCTCAGGTCATAATCTCGGGGGTGTGATCTCAGGTTGTGATCTCAGGGTTATGATCTCAAGGTCCTGAGGTTGAGCCCTACCTCTGGCTCTGCATGGAATCTGCTTACAGTTCCTGTCTCCCTCTGTCTCTCCCCCCTACCCCTCTCTCTCTCTTTCTCTCTCTCTCTCTCTCTCATATAAATAAATCTTTTTTTTTTTTTTAAGTTGATTTTTCAACTAGAGGCAAATCACTTGTTTTCAAAATGCTTTGGCGGAGCAGCCAAAGATGGAGGAACAGGTGACTTGGGCTGGAGAACAAAAGTCATGAGAAAACTGGTTGTCAGGTGCTACTTGCCCTTCATGGTCCTGATGTCCAGGGTGTCTGCAGTGCGGAGAGGAACGTCAGTGAGAGGAAGCCTAATTGGTACTACAATTTTCAAGTCTCCTCAATCAGAATATAGTGAAAAATGTTGGGCCTTTGGCAAGCTCCATAAGTAAATCTCATCAGAAAAAAAAAATTATGGGTTTTGAAATGCAAAGAACATGATATATTCATAACATAGTAAATGTTGAAAGCCTGTTTTCTCATCCAAGGATTTTAAAATAAGACCCTCACATAAAGAAATGCCGATATATATATATATATATATATATATATATATATATATATATATATATATAAAATAGCACAGCAAGATGATTATTAGATGGAAGGCTTAGAAAATGTGCCTCTTTTCTTAAAACTATCTCTTCCAGGGACTTCCTTAATAAGCATTCCTTTGTTACCTTTTTCTTTCTTAGATGACTTTTTCCTTTGCTGGCTCCTTTTCTTATCCCTTTTTAGCAGTAAATATCCCATAAATATCTCCTCTTACCTTACGGAAGTGATGTTATCTCCTGGCTTCAATTATTACTTTCATAAAATGATACACACCACTTGTATCTCCAGCCTTGACCTCACTGCTTCTCATTACTCTTCTTCATTCAACAGCTTTTCTACTTATGTTCTCATCATTTCCTGAGAAGTGATACATTTATATAATTGATGAATTCTTTTTTTTATATATGTATATAAGTTAATATATCCTTCAGCTCTATTTCTACAACTTAAGAATATGGAGCTTCCCTTTAATTTCTTTGATAATATTATCTTGTGGAATCATTTTCTAAGTAATTTTCAGACCAAATTTAATTTTAACCTGAGATAATAAGAGAAAGATCACATAAGAGAACCTCATTTCTGTGACAGCCTGAAGAAACTATTTTCCAATAAGTTTTTGTACTCAAATATTTAATTAGAGGTATGTCAGGTAAAAAAGTCATTACAAAAATATTCAGTGAGTGCTGTAAGTGAAAAACTCTGTGACTACATGGTAGAGAGTTCTCACCTAACATTTGTAGTGGATGTCAAGGAGTGTATATATTTAAAAGTAGAAAATTTTACAGAAAATAGAGCATAAAGTCAAAAGAAGTTCTTATTAATAAAGCAAATGCTACTATCTGAAATGTTTTCTAAGTAATACAAGCTTCAATACGAATGGGCAAACAATTATTGGCATCTTTAATTAACATAGTTTTTGGTAGTTGTTTGAAAATTTGAGAATTATGTTCACATCTTGATTGAAGGATTGGCCTCAATCGAAACAGCTTGTGGTGTTGGATAAGAACAAATTGAACTTCAAAGAAGAATTGGAAGAAACTGGCTGCTACAAGTGATTAATCTGGGAGGCAGAGACTGTAGGTAATGTTCCCACTTCCTAAATTCATGAAGTAGACAAAATTTTTATCTTCATGCTCATCTCCCCTAAGAGGTTTCCTCTTTTAAAGTCATCACTTCTTATCAATTTCTTATCATCTCTCACCAGTCCTCTTATATGCCGTCATATGATTCTACCATCTTAATTATCTCTGAAACCCATTCTTCATTTCCAAGCCACTACTACTACCTCAGTTCATGTGATCCTTAGCTCTTTCTTTTTAACTTACTGTGGGCCCTTGCTAACTGATCACCCTGCTTCCAGTCTTGCTCCCTCTTCAGTCCATTTGCTATACTATTACTAGAAGAGTCATTTTAAGATGCAAATCAGAATATACTTTACTACTACTTAAAATACCTTAGTGAGTTCCTAAAAGGAAAAATTTTACGAAAAATTCCAAACATCCTTCCGTAGTATATAAGACTCTTTAAGATTCCTAATAAACAACTCCTACTTAAAATAAATTTTGCTTCATTTGTTTTTCAGTCAACTGCAAACAGTTACATAGCCAGGATCATTCTTTTTTTTTTTTTTAATCTCTTTTTTTTAAATTGACACATAATATATTATTGTTTTTCAGAGGTACAGGTCTGTGATTCATCAGTCTTATACAATACCCAGTGCTCAGTACATCACATGCTATTCTGAATGTCCATCACCTAGTTACTGCAACCCTCTTCCCCTCCAGCAACCCTCAGTTTGTTTCCTATGATTAAGAGTCTCCTATGGTTTGTCTCCCACTCTGGTTTCACCTTGTTTTATTTTTTTCGTCTCTTCCCCTATGACCTCTGTTTTATTTCTTAAATTTCACATATCAGTGAGATCATATGATAATTGTCTTTCTCTGATAAGACTTATTTTGCTTAACATAATACCCTCTAGTTCCATCCACGTCATTGCAAATGGCAGGATTTCAATTTTTGATGACTGAGTAGTATTCAATTATATATAAATATATGTATGTATATATACACATATATGTGTATACATATGGAATATACACATATATATGTATATATCTCACATCTTTATTTTTCAGATTTCATTTTTAATGGCTAAGTAGTATTCCATTATACACACACACACACACACACACACACACATATGTATATATCTCACATCTTCTTTATCCATTCATCTGGGTTCTTTCCATAGTTTAGCTGTTGTGTACATTGCTATATAGGCAGGATCGTTCTTACTGATATACTGGCTACATGAACATCTCTGAAAATCTTTGAAGAGCAACATCTACAAAGAGCTATATCTTCTGCAGGACTGTATAAGATGGCAAGGAATTGCTAACTGGCCACAAATAATAACACACATAAGAAATAGAACAGCATGGAATAGTATGGTGCTTTGGACCTCCATAGATCTGAATTTAAACTTTGGTGAATTTAAACTTTCCTTACAAGCTGTGTAATTCTGAATTCCATTATTCTTATTTTTAAGGTGGGGATATTGATAAACTTCCATGAGATTGCTATAAGCATTACCTGAAAGAGATATTCTGTTTAGCCGATAGATATCCTCAAAGTACACGTTGAAGAAATATTAGTTCCCTTTGCCTTCTAATGCTTCATTCACATTAATAAGAATTAAACTATAAGTGACAGATCAATGTAGAGGACTCTATCACCTCAGGGAAAAAAGCAGTGGGAAATAGAGTAGAAATACGTAACAGGATGAATAGTTGCCAAAGAAGGTAGATTTTGTGTTAGAGGAAGTCTGGAAAAAGCACATGCAACTGGAGAGGGGTGAGTGTGTGTGTGTGTGTGTGTGTGTGTAGTAGTAGTAGTAGTAGTAGTAGTAGTAGTAGTAGAAGCAGCAGAAGCAGCAGTCATAGTAGATGGAATCAACCAGAGAATGTATACTGCAAAATAACTAATAGCTGCCACTTATCGAATACTTATCATTACATACCAAGTACTGTGCTAATTGCTTTGCATGTATTAACTTAATACAAAAGAATTAGAGCAGAAAAAGGAGATCGCAAAGAAGCACACTTGTCAGTGAGGAAAAAGCAACACTTAAGAAACTCTTTAAGAGTTGAACAGAGAGTCACTTCTGTAGAGGAATAATAATAAGTTGGCAAAAAGGTAGGGAGCAAACTCAAAGACTGCAATGTCAATCAACCTAAGGAAGGATAGGATGTTAAGGAGCAGATAAATAATAAAATAAATATTAAAATAAGGAAAAAGCTAAAAAGTATCTGTTGGAATGGTCAGTTAGGAGGCCTTTCCTGTCATGTTCCACAGAAATTATGCTAAGGTGGTGAGGCCTGAAGCCAGGTTGTAGTGGGCTGAGGATTGAATAGGAGGTGAGGAAATGTGAACAAAAGATAGACTGCTTTTAAGAGTATTGTCTATAAGGTTTAGGAGAGAGGGAATGGTTCAAGGGGACACAATTGAGAACCAGTTTTTGAAAGTTAGAAATGGAAATAATTGGAAAATATCAAATCTAAATCAACTTGCATATTAATGTCTTTGGGATAATTTTGAATTCATGAGGCATAAACTTTAGAAAACATTTTCCTCTATTGTAAAAAATGCTGCTATAAACATAGGGGTGCATGTATCCGTTTGAATTAGTGTTTTTGTATTTTGGGGGTAAATATCCAGTAGAGCAATTACTGGATCATAGGGTATTTCTATTTTTAACTTTTTGAGGAAACTTAATACTGTTTTCCACAGTGGCTGCACCAGTTTGCATTCCGACAAACTGTGCAAGACATGGATGGAACTAGAGAGTATAATCCTAAACAAAATAATCAGTCAGAGAAATACAAATACCATATGATTTCCCTGATACGTGGAACTTAAGAAACAAAACAAATGAATAAAGGGAAAGACTGAGAGACGGAGAGACAGAGAAACCAAGAAGCAGACTCTTAACTGAAGAGAACAAACTAATGGTTACCAAAGGAAAGGTGGGTGGGTGAATGGGTTAAATAAGTGATGGGGATTTAGGAGTGTACTTTTGATGTGTACTGAGTAATGTACAGGATTGTGCAATCACTATATGGGTATACCTGAAACCAATATAGCACTGTACGTTAACTGAGAATTAATTAATTAATTAATAATTCTAAAATTTAAATTTAAAAAAATTCAAAATTTTTAAATTTTTAAAAATCATTTTTGTCTAAAGTTTTACTACTACAGATTTTCCAAAAAAAAAAAAAAAGGCAATGTTTATTATCCTAGTGTAGTCTCATGGTTCTGCTCTCTGTAAATCTTAGTAGTAAAAGTTAGATAAATGTATACAGAAGAGAAAATTGTGGTTTTAAATAAACTATAAATCATGAGGAAAACAGTAGTATAAGCATACATTTGAAGAAGACAACAAAAAAGTCATTAAAATGATATATCACTTAAAGGAAAGAAAATCTTAATTTAAAAGTATAGGTATTTATTGAACATCTACTAGGTAGAAGACACTGTACCTAATTTTGGCAGTTTCAACTGATATTGACTGACATTTTATCCCTCAGAATTTATTTTATTCTACTTCTCTCCCATTGGACATTTGGTTCCTCTTGATATGGCCTTTATTTTCTTCAGTGCTGTTGATGACTTTCATAATATGAAGAATAGAGGGGGTGCTAAATGGTACCAAGTCATACAAGTTAAAGTCATATTATAGAAGTATTCAGTAAGCAAGAACAATAAGAGCCTTTGCTCTTATAGACATTACTTTTAGAATCTCTGGAATTTTAAATGATAAGATTTGACTATTTTAATTATGATTAAATTCCAGTGAAAATTTATTTTTGCTGAAGTCCCAAACTTACTACACTTCACTGGCACAAGTTTAGAACATGAAAAAAAAAAAGTTAAGAATTTTATATAATAGTGGTTTACCCACAGTGATAATTA
This sequence comes from Martes martes, assembly GCF_963455335.1. Classification (NCBI taxonomy): domain Eukaryota; kingdom Metazoa; phylum Chordata; class Mammalia; order Carnivora; family Mustelidae; genus Martes; species Martes martes. Next base: position 130,425,622 of record NC_137891.1, on the reverse strand, counting down.
AAAGGAAGATTAAATTGTGAGGACAAATAGTATAAGCATCCAGAAATGATCAATATGGTGAAGTATTTGTAGGAACTTCTCATGAAGAACATGAGCTTGACCTTGAGACTGGTTATATGGCATGCAGAGAAAGAGAAAGGAGGCTTTCTAGGAAGAAATAGCAGAATATATAAATACATATTCAAATACACCTGAAAATTTAAGATACTCCACTTGGATCTTTTGAAGAGTCAACTGGTAAATAAAAAATATCTGTAAAGTGTAATATATATAGTAATTCCTACTATCAAAATAAGGAACTCTGATTCATTTTCTATGCTTATAAAACAACTACTTAATGGGAAGCACTTTTTGGTGCTTATCCTTTGGTCAGTAAAAGGTACCTAGTTACCAGACCATATTTGAACACCATTCCTTTAATCATAATAATAATAATACTGACTTATATGTCAGTTATACAAATCTAAATATAATACAGTTTATTTCCTTAAAGAATCTAAAGATTGGGACACCTGGGTGGCTCAGTGGGTTAAAGCCTCTACCTTAGGCTCAGGTCATGATCTCAGGGTCCTGGGATCAAGCCCCATATTGGGCTCTCTGCTCAGCAGGGAGCCTGCTACTTCCTCTCTCTCTGCCTGCCTCTCTGCCTACTTGTGATCTCTGTCAAATAAATAAATAAAATCTTTTTTAAAAAAAGTCTAGAGATTACAAAGATATCCTTTCTGTGATAACCTTTTTTCTACTCTACAATTTCACTAGTAGTTTTGTTAATATTTTCAAAGGAAAAAGATCAAAACTATGTATTCTATCAAAAAATCTTAAGACAACAGATTTTATGACTTACAAAAATCTTAATGAGATAATGTGTACATGTAAAACTCTAATCACAGTTCCTGGCATGGAGCAGGCACTGGGGTTTGCAAAAGGTTAATTGTGTATACTCAACCAATGGATTGTTGAACACTACATCTTAAACTAATGATATACTATTTGTTGGCTAATTGAATTTTAAAAATAAATAAATGATCAATAAATGTTTGTTGAATTGAATTATTTAAAATTTCTATCATATAATTGTGTCCTGATTGTTAATGTTTAATTCCCTTATAACTAATGGTGTGTGTGTATGTATAATTTTTGCTAGAAATACAATCCAATTCAGCAATTATTTGGATGCCTATCATATACTTTGCAAAGTGGCAAATAATTCAGACTGTGACTTTATGAGGCTTCATGTAGTAGAAAGAATGTGAGATTGCTTCACCAACTTTTTGAAGTTTTGGAGACGGGAAGCATGGATTAAATGATAGATGTATGTTCCAGCCTAAATCTTAATACAAGTATATTTGTCTTAGCTACATGACAGTCATATTTGTACATCACAATGCATTATATTCCCATAGATTGCTTAGAGATACTTTCTCCATGATGACTCCAAAAGAAATAAAGATCAATAAATGCATTCTACTCATATAAATAACATATGACATTATTCAAATAATTCCAATGTACATTGCACTCAATGGTTAAATATTTCCTTGAGTTTTTAAACAAACTAAATAAAGCCTACTGTTCAATAATGACTCTGTGGTTTCATTAAGACTTACATTTTTGACAGTTTCTCAGAAGGCCAACACTTCATAATTAATGCTCAGCCAAAAGATCGACCTTCTGAATGACTGGGAAAGTGCAGATTTAGGAGGAAAAAAGTTTGCTTTGGACCATTTATTGAAGTCTAAGAGCCGTTATCTTTTAGAATCAAAGTAAGTTCTGGAACCATGACTAAGAAATTGGCACTGTATGTTAACATTTCAGAATCCCTATTACAATAAAAATGCATGCTGTCTACTTTACTCTATGCTATATTTAAAATAAGAGAAATTGTAAAAAGCTTCATTTACTTGATCATTTGTGACCTTCTATAAAGTTTCCTAAGATTGAACTTCCAGGCATGTAAAGTCTAAGATACCAAGTGTTTTATATAAATGGTTCTGATATTCATTTCCAAGCTGAATCTATAGAGCTTCTACTGAAAGTTTCCTCTTAGTTAGTTCATTTACTTAAAGATTAGTGTTAATGAGATCAAGGTCACACAAAGGGCCTGATGGAAAATGTTTGAAGTCAAAGGGACCTAGATTTGAATTCCAGTTCTGCCTTTACTAGCTGTAGGAACTCAAATAATTTATCTAGCCTCCTTGAGGCTCAGTTTCTTCACTTTTAAAATGGAAAAGAAGGTACTTATCTTTCTCTGTTTTGGGGTGAAACAGGACATTCAAATTACCGTTTATGCACTTAGTGCAGGGTCTGACACGTAATATGCCCTCAATAAATGTTAATGGTGTTTTTATTAGAAAATCAACTCACTATACACATTATGTATTCTATGGATCACTTGTTAGCAAAAATATTGTTCTGGGTGTGTACAGAAGCCTATACATCTGTATATATAGATATAGAGACAGAGAGATAGAGATAGAGATGATATAAATATATATAGATATATAGATATAGATATAGGTGATATAGATATAAATATAGATTTTTTTAAGATTTATTTATTTTAGAGAGAGCGAGAGAGAGACCATGCGTGTGTGCACACAAAGGGACAGGGGCAGAGGGAGAAGGAGAGAGAGAATCTCAAATAGTCTCCCTATTGAGTACAGAGCCCAACCTGGGGCTTGATTTCACAACCCTGAGATCATGACATGAGCCGAAATCAAGAGCCAACACAACCAACTGAGCCACTGAGGTTCCCCAAGCCTGTTTATATTTTTGAAACCACCAGAAATTTCAGATGTCCTCACAAGAATTTCTTATCTTTTTAAATCACTAGATTCTACTCCTGAAATTAATATTATACTATGTGTTAACTAACTTGAATTTAAAGAAGATCTTGGAGAAAAGAATTTTTAAAAAACAATTTTAAAAAATTAAGAAAAAAAAAAACAAATGTGTATCTTTCGCTGAAAGAACATATCCAGCTGCTTTCGATCAATCTAATGAAAATTCACAATCCTTTGATCTTGTAAATGACCTTCTTGGGTAGCTAGACAATATAAATGAACAAAGGAGTAGCTACGTCCAAACTAGTTGAAAAGCCTATAACATTAAACTCAGTCATTCTATTACCTCTAATGCATTGTCACTGATTATATTTTATCTTCTGATTTTTGTTCACTATTAATCATCAAATCCATCAAAAACATAACTTTGATTATTTTTCCTACTGTATATGGAGTTTCTTTGGTAAGAATTTCAAATATCTTGGAACTATAGATCTTGCTTTGTTAGTAGAAGTTTTTTCTCAAAGCCGTCAACTCAGTTTTATTGTGGCTCCAATATCAAGTGTGTTGAGCTTTAAATCACAACTTTATTCACAAGCTTTAAAAAGTCCCTTATTTTACTGCTGCTCATGGATGGTGTAAATATTTATCTAGAACAGTGATTTCATTTGAAAGACAGGAATAAAAATATGGGTGAAATCACTCTCCAACATATTAAAATTTGGTATTTTGTATTAATTTTTGTTTCAAAATAGAAGATATTTTCCTGGTAATACAAATCATGGTAAAAGTTATGAAATAGAAAAATGTGAAGTTCCTTTATAATCTCACCTTATATAGCTATTTACTATTAATGTTTTAGTATGTTTCCTTCCATTCTTTAAAATTATTAATGTATATACATACATATGTATATACATAACAATTATATGTGTGTGTGTATATGTGTGTGTATATATATAAATATATATATGAATGCATGTGCTTATTTGACTTAAAGGTATTTCATAGACCCCTTTCCAAGTTAATAAAAAAGTTTTGAGATAAAGATAAAGAAAAGATAGTTTTGAGAACATAATATTATTTCCACAAAGAACATTACATTTTTCTTTACTATTATAATGTTTCAATAAACTTCTTTGTACTTAAAAAAAAAAGAATTCCTTAACTTTGTACGACAATCAGTTGTAATGCTGATTGAATAAATTCTGAGAATAAGCATGCAAAACAACACAGTTTTAGCTCATACATGCTCAATAAATTGTGTGTTGATACATGAATAAATGGGTGATTGAATGAATAAACTATTTAAAACCACAGAGCACTCAGAAACAAAGCTTGAGGCAAGAGACTAAAGATTCTGTGCTGACACTGACTTGCTCCATGACTTTGAGAAATGTCCTACTTCCTCTCATTTTCAATTTCTTCCTTTTTCTCATTTCAGTTTCTTCATCTTTAAAAAATAGGGGTTTGAAATGTAATGTCTGCCCATGGTCCCTCTCCAGTTCTGAAGGGCTATGATTCAAACAGGATAGGAAACTTTACTGAGGCAATTTGTTTATTTTAATAGAAGAGGTGTTGGAACATAAGTCCTTGAACTTTTAGATCCTATCTTCCTGTGTTGTCTCCTAAGCTTAACAGACTTTTGAAAATTTTCCTAAATGTATATTATTTGACAGGAAGAATAGACAATGCATTAAAATCCACAATAAAAATGAGCACATCTGAAGGAAATGATTCCAACCAATTTTCCAGAAAGTGAGACTTAGAAAAAGGTCTTTGAGAGAAGAAATTTGAAGGGTTAGCCGATTTTTTACAATGCATAATTTTCAATGAAGATAATTGGCCAACAGCTCCTTGTGTTTTTCAGTTGCTCATTTATTCATTATTTAATTCATTCATTCATTCATTCACTCATCCACTCATTCATTCAACAAATGCTTATGGAATGATTACTATTTGCATAGCAACAGGCCAGGTCAGGATTATAAAGATGAACCTGATGTACTTTGTCCTTAAAGGATTTGTTCTTTAGTACGGATGAAAAGGCATGCATATAATTATTCAGTTGCTATATATCGCATGAAAGAAAGTTACATGAAATTTATGAAGAAGAAAGATAATTTCAGCAAGTCTGCTGACAGGGAAGGGAGGAAAATCAAAGAAATCTTGGAGGAGAAGGTATTTAGCTTAGGTTTAAATATCTGTAGTTTGGGCAAAAGATAATTCCTGGCTGAGGAAATGATGTAAACAAAGACGCAAAGGAGCAGGAAATGGAATGCAGTTTTACTATGTAATTGAGTGTATGAAAGGGAGTAATGGGAAATTCATTTAAAAAGAATACTGTCAGATTGAGAAGGCGTTTGAAACCCACACTAAGGGGTTTGGTCTTCATTTTCTAGACAAAAACAAGTCGTCAGAGGTTTCAGAGAAGGGAGATGAAAGAAAACTGCTTCAGGATGGTGACTTTTGAAGAAGCATTGTGCATGATGGTTGTAAAATGAATTTGAATAGGCAGATGCCCCAAATCAAGGTCTTAACTGAGCTCTCTTTCTTGTCCAGGCTGCTGATGTCCTTCTGCAACAGGGAGCTAATGTCAATGTTCAAGATGCAGTTTTTTTCACTCCGTTGCACATTGCAGCATACTATGGACATGAACAGGTAAGTCTGACAGTAGTATTCCCAAAGGCTAGGGGACCTTCCAGGCTTTTGTTGAGCTATCTGTCCTAGCCTCAAAGAAGGAATATTTAAGATATCTTTTGAATTATTTTTGCCATATTCTCATCAGCTCCACCCTTGAGGAACTTACAGATCCTTAGAAATACTGCATCTGCCAAGTTACTCATTTTTACTGACTGTCTTAGTACCCAAGGGAGGCAGTGGTGTAAGTATACAATCCCAGGAATCAGTCAGCCTGAATTCGAAAAATTCCTAGCTTTGTGACCATGTATAGGTTATGTCATTTCCCTGACCATCAGTTCCTTCATCTGCATAAAAGAGAAAATATTAATAGTATCTAGCTCATAGGGTTGCTGATATGATGAGATATTAAAGTGTTTGGCAAATGCTCAATAACTGTTACTATGATGATGCTAGTGACAGTAACAATAAAACAAATCATGAACACTGTCCCAGCAATTAAAAAAAAAAAATGTGTGTTTCAGAAACTGAGTTTCTTCTTTTCTACTGTCTTGGGATGTGGTAGACTGCAAATATGTTCAGGTTTTCATTTTCGGAACTTATGTATATCCTAAAAGGGACTTTGCAGGTGTGATCAAATTAAGAATCTTGAGTTGGAGAGATTATCCTGCAATCATCTGGGTGGACCTGATGTAATCACAAGGATCCTTATACTAGGGAGCAGGAAACAGATGTGACAGCAGAAGCAAGAAGTTAAAGTAATACAAGAAGGGGTCACGGGCTAAAGAATGTAAGCAACTGAAATCCCTTTTATGAAGATGGCTCCGAAAGCTAAGAAGGAAGCCCCTGTCCCTCCCAAAGCCAAAGCCAAAGCCAAAGCAAAGGCTTTGAAGGCCAAGAAAGTGGTGTTGAAAGGCGTCCACAATCACAAAAAAAAAGAAGATCCACATATCACCTACATTCTGACAACCCAAGACTGCATCTCTGAAGGCAGCCCAAATACCCTCAAAAGAGCGCCCCCAGGAGAAACTAGCCTGATCACTATGCCATCATCAAGTTCCCCCTGACTACTGAGTCAGCCATGAAGAAAATAGGAGACAACAACATGCTTGTGTTCATTGTGGATATCAAGGCCAACAAGCACCAGATCAAACAGGCTGTGATGAAGCTCTACGACATTGACATGGCCAAAGTCAACACCTTGATCAGACCTGATGGAAAGAAGAAGGCATATGTTCAGCTGGCCCCTGACTATGATGCTTTTGGTGTTGCCAACAAAATTGGGATCATCTAAACTGAGTCCAGCTGGCTAAATCTAAACAGGTTTTTTTTTTCATCATTAAAAAAGAAAGAAAAAAAAAAAAGGATGTGGGCAACCTATAGAAGCTGAAAAAGTGAGGAAATGAAAGCCTCCAAAGAGACTACAGCCTGCCAATACCTTGATTTTAGATTTCTAACCTCTAGAGCTTTAAGAGAATAACCTGTGCTATTTGAATCCCATAATTTTGTGGCAATTTACAATAGTGGGAAACTAATACATGGAATAACCTAGACAATTATTTTTTTTAAAAAAATCACTGTATGTGCTTTAAACATAATTTGATTTAAATACATAATTATTTATAAAATAATTAATTATCTAATATCAAGTGTGTTGTAATAAAATAATACTGTATAGAGAGAATGTTTTAAATGGAAAGTGTGTCTTCATTCAATGAGTAGTTTTATTTGACCTTTACGACATCCTGATGCACTTAATAAGTATGAGTGATCTCACACCGTGGGATAAGCTTTTTATGTGGGTTATTCTTTTTGGTAATTTTTCCACAATCCTAAAATTAGTTGTTATTTGCATCTTCTTGTCAATGATATACATGAACTCACTTAGGTCAGGTGGCATGCCAGAGTCACGCAGCTGGTTAGAAGAGCTGAAATATATATTCAGGCCTGTCTGATCCCAAAGCCCAAAGTTGTTTGTTGTACTTAAGAGCTGCTGCTGCTTCTTCTATCAGTGAAACAAATCAAAAAGTCCAGGAAATTTGCTTAAATTCAAGGCCAGGTGCTCTAACTCCAAAGTCCATAGATTTTGTAAATTTGTAACAACTTTATTGAGATATACTTCATCAATTTAAATTGTACAACTCAGTGATTTTTAGTATATTCAAAGTGTACAACCATCACAACAATTAATTGAACAAAGTTATCACCCACAGAAGCAACCTTGTGCACATTAGCACTTCCAACTTCTTCCCGACCTCTCTCTTCTGCCTGAAGAAAATACTAATATACTTTCCATTTCTATAGTTTTACCTATTCTGGAGACCTCCTATACATAGAGTCATGCAACATATGGTCTTTTGTGACTGACTTCTTTCACTTAGCGTAGTGTTTTTAAGTCTCATCAACTTTATAACATGTATCAGTACCTCCTTGCTTTTTAGTGTAGAATACTACTTTGTTGTATGGATATGCCAGATTTTATTTATTCATTCATCAATTGATGGACGTGGATTTTTTTTTCCCACTTTTTGGCTATTATGAATAATGCTGCCTTGAACATTCAGGTTTGTTTTTTTTTTAATTCAAGTATAATTAACATACACTGTTATGTTCCTTTCAGGTGTATGATATAATGATTCAATAATTCTATACATTTCTCAATGCTTATCAAGATAAGTGTACTCTTAATCCCCTTTATCTATTTCACCCATTCCTTCTCTACCTCATGTACAAGTTTTGATATACACATCTGTTTGCATTTCTCTTGGGTACCTCTAGGGGTGGAATTGATGTCGTATATGGTAACACCATGTTTAACATCTTATGGAATGGCCAAACTTTTCCAAAGAGGTAGATGCCTAATGATTTAAAAACCACACTATATACAGGGAAAAAAGCTTATGTAACATACTCCCAGGACAAAGTAAGTCCATTGATTTTTAACCTTAACATTTTGAAAGACAAAATTTTTATGTGCTACTTTCAAACATTGCCATTTAGCTAGCCTTAAGAAACCAAATAGAACCAAATAAAACAGAAATACACATGTAATTCGATAATTAAAACTTAACTGTTCTTTTGACATCCTTTTTTCACTCTTCCTCACTTTATATCTCTAGATCTCTAGTCTTACTCAAGTATGGAGTAAAATTATACCTTTTTGCCTTTGTAGAGGTCATGCCATTGTACTGTCTGAGGATTCCAAGTTAAAAATTCAAACTTACTTGTGTCCCTGTGCTCTTCTAGTCATTGTGCCTTTATTTCTTTGCTAGCTAGCATATGCTTGGACACTTTCAGACCCGTGAAGCGTGACCTATAGCTAGGAAAGATTTCTCATTTCATTTGATGTGCTGCTCAGAGTGCACTGGAGTGTACTGGAGAGCTGGGCACTGAAAATGCTTCAGAAAGTACAGGACCGAAAAGCCCAGATGATGAAAAAATTCCATACTTTTCTGACTTTAGGCACAGACTGGATGTACACAATGCATGTTATTTGTAGAGTCATCTTCTTTGGTGATTAACCTCCTCACCCACCGAAACATAAAGAGCTTCCATGCACGTTGGGTGAAGAGCTAAATTTGTTTACTTTCCCTGAATATATAGTCACAGTCTTATAAAATTATGCTAAAATGTGGATGGCCTTTTTATGATAAGGGACTCACTTTCTGTGTGCGAAGACAGCACATAAGTAATTTATGGATGCTATTGTCATTTGCTAAAATATGCTGACAGGAGAATGGTACATTCAATATATAAATGTGCCTAATGTTCCATGTTCCTTGCCATTTGTTTATTTACTTGTTTTTAAGTGGAAGAGTAGATGTTTTGTACCAAGAGCAATATTTCCTAGCTATATAATAATAGTGCTTAATAGACAATCGATTTCAAAGATAGTTTAAAGCTGTCCATTATAAAGTCACATAACCAGAATTTATGGAGTCTTTGTAAGTGGAAATATCTGCTTAGGAATGCACAGCTCTTGAGACTAACTTTTACTGTTCCAATTTTTTCTGAATTAAGTATTGGCCTGCCCATTAGCTAACAAATAAATGGATAAAATATGCATGTTCCACATTGGTGCTACCACTTCTGCTAACATTTTATTGAGTGCCAGGCACTTTTCTAAGTGTCTTACATGTGATAACTTATTTAATCCTTGTAACAACCCTATGAAGTGGAGCTATTGTGATTCCCATCTTAATAATGAAGAAACTGAAGTTTTGAAAGGTCAAATAATTTTTAAAGGTGATAAAACCTAACTTCAGGACACTTGTTCTTTACCTACCATACTCAAGAGGAAGTTTCCCCCATCCCACACTGCTAATTTTTGCCTAGAATTTCCACCAAGTATGTACCATATAGTTGAGATGTTTATTTGCTACCACATAGAAATTCAAAATAGTTTTAGAGTTTGAATTCACTTTTATACTAACACCTCAGTGGTCATTAGGTCAGTTGAGGGTTCCTCCCATAAGAGTTATTTTGATGGCACAAATTCATTCTTACTTACCTCTCAGGATCATTGTATTGACTTTTGAAATAGCCAGAGGAGACAATGTCAGATTTAGAGAAATTATTTGGAAGGTTATAAGTGAACAGGTAAATAACTTAAAGAAATCTTGTAAATTATCTGAAACAATTCCTGGAAGACTTCTAAATTGTTTAATACTTCATCTCTCTCTCCTTTTGAATGTGGATCTCAGCTAATTGAGGAAGATGCTGCAAGCAAGTGCATCTATTTCCCATGTCCTCACAAATCCAGAAAAGAACCCAGAACTCCAGTAGCAAGATGACCATCTGTGTCCCATTAGGCATGGAGTTGCTGTGAAAATCAAGAAGCAAGTAAACACTGCTAGCTCTGGCCAGAAAAAAACTTTGGAAAAGATGGTTCAGGGAAGATTGTGGGTGACTCTAGGGAGGATTATTTATGCACAATGAAGAACTAACCCTGAAATTGCTCCGATTTTAGACTTCTTGTTAAGTGATGGAATAATAAATTCTTTGTTGCTTAAGCCAATCGAGTTAGAATTTTCTGTTATTTTCTGGTAAAAATAATCTAAGACAAAGCTTTAATGATATGTCTTCTTCCATATTTTTTGAAAGCTTTGCATTATTGTTTGAATTTTGGTACTAATTTTAAATGAATGGATTCCTTAGGTAACTCGCCTTCTTTTGAAATTTGGTGCTGATGTAAATGTAAGTGGTGAAGTTGGAGACAGGCCCCTCCACCTAGCATCTGCAAAAGGATTCTTTAATATTGCAAAACTCTTGATGGAGGAAGGCAGCAAAGCAGATGGTAAGATTATATGTTTAGAAGACATTTGCTTTTTTTTTTTTTTACTTTATGTGTATTTTTTATTTGCACTTTCCTTATTTATTAGAGAATACTCTTGAAGCTGATTAATTGCATATACTAATTTATTCCATAAATTATAATTTATTATTTTAATGTAATAACTAAATCCATATGTCAATCATTTTATATACATTTTAGTTCAACTCTTAACATATTAGATGCTTCAATAAAAGTAAGTGGTTCCCTTAGATAAATCATTCTCATTTTGCTATTTTTCACTAATCCTTTTTTTAATTGAGGTAAAATTTCGTATAGCAAAATTCTCAAATCTTAAGTAAATGTTGACTTAAGTGAATATTTACTATCCATGGAAAACCACCCAGACCAAGATATTGAATATTTTCATATGGAAAATTGAACTCTGGAATGCTCATTTGTGCCCTTTTCTCAGTATATAGCTTTAACTACAAAAGTTAATCAATATTCTGGCTTCTATTGCCATAGGTTAGTTTTTTCTGTTCTTGGAGTTCAGTACAATTTAGTATTGCCTTCTTTTGACTGATAGTATTATTTTAAATTTTATCCATGTTTTTGTACAAATCATAATTTGTCTTTTTTATTGCTAAAGTTGTATGAATATTCCTCAATTTGATTATCCATCATCCTCCCAATGAATGCTTGAATGTTTCTAGTGTTTGGCTTTTATGAATGTGTAAATGCCGGAAACATTCAATTCTTTTTTGTGAACATGTATACTAATCTCCCTTGGGGGGGATAAATATATATATATATATATATATATTTGCTATATGCATATGTTCTACTTTATAGGAAATTAGAAACAGTTTTCTTAAGTGTTTGTACTATTTTTACTCCCGTAGCAATATATGAGAGTTCCAGTTGCTCCCTGTATCCTCCCCAATATTTGATATTACAATTATTTTTAGTGAAACAGCATTACAGTGTGATCAGGCTGAGAGAAAAAAAAAAAAAAGCTTTAGGACATACAGAAAGATTTTAGGATATGGTTAACAGAATAGAACTTCCCACAACTTTTAATTTTCTTAATTATAAGATGAATTTTGGAAAATCAATTAAAAGTAGAATGTTGAAAAAAGTTATTTCTTTCTCTTTCTTTTTCTCTTCCTTACAAACTTTATTTTCTGACACGAATTCACTCAGAGTTACATCTTGTCATTAAATTCTCTCAGGCACATCCAACATTCTTCCATTGACCCCCAAGAGACCTAATTAAAAACCCAGCTGTAAGAGCTGCTGGCCTTTGCAGCAGAAACTATGCACATTTACAAAAGGACAAGGTTGTCAAAGCTCTCAATTGCCAGTGCCTTGGTCCAAATTTGAGATCAATATTCAGTTAATAAAACTAATCAATGTTTTCACCTACACATAAGGAAAATGTAAAGCCTTCCAGAGATGCTTATGGGAAGAGGCTTAGGCAGTTTCCATGTCAGAAAAAGGGCCATTTTATTTTCTAAAGTTTGAGAGACATAGTTGGTGTCATTTTCTATGAGCCAATATGCAATAACTGAGGTATTTTTGTCTATAGCATTATCATAAATAACCTGTGTTGTCAGGATGCAAGAAATACTGTTCCTTAGACCTTGTTTAAGCAGTCTCTTTGATTTTGTTGGTTTAGAATAGGCAAAGGTACACCTGTATGAAGCACTGAACACATAATTGTGTTTTTGAAACTGCCTCGCTCTTCCAGAGGGCCAGGAAGAGCTCACTTTTTTTCCTTTTATTATCGATGCCAACCTCAGCTTTTTATTCCTCTGTGCAACTCCAAAGCTCAGTGGTGTCAAAATGAGTATCATTGATCAGCATGTCTCCAGGATCAAAGTTCTCTTCTACAAAAGGCATTGAAATGTATACTGCACCTGTCTTCCCCCTACATGCCAGCATCATATGATGTAATTTTCAACCCTTTCTTTCTGATTCACACAAGCTCTACATGCTTTCTACTCAATCATTTAAAATATCAAGAGACAGCATGACTCAGAATTTTATGTATTTTTATTCCCTTCTAATACACACTTGATATTTAAGTCCCTTTTGTACTTCAACCAATTGCAAAGAATAAGCCAGATCTGTTGTGCTACTGGACACTGTACTAGATTTATTATCAGCTAGTTCATTTATTCCAAAGTGTAGCTAAGCCTCCAGATGATTTATTTTAGATCTGACCCTTGCCTGTGGTAAATGGACATAGGAGGAAGAGTGAATTAATGACCCCAAAAGGGACACAATTCAAAATCTGGTATTTACAGTATGTCTCCATGGTAACAGAATGTCACAAATGAAAATAAATTCAGCCTACAAAATTAGCCAAAATGTAATTCTGAAAGCAACCTCTTTAGTTAAGCATGTTTGGGAGACTGACCTATTCAGTCACATATGTTTCAAGTCTCTAGTCTTCTTTGTACCACATAGAAAAATGAAAAAGGAGAAATGTAATGCTTATTGGATGAGATTGAAAATGTCAAAATATTGCTGGCCCCCATAAGAAGAAAGTAGTGATCAAGCCTTCATAACTTATCATTTTAATAAAGTTAAAAATGGAAAATTTTAAATTCAGGATTTATTATTTTTTTGTCATCTGATTAGTAAGTGCGCGTAAGTGCTACAGTTCCTTTTACATAGAAATGGATATTATATAAAGTCACAAAAATTTCTAAGACTTAGCCAGGAAGAGGAAGTATTTTATTTCTAAAACTCTATCTTGCCAGAGCTAGTACACAGATTTGTTATTGAAAATGTATTTAAGACACACTTGGGAGTTGTTTTAGAAAGCTAATGGGAAGTACCTAACATTGCTGGGTTACTGTGGGAATTTTTACTTTATCTTTTTTTTTTTTAAGATTTTATTTACTTATTTGAGAGTGAGAGAAAGCAAAGAAGGGGATCAGAGAGAGACGCAGACTCCCCGCTGAGCAGGGGCCCTATGCAGGACTCAATCCCAGGACTCCAGGATCATGATGTGAGCTGAAGGCAGTTGCTTAACCAACTGGGCCACCCAGGCACCCTACTTTATCTTTAAGATCAATAAGCAGAGATAAGCAAGTAGTATCCATCCACCCACCCATTCGCTTAAGACATTACTGAACATAAACGCTCTTCAAAGCAGAAGGCTAGGCACTAAATACTCTCCTAAGAATGACTTACATCTATTTCTTTGCTTGAAATTCTTCTTTATTTAACTCTCAGTAAAAATGTGAAATTAGAGCAAATAGAATACCATTCATACATTCAGTTTCCCTCAGATAAGATATAATAATATATACATTTTTTTGGTCACTACACATTAATCCAAGACAAATCTAAGTAGAACACAATGGCTGAAGCAGAAATAGAGATGTGTATATATAAACTCTATGTCTGATCCAGATCTCACCTGGCTTGTCCCTTCAGTTGGTATTTATATCTTCTTTGATGAGAAGAATGTCTAGGCCACTGCAGGTAATTCACCAAGTAGATAATCTACTTTGAAGTTTATTGACTGGAGCAGAAAAAAATAATGTTGGGTGGGGCCAGGGAGAGCCAAAGGCAAACTATGAATTAATGGAAGATTGTGCTGCATTCTGCTTTACAATGTCCCCTCTGGACCTCAAGAACTCTTATGTGACCTCCAGTTGCCCTGGACTCCCTACTGTTCTAAAGCATTCACTCATAGTATTGAACTTTCCCTAGCTTCCAACAGAATGTGAACAAAGGAGAAGTATCATAAAAAGAAAGATAATCAGAATAACCAGGAACATTCTTCTGAAGAAAGGATGTCCTTCTTAGCCACTCATTAATAAAAAAGATTCAAAGATTTATTTTTCAACAACAGCCTTGGGAGGAGAAGTTCAATGACTTTGTTAAAGATTTCCCTTTGGCTTAGATCTTGCAGGACAATAAAATAAAAATCATTGTCTACAAATATAGCAGTGACAAGGCCTGTGTTCATTAAATGTTAAGTGATGATTGTAACAACAGTAATAATAAACTACTTGTGCATTTTTCAAAATTAACTATTACCTTCACTTTTTTTCTTTCCTACATATCTCTTACTTATTTTTCTTCAATTCTTTTGATTCTATGAATAATTTTTATTATAGATACATATAAGAATGAGAATAAGTGGGTTTGTTAAGGACTGTTATTTTCTATTTTGAATTCTATTTTCTCTACAGATTAACAAACTAATCAAATACAATAAATAACTATAGAGCAGATATTTCAATTATTTTAGTTTTAAAAATTGAGCACTAAAGCAGATCCAGAATTTAGCATCTTGGTGTTCAGTTATTACTTCTGGCCTAAAATTATTGCATAATCAATGAGATTGCAGGTTATTTGAGGGTATAGATTCTATATATTTATAGCATATTGGCCTTGGCATTTAGCAGGTTTCTAGGAGGGAAATTAGTGGAAAAGAAGAATAGACACTTTCATTAGGTGTCTAATATGTGGCAGGCACCATGCTAGGTACTTTCTTGTCACGACCTCCTTTAATCTTTTCAGCATCCCTGCAACAGTACTGTTATTATATCCATCTTAATTAATAATTAATCAGTATCTCCAACACTTAGCAAAGTACTTGGCATACAGTGATCATTTTATACTTGTTGAGGAATGAGTATGTATCAATCAGGTGTTCTTATCTTTAAGCATTGGAAACTAACTCTTGCTAATTTAAGCAGAAAAGGAATATATTAGAGGATATCAGTCAGAGCACAGAATCTTCCCCAGAACAGGATGGAAAGCCAGGTTTGGAATTCTCACAGTGAGGATCAATGTCCATAATCACAGCCCAAAAGGAGTCGTTTGAAGACACATTGCAACTGCTAGGCTCACATGCCAACACTCGTTCTTCTGGAACCAACCATGGAGGGCACTGCGTCTGTAAGTGGAATCACTACCGCTGGAAGCCGGATGGAGCTGCACGGCCGAGATAGATTAGGTTCTGCTTTTCTGTGTCCTCAGCTCTGACGTCAGAGTCTGACGTAATGTGTTGATTAGAGGATCCCATAGATAAATGTCCAAACCAGGGCACTGTTGAGAGTGAGGGCGTCACTCTGAAAAACTATATTAGGATAAAGCCTACACTGGGACATAGGGCCACTCTCTGCCAGTCCTGGGCTCTCACTGCAAAGGAGGCTTGGAGTGCATATTTTCAGCTCCTATGATTAAACATGGTCTTGGCCTCTAGTCAGTAGTCTCAGTATGGGGAATTTCCCAAATGTCCAAAGGGGTCATGAGGCTGGCTGAGCCAAAGAGAGGACAGATGCCCACTACTGAGGAAACAGCTGGATGTTAAATAACTGTCTAAGGAAATATAATTAATGAGGTCTGCCTCACTCTAGAGCTTGTCTCTTCATTATGCCATGCTGTGTATCCTGTAGTATGATAATTCTCAGTCAAGGGTACACTCCTAAATAATGTTGTAAACTTACACAGTGCTAGGCCCCGCCCTGACCTGTTGAACCAAAATATCTGGGAATGGTGCTTTAGCCAGGATCTGTAATTTTTTACATCTTACAGGAGAAGAAAAAAAAAAAATCAATTTAGAAGGAGATCCTTGTGGAAATAAGGCCATGAGGATCTTTTGGATGCTTATTAGTTTCCTGAACTATTCCATTGTGCAAGGTAGATTTTATTAGATGCATTCCATAGAATTTATGGAAGCTAGAAGAAAGCCTGTTTAATGTGGTAATGGGCAATAGAACAGAATTATAACTTTTTAAATTGGTTGCACTTAATTTCCTTTATTATTATCATTAATTGGCAATTTCCAGGAGTCTCTCAGGCACTTAGAAAAGTTCCTGACACCACACATGAGAAACCTGAGACACAGAGGATCCAGATAACATCCTTTTCTTTTCCTGTTGATGACAGTGAATGCCCAGGACAATGAAGACCATGTCCCACTCCATTTCTGTTCTCGCTTTGGACACCATGATATAGTGAAGTTCCTGCTCCAGAGTGATAGCGAAGTTCAGCCACATGTTGTTAATATCTATGGAGATACCCCTTTGCACCTGTGAGTAATATGAACAGTCCCATGTGTCCTCCAGCTGGACCACACGTACCTTCTTACTATTACCAAGATATTTTATTTTACTCTAGGGCATGCTACAATGGCAAATTTGACGTTGCCAAGGAAATCATTCAAATATCGGGAACTGAAAGCCTGACTAAAGAAAACATCTTCAGTGAAACAGCTTTCCACAGGTAAAACAATGTTTAAGTTCAATAGCCACTAAGGGTAGCTGGTACCCTTAGGCACCTGAAGTTGTGTACAAAAAGCGAGAATGGATAGTGACAGATGTTGCAATCAGAGGGCAAGAGCAGAGGGTGGGCAGAGGACAAGGAGTCCAGGCTAGATGCACAGAAGAAAAGGTAGAGGCAGATGCTGCAGTCAGTACAACAGATGGGGGCTGGAGCCAGATGCTGCATTCCTGGCAGCAGCCACAAAGACAGGGACTGATGTTGTCAAGGCAACAGGCATATCAACATCTGTAAGCATATTGCTTCTATTCCACTTCACTCTGCAGAAAGCTGCCAAAAGGGGCAGTGCCCATAATCCTCCTCCGACAAGAATCTCATTACCAGAATTCATCAGCATCAAATGTGACACATTTTTCCTTACCACTTATACCTTATGTGCAAATGTATCTACCTATCTAAGACATCCATCTGTCAGCCTGTAAACGCCTAGTCAGGGTGGCCACTGAGATACCTAAGAAGGCATTAACTCCTTTCTAGGAATGCGTGAGAGTCCTTTACAGTGTGCTCTAGAGAAGGAGGGAAAGGCTGCTAAAAATTCAGAACCATAGCTCCCTAAAATATCCGAAAGTAAGGCAGATGTCTTATAAAATTTGAAACCTTCATTTTTAACAATGAGTTACTATTTTGCTATAAAAATAAAAACATAGTACTTTGAATTTAATAAACCCTGGCTATAAGATCATTTACCTACACATTACAAATTTCTTGGCTAGTTTGCAACTTCTAAAAAATGTATTTGAGACTAATATGTTATTTACATAGTGTTTGTATTGTACTGGTGACTAATAGAAATGAGGAGACTTTTTTTTCATACTGAAGTAGTATGAGCCTTATGTTTCCTGATAAGGCATCAGTCTGCCCAATATGGCTTAGATGCTTGGATTTTTTTTATCAGAAAAAAAAAAAAGATAAGCCAAAAGGGAGTCGAAGAAAGCTACCATTTATGCAGTAGTGAGTACATGCCAGAATATATGCCATTATCTCATTTAGTCCTTATAACCATTTAATGAAGTAGGATTTATTATTCCTCTTTTGCAGATGAGAAACTGAGGTTCAGAGAAGCTAAGTAACTTGCCAAAGAGTCTATGACTAGGAAATCATGTATTAAATACCCGCCTGATTCCAAATTCTGTGCTTCTTATATATCTTCATGTTCTAGTACCAAAATATTGTGTGTGTGTTCTACATGCTCTGTAACCAAACAGACGCAAAAACTCTTTAGATCATGCTTTCAGTCAAAATGGGTCAGTGGAATTTCTCCCCAAGAGGATAATTGGCAGAATTGATATAAATGGTTACTGGTGTCCTCTTTCCCCATTAGGTCATGCTTGTTAAGGCTGACACCTCAGGCTAGTTTTCAAAACATCTTGCTACTCTGTGCACATAAGTTGGAACCAACTATAATCAAATGATGATTGTCACCTCCAGATCAGTCTATATGACTAGTTTAGTGAAGCAAGTTAAAAGTATATATCCAGTCGTTTTATTTTGTATAAGCCTGTGGCTACTAGGAATAACATATTAATATTTTTATTCTATTCATTTTAAGCACATATTTATAAAAGAAACTCCTTTTACATTAGGAGTTCACTCTGGTTCTGAAATTTTTTATGTAAAATTTACAGTGCCTTGCACTCAATAGAAAGCACTGAATACATTACTGTTATCATTTTCATATGTATATATACATGTACACATATGTACACACATGTACACACACATATATGTGTGTGCATATATATATGTATATGTATACATGTATATATTCAGAACTCATCAATTCCTGTAAATGGTTGCTTTGAAAAGAATCAATGAGGCAGTTCCGACAATGGAACATTAAGAGTGTGGTGTTATGTCCTTATTAAGGACTTGCCTTGTGTTGACAGTGGTAGGAACATTTAAGATGACACCATCCCTTCCCTTCTTAAAGCAACTCTGTTGTAAGGTATCAAGGTAATCAGAAATGTAGCCATTATCATAACACAATATAAGTCTGAAATGCCAAAGTCTGAAATGACAAAGAAAGAGTAGAGATGGCAATGAACTCAGCCTTTGGTTCATAAGACTTCATAGATGAAACAACAGTTCAGCTAGATGAATAATGTATTTCTTTAAGGAAAATAATGACATTTTATTAAAGAAAAAAGATTGCCAACATCATCCCAGGAAGTGGAAATATTAAGACCCAACGAACTACCTCTTCTAGAACCAAATTTGGAAGGAAAAACACACTGTTTATCTGTTTTGTTCTACAAAATTCAGTACTTAACTTCCAAAATACTTGACACTGGTCATGGGTGAGTTTTTCCCACACCAAACAATTCTCCAATTTTCTGTAAGTATGTGTCCTACAATTCAATTCAATTCTGATACCATCTACCTGGAGTTAGTGTTAGATCCCACAGGCTAATGGCTCAGTCCCACAAACTGCCCCCTGCTACTTCAGATGCGAATCACAAGTCCAGGTATCACCTAAGTCTCTCAGGACCCTTCTGGGTTCCCCCATGCAATTGTCCTACAGAATGCCTAGGTCTTGTAGCTAAAAATGCATGAAAGTCCTGCAATATTTTTCCTCCTTTTATGAAAAAGAATATCATGGGAAATATTTAATAATAAGATACTAGAAATTTTATACAACTTCTTATCTTGAAAGACCAGATTTGGGAATCTTGGGATTATATTGCTATATGTGCTTATATTTTATCACTTCCTTCTCCTCTCTCATTTCCTCCTCCTCCCTACTTTGTATTTTTAATACTCTTAAATACACACTAGCATCTAGAATTGCCTGGGTGAATCAGAGTTGTATTCATTTTTTAGGGTTGCCATAATAAAGTACAACAGACTGGATAGCTTGAACACCAGAAATTTATTTTCTCACAGTTCTGGAGACTAGAAGACTGAGATCTTGATGTCAGCAGATTTGGTTTCTTCTGAGGCCTCTCTCCTAGGCTTATAAACAGCCACATTTTTGTTCTGTCTTCACATGATTGTCCCTTAGTTTGTGTCATCTGTGTACTAATCTTCCCTTTTTATAAGAACAACAGTCATGTTGAAATAGGGCCCATCCTAATGATTCCATTTTAATTGAAATACTTCTTTAAATCGTACTCCTTTAAATACAGTCACATTGTGAAATTGTAAGAGGGCTTCAACACATTAATTTGTGGGGCACACAATTCAACTCATAACAGAAGTCTTTTCCTTTTGTTTTATTTTTGCAGTGCTTGTACCTATGGTAAGAGCATTGACCTGGTTAAGTTTCTGCTTGATCAAAATGTCATAAGCATCAACCACCAAGGAAGGGATGGGCACACAGGTAAGACTTTGGTGAAACATCACCAGTTTTTGATTCATATCAATGCTCAAGAATAGTGGTGAATAGAAGAATAGATGGCATTATCAACCCTAATGAGGAAGGATGTTTTATTATTTTATCACTGACATCTTTTAGAATTGATGGTGCATGGTGACAATAAAAAGCAGACTGACTTTTGATCAGTTTCTTTATTGCAGTAAATTATCTACAGTTGATGAATCTATTATGGTCCATACCAGGATCAGACTGAACACACTGCCTGTTTTTCTTGCTGCTCAAGAAAAACACTTGCTTTAGGTCTTAGTTCTTATATAGAGATGCCAACATTTGTTCTTGGTAATTTCAGTGCATGTAGAAATACTAAAAATTGAGCTAAACATAAGGCAACCTATCTAGATCAACTAGAATAGGATACTTCTTTTGCTCAAAGTATGTTGTGTTTGCTCAATATAGAATTAATTCTTTATCAAAGACATCTATCTTTGCTTCGTATCTCTGGCAACAATGCTATGATATGGTAATATCTGTCTTTTGAAAATTTGGGTTTAGTTTTCCTCTTTTCTCCTTTCATACTTTCATTCTATTGTAGGATTGCACTCTGCTTGCTACCATGGTCACATTCGCCTGGTTCAGTTCTTACTGGATAATGGAGCTGATATGAATCTGGTAGCTTGTGATCCCAGCAGGTCTAGTGGTGAAAAAGATGAGCAGACATGTTTGATGTGGGCTTATGAAAAAGGTATATTTTTCATCATTGCCTCTCCATAGTGATGCATTGAACTGTGTGCATAGATTATGTCAATGCATTAATAATTATTTTACTTGTTTGACTTATGCACTCCCATTTCCTCTGCAGATTGTATTTGAGTCTTTGGGAACTTGATCAAAGAGTCAATAGAGAACTACTAGAGAAGGCGACTCTAGGGCTTCAGATGAGCTGAAGGCCTTCTAGATACTGGCACTTTGAAAATAGAATGAGCTACAACAGTCCTAGGTAATAGAGAAACAAAATTATGATAAGTAATAATAGTTACTTTCTTAGTAGACATAGAGCTAAACTCTATCTCTTACACAGGGGAATTATCATGTGGATTCAAATTAAATAAATATGAAGAAAGGGAATATTTGTTACATATGACCTTGCTAACAATGCCTGAACTAGAAAAAGTAAGGTAACCAATGATTAGTGCCTATGTGTAAACTTACGTGAGCTCAAAGTAATGAAACTTTGGACTTGGATATGAGAACACCTAGGTTTAAATCAAGCTGTGTTCTTTGATCTTGGGCAAGTCATCTATCCTTGCTGAATTTCAGTTTCTTCTGAAAGAATGAGAATAATAGCATCTCCTACTTACAAGATTATAAAGATTAAATGAGATAATATATGCACATTGATTACAGCACTGGCTGGCGCATGGTAAGTACTAATAATTGGTACTTCAGTACTGGTAACAGTGGTCATGGTAGTAGTTCAGAAATAGAGATTATCAATAACGAGGTCTACATTTTAAGGAGAGGAAACTAGAAATAACCAAAGGGGAAATAGCACTTCATCATTGTTTTAAGATATAGTGTACCTCATCATCAAGCTTTACATATATGCATAAGCTCCTATGGAGTTTAAATTTTCAAGTGAAATGGAAAAGTATACATTGTCATTGAACTCGGAGGGTTACAAGTAAATACTATAAAATATATCAAACTTTGCTGCCTGTCTGTTGCTGTCTTATTAGGATGTTTAAACTGTGTAAAGAAGTGTTCTGTTTTTAAATGCTAGAATCTTAGATGTCCATACTAAAAAAGTGTGGAAGATTTCTTAGGCTACCAATTTGATCTAAAAGATCTTCTGCCTGAAGTGAGACATGAAATTCTATCAATTGAAAGAGAGATGGGGGGTTGCCTGGGTGGCTCAGTGGATTAAGCCTCTGCCTTCAGCTCAGGTCATGATCTCAGGGTCCTGGGATCGAGCCCCGCGTCGGGCCCTCTGCTCAGCGGGGAGCCTGCTTCTCCTCTCTGTCTCTGCCTGCCTCTGCCTACTTGTGACCTCTCTCTCTGTCAAATAAATAAATAAAATCTTTAAAAGAGAGATGGAATTTGATAGCTAAAAAAGGCAAGTTGTAAGCACATAGAGAGAAAGAAAAATATAGATCTGAAGACTGCTAGTGAGAAAATGATTATAGGACTTACTTTAATAGAGACATGTGAACAGACATGGTAAAGTAAGGAATGAGTTGGATGTAGCCCTATCATGTTATATGTTCTTTTTTGAGTAGTGTATAAATACATATGTGCATGCACACACATTTGCATATTATATTGCTCGATCATTTGTCACAAACTGAACTCACATCCAATATCCAGCATCCAGATGAAGAAACTGAATATGGCCAGCACCCAAAAACCACACTTACATTTTCTTCCAGTCATTCTCCAGAGAGGGTCCCACTGCCTTCTTGGAGTACAGATTAGCTTTGCCTCTCTCTGTACTTTGTACAAGTGCAATGTCATGGTATATACATTTTTGAGTCTGGCTTCTTTCGGCCAACAATTTGTGAGATTCACTCATATTATTTTAGGTAGTTGTATATTGTTCATTCCCATTGTATAGCATACTGTTTTGTTATTATATCACTATTCATTCTACTGCTTGGGGGCATTTGGATAATTTTTAGTTGAGGACTATTAAGAATACCTTTGCTATTAACATTCACGTGCATGACTTTTGATGAATATCTGGATGCATTTCTGTTAGGTATAAGGACCTTCCAATTTGTATAAAATAAATTCCAGGTAGTTCTGTATTTGAATATCAGTTGAAGAATCTTACATATTCTGAAGCCTCGGGAGGGCTTACTAAGTTCTACTTACTCATCACATTGCATTTATTCATGTGAATCTCAGACAGTGTCTCTCAAGAAACTTGAGTTTCAGAGAAAGACTGTTTACAAAGCATTAGTCTTCCGGAAGACAGCTCAGATATAGCTGCTGTAGCTAGCTCTTCACAGGGGTTGGCTTTGTTTGTTTTTAGTTGACTGAGAGTGATGGTTGAAAACTGGCTTTAGTTTTACTTTTTATGGAATTCTGCACTTTAAGAAACAATGAATCGTTGTATAATTTCCCAAGATTTTCTACCAAATGACAACAACAAAAATCTTTTAGCTTAGAGGATTTACCCACTGGTCTCTGCAACGTCTGCCATACTTGTCACCCTTATTTGTTCAACTAATGTGCTAGGCATCAGTGTTGTATTCCATTATTACTATGAATTTTAACAAATTGAATGTCAGTACTCAAGAGACAGATGCTTTGCATATGTTCTAGAGCAGAACAAGTCAAAACCAACAAAATGAAATTGTTGTTATTTTCTCTTGCTAGAAAAATGTTGCATTGTTTTCATGTTTCAGGGGAGATTGAAATATTGAAATATTGTCAACAGTGCACTGTCCCTGTTTTCTTTGAATAAAGAAATGCTTTCCTTTCTCCCTCAGAGAGGGATTCCCCAAATTAACTGAGGTGGCATACGAAGGATTTTCCTGAGCAACTTAGAGATGGAGTTGAGGAAACACTAAAACTTCATTTGAAGTTCCTACTTTATAGGATAGAGATGTTATAGAAATGGTCCAATCATGGTTATCCTGTACCTTGTTCTCTCCTTGAAGAGATAAACCAGAAGGGAGCCTTATAGCCAGGGTCTGTCTGTTTAAAAAGGAGTACTTTTGGAAGTGCCAAATTTAAATAGCTTATCCTAGTCTTTCTTTCTTTCTTTCTTTCTTTCTTTCTTTCTTTCTTTCTTTCTTTCTTTCTTTCTTTCTCTACCCTCTTAAAAGAAAATGGGAATTTTTCTCAATAGCACCCATCTCCATTCTTCTAAGGAAAATTTTTTACCTGTTACAAAGTTTTTAGTTTACCCTCTGCTGTTCTGATACAACACATTCAGTTCAGAGATGCTTTAGAGTTTTATAAGAGTTATCAACTTTCTTTTGGAAGCTCAGAAAAGAGTTTACTCACTATGGCTCCCTGCAGGATTAAATATAAAGAACAGTTTCCATTTACATAGCCCTTTTAACCTAAAGATATCAAAATCAATCTTGGAAATAATTTTCCTGGTGACCTTGATTCTACACAGAAACCTATTGGTTAAGTTTCAATATTTCCCTGCTAGACTACTCAGAACTCTAATTTTACAATATTTAGAGTGTTTCCCTTCCTCAACTTGGCTACCCCCAACCCCCCACCTTGTTTTCTACTATTCCATCTGAGAGCAGCGATAGCTGTCTCACTCACTTGGATTTGTTCTGCCCTTTCCCTGGGGTACAAAGGACTTGTATGAATCAATTTAAATTGGCCAGAAGAAATAGCAAGCAGCCTGCTTATGTTCAAATCCTCTGCCCTAATCACCAGTATGGAAAACCCATTGAAAAGACCTACACATAATCTCGCATCCATTGCATTAAAGATGAAACTGCCAAATTGAAAAGATCTCAGCCAATTAGAATTGAGCACATAGCTCAATAGTGTGCCTGGCAGTTAGATTTGAAAAGGCTGCCTTTGACAAAGAAAAGCACTTCTTTATGTCAGGCTGTTTAGGGTCAGAAAATAACCCGAACCAGAAACAGAACTTAAAACTTCTTATTTGCTTCAGTACTGACACCAGTTAAAGTAATTTACAGAGGCTCCTATCTCAATATGTAATTACGCAGAATACAATATTTGTATACATCAGAACGACTGTAATTCACAGTGACAGGGAGCTGCAGTTGGAGAATTAGTGAGTAAGTGAGCAAAAACAATAAAAATCAAGGCTCCTGTACCATGATATATACTTTGTTCATTCCTTTTGACAAGTGTAGTATGGTGTGAATTATTTATAGTCAACATACTATAGTGTATTCTCTAAAACTAATAAAGTCTTACAGTTGTGAGTTTCTACAGTTTTCAACCAGTAAAAAAATAACTAAAAGATAAGAGTTGGGAAGGAGTTGAAGGCAGAAGAGCTGGACTCATTAAATTTTTGATAAATATCCATCAATGGATAATAAATTCCCAAACTTCTTTATTTTGAATTCTTACCTATTGAGAGTATAGTTACCTAGTTTAGTGTGCTAGAGTGAATTCAGTCTGGGGTAAAAGGAATAAATGAAAGATTTAGATGGTATTTCAAAATCTATGTGCAATTTTGTGTGTACTGGTTACATTCTACATGTTTAGTTACTCTCTCCTCTAAAAAGTAAGCAAATGGAATAGTACCAACTCTCATTAGAATGGTCAGAACTTTCATTTGGGGGCGGGGGTAACACATTTACACACAGTAAAATATTTTTGAAACTTAGTAACAATATAAAAAGCTACACACACAGAATTCTACACCTAAAACCAATATTGCACTGTATGTTAACTAACTAGAATTTAAATAAAAATTTGAAACTAAAAAAACAAAAGCCCCATACATTAAAATGGATAGTAGAAAAAACTTACATTCATTACATGCCTATTACACATGCATACATATGCATTACATGCCTATTACACATACATATAAATGTAGGTATAATTAAATTATCAACATAATCCTTTAAAATGGTATTGCCTTTCTATTACAGATTAAAAGTTTGAGACTTCAATCTGCCAAATCACACTTGCCCAAACAGCCCAGCTCTTAAGTGGAGAGCAGGTACCAAACAGAGTTCTGTCTTATTGCAGAATTTAAGCTCTTACTACCTCACCTGAGAATCAGATCTCAGTTCAAATTCCATCCTAATTGTATAATGACTTTGGGCAAGTCATTTAACCTCTCTAAGCCTTAATCTTCAGACTTAAAATGAGGAGCAGGGAGTCCACTTCTCCCTCTGACCCTCTACCATCTCATGCTCTCTTTCTCTCTCTCAAATAAATAAATTTAAATAAATAAATAAATAAATGTCTGGAACATAACAGATTCTCAGTAAAAATAATGGTATCCACTATTATTAACTTCATAAAAAAGGTTCAGTCAAGCTTCACATAAGTCCCAAATTTCAGTCTTTCCTAATTTACATGTTTTAGTGTAGAATGAGAAATATGATGATGGGCATCGTCTATAAACTCTCTAATGAAGAGTTTATATACCTGCCAACCACCACCGGACAAACCTGGAATATAGAAAACATGTGTTGTTATGGGGCTGGGTGGCTCAGTTGGTTAAGCATCTGACTTGGTTTTGGCTCACGTCCTGATCTCATGGGTCATGAGAGCGAGCCCGTATGTCAGGCTCCACACTCAATGGGAGCTGCTTAACTGTTCTCTCCCTTTGCCCCTTCCCCATCTCTGTCCCTCTCTCAAATAAATAAATAAATCTTTAAAACAAACCAAAAAAAAAAAAGTGTTGTTTTGTTGTATTTATATTTCTTATGAATCAAGTAATACCATATATTTTTAAACCTCAGGATTGAAGCAAGGTTAAAGAGGTTTTGAAAATCACTAATCAAAATATTTAAAAAGTAATTTAAAACCATTATTCTAATTTGTATAGTACCATACAAATATGTAAAATGATATTTTAAAATTCAACACAAATTTGCAAGTCTCTTCACAATAGCAGGGTTTTCCCCCTCAGTTATGGACAAGTGTCAGAATTTGTGACCGTGTTTTCAAACCACCACACCAGCTGACATGCTAGATCTTTTTACTTGGATATCTGAGGAGTGTGTAAAACTCAACAAGTCCAAAATTGAACTTAGTATCTTTTTTGTCCTCATCAGTCCGTTTCTCCTACCGTATCTCTTATTCATTCTGTCAATTTAATGGCATTACCATCCACTTAGTCACTGAAGTCAGAGATCTGGATTGATGCTTGGTGACTTTTTTCCCTCAATCTCTCTTTCCAAAAGTTCTCATCATTTTACCTCACAGGTACATTTTAATCCATCCTTTCTTTTCTAATTTTTACTGTCACTGTTTTAGTTCATAATCTTATCTTTATCCTGATCCATTTTAATAGCTTCATAACTACTCTTCATTTTTTTTTCTTTTCTTTTTTTTTTCTTCAGCTTCTTTGATTCCATTTTCTAACTGTAGTTTTGAAGAAGTATTCAAGGTGTAAATAGGGCCATAGCATTCCCCAGCTTAACATCGTTCACTGGCACACTATTACCTCTTGAAAAAGTTACAATGTATTATCATGACATACCCTGTGCCCATGCCCTATGCCCTTCCTACTTCTTAAACCTCATATCCAGTCACTGTTATGTGAATGACCCCACATTCTGCAATCATCATTAAATCCACTACATCACTAACACTCAATGGGGGTTCTCTCAGTGCCAGGCATATTCTAAATACTTCATATGCATTAACTTATCATCTGTGCACAATTATCCTGTGAAACAGTATCTATTCACATGATAATAATACAAATATACTCCTTCTTCTCCATGTGTATCATGTTATTCCATGTTTCCAAGCCTTTTCTCACACAGTCTTCTCTATCTCGATATCCCTCATTCTCCCTAACCCACTCCACTCTCAATTTCTGATTTCTACTTAGCTTTCAATACTCAGTTTACAGAGTTTACGGAAAGTCTTCGCTGATGTTCCAGGCTAGCATACATGTCCTTTCTTTATGTTTATTATACCATATGTGCATCTCTATCTCTGTATTTACCATTGCATATTGAAACTCTCTGCCCCTTACCAGATTGTAAACTTTTTGAGAACAAACATTTGAGCTATTAATTTTTTGTCTTCCAAAAAGCTAATTCAATGACTGATTCCTAATAGGTGCTCAATACTTGTTTATTGAAGTGAATTAGAGAATGAGCTGATATCCCAGTCATAGCATTCAATTTCCTGTCTCACTAATGGCATCTAGTTCATCATAATATGGTAGATGTTCCCAAGAATGCCACTCACTGCTCTTCTGTTGTCTCTGGAGATATTTCTTTAAATACTGTGGGTTTCTTATTAACTACACAGTTCTAATACTTAAATTTTAATAGACAGATGATTTTAAAGTAAGTTCTAAATAAAACTCCTCTTTCTATGCATTGCAACTGTGAAATATTCCCCTCTGAGTCTTATGTTCCCTTTTTGCTTAATCAATTCATATTTATCTTTCAAGTTCAGCTTAAAAGATAGTTCCTTAAGGAACTCTTTCCTGACCCCTCTAGCTTCCTGTAAAATAGCGCTATTATGAATAGCACATTCACAGCATCCTCTACCTTTTCCTTCCTAGAACTTGGCTAAATAAAATGTGAGCACTTGTATCATTATTTTTTTTCTTTTATTCTAGAAAGCATTCATTATAAGATTAGGGGCATTTGTATTTCATCATTATTTCTCATACCTGGTTTCAGTCATTTATTCAAAAAAAATTATTACAAACCCAATATGTGGTAGACACTGTGCTAGGAACTGAGGTAAAACAATGAGTTAGACATACAAATTTTCCCTGTTCTTAGGAAGTTTGTATTTCTAGCAGAAGAGGTGGGTCATGAGCAAGAAAACAAGTAGAAACTATCAGAAAAAAACTCTCATGAATAAAACAAAAAGAAAAACCAACACTATAAAAAGTTTAAGGTAAAAAGTTTAAGGACACTATTTAAAATCGAGAAGTCATGGAGGGCTTCCCTGGGAAGATGTTACTTGAGCTGATCTCTAATGGGAAAAGAAAAGCCAAATGGGAAGGAGAGAAAAGAGGGAAAGAAGAATGCTAAATAACTTGGTTTATACAGTTCTTTTGTCAAAAACGTTAATGATTGTGGGTTCTTATCTCAAGGTAAAGAAGGACTGGTGGCGTTCTTGTTTGGTTCTGGTGATTTGGTGATTAACAGACAAGAATATGGGGGAAGAGGGATGTGTGTACCCTTTCTTATGAAACTATCTTTTGGATTTAAGGGATGAGAAGATATAGCAAGTCTTGAATTTTTCTTGTCTCTTATTTAAACGATAATGTGTGGGCCAAGTTTGGCAGAAGGAAGAGCAAACTTCAGGAGCCATCCTTGATCCCACTTTTCAGTGCATTTGGAAAGTGACTTTTTAAAATGATGGGAAGGGGTGGGGCACCTGGGGGCTCAGTGGGTTAAAGCCTCTGCCTTCGGCTCAGGTCATGATCCCAGGGTCCTGGGATCGAGCCCCACATCGGGCTCTCTGCTCAGCAGGGAGCCTGCTTCCTCCTCTCTCTCTGCCTGCCTCTCTGCCTACTTGTGATCTCTCTCTGTGTCAAATAAATAAATAAATAAATAAATAAAAATCTTTTAAAAAATTTAAAAAAAAATCATGGGAAGGGGAGGTAGCAAAATATTGAGCCAAGTCTCAGCTATATAATTGCTGTGAAAGCTTCCTCCTTTAGGTATGTACAAAGAAGGGCTGAGACTGCTACTTTGATAACCTAGGCATTTTGAACATGTGAGGTCAATAGGAATCCCTTGGCTTATGTAATCAAGACCTAATCCCTATGTTCTCTACCTTAGACCCAGAGGGCCTCAGAGTCACAGCATCAGGGAGAAGATCTTAGTACTAGTGTCATTTACTATTAATCTTCAGACCTAGTAATTAAAATAATTTTCATAGCAAGTTTTCTTCTGCTATTAAAGTAATATTTCATAGCAGTAAACAGCATTCATTGTTCCTAAGACAAAATGGTGGGGTCAGAGAGATACCCTTATAGGGATATAGTAAAATGTGTCCTTTTCCTTCTTGAATAATTTTGGATCCTCTGTTGTATATATGACCATGATATACATACTAAGCTGTCTATGTAACAGCCCTTTGGATGGATTGTAGCCTTAAAGAACAATCTAGGTTATAAAATAAAGATATGCAGAAAGTTAAAAGCAAGGAGGTTTGGAGTTGGGAGGAATCACTCCAAGTATAAGGAAAGGAAAAGAAGAAGATGATGAACTAAAGGGAAAGTATGGAATTTGAGTAATACAGACAGACTTGAAGGGTGGAATGCAGGAAATGAAAGACACTCCAAGCTGACAAAACCTCCATGGGCTCTAATCCTCTGAAAGTGCAAAGCATTATTATAACTGCATTAGGCTAATAACATAGCAACCTCCTGTTTGGGGTGAAATACTTGGATGTAGATAGTAAATTCTTAGATATGGGAAAACATTTTATTTAATTAGTGGAAGTTTGATTATCTCTGGATGTGTTCCATTAGTGTGCCTTGGTTATCTGGGTATATCCATTATCAGGAGTTTGCCTCAGCAAGTCCATTTAGTGAGTTCCACCAGGGCATTTTTCTGCTTAACTCCTTGTGACCAAGTATCAGGGAACCGGGCCTTAATGGTTTTCAGGTTTCTTTGCATATACTTTGGTAGTTTGTCAGAGCAATGATAGCAGTGAAGAATTTCCCGTGCGTGTGCGCCTCAGCCCACAGTTAGCAGGAGGTGGGAAATCAGGCGGAGATGCCTTCCAGAGCCGAGGGGCCTCTTGGCATTTCCCTGGCAGCCTCATGCTTATCATCAGCCAGAACCCAGGCACTCATTAGGCTCTTGATGAAAAGCATCCCAAAGAAAATGCCAGCAAATTGTGCCACTGTGCTGGCAGGAAATTAAAACTGCTCAGAGCAAGTGGAGCCAAGAGAGCTGTTGAAATGAAAGGTAACATCAAGGGTGTGATCACTGACTTACACAGACCGTCAGGATTCAAGATGCGGCTTTCTGCTTCACTAGGGAAAGCAGGAGGCCCTCTCCGCTGTCAGCCACAGTCAGTCCAACAGAAAGGCTGAGACAGGCAGGGAGGTGGACTTTGTGATTTAAGTAAGCTTTGTTATGCTTGGGTAAATGTGTGGGGTTTACGTTATTTTATTTTTCCCAAAGGAGCAACAGAAATAAGAAATTTTGTGTTGTTTTGTTTTGTTTTGTTTTCTGGTTCCAAACACTTAAAGACCAAATTTAGTAAAAAAAAACAACTCAAAGCACCATAGGTCCTATTAAACTGGAGACAGACAAACCTCAGAACCTATGAATCTAGCAGCAGGACAGATGAAGGGGTATTTTAATTTCAGAGAACTTTTTGTTGGTGATGCTACTTTTATCCTGAGACTAAAATAGCCATCAGCAATGAGGAAGAAAAGGAGGTGCTCAATGGAAGGCAGCACCAACATGCAAACAGAGGACACTGAAATTTTCATCACACTAGGGGCAGTCGGCAGAATAATGGCCCCCTACAGATGTCCAGGTCCAGTTCCCAGCAGCTTATGCCCGTATGCTGCCTTACATGGGAAAGGGGAATTAAGACTGCTAATTAGATGACTTTTTGAGAAAGATTATCCTGGATTATCCCAGTGGGCCCAAAATCATAGCGGGGGTCCTTAAATGTGGAAGAGGGAGGCAGAAGCAGAGGTCAGAGTGATATGGAGTGAAAAGGATTCAGCCAGCCATTGATAGCTTTGAAAATATAAAAGGGGACCACAGCCAAAAAATGTCAGTGGCCTTTTGAGCCTGGAAAAACACAAGGAAGTGGATGTTCCTCTGGAACCTCTAGAAAGGAGTGCCAACACCTTGACTTTAGCCCATTGAGAACGATTTTGGACTTCTGACTTCTGGAACTATAATAAAGTATTGTTTAAGTCACTAAGTTTGCAGTAATTAACCACAACAACAATAGAAATGGAATATATTGATATTTAGAAAAATTTATGTGACATTCCATGAAAGAGTTTCCAAGTTCATTTATAATTCTTGTAAGGCAAGAAAGCAGTGAAAATATCTGAAAGGCATATTTACATGTTAGAATTGTAGGCACATGCATTATCTCACTTAATCTTTACAACAGCCTTAGAATGACATACCATAGCTCTAATCTATAAATAAGGATCTTTTTTAAAAGTAAAACAAATTGTGTCCTTCAACTAATTAAAGTGGTCCTCCATCTCACCTACATTAAAATCCAAATCCTCATCTTAAACTCCAGAGCGCCACATCCATAGTATCAAAGTATGGACTCCTAATCAGCACCACCTGGGGCTTTGTTAGAAAAGTAACTCTCAGGTTCCACTATAGACCTTTCAGTCAGAATCTCCAGGGGTAGTGCTCAGGAATCTGTGGTTTAACACATGCTCCATCGATGAAACTAGAAGCTGGTTCTTTGAAAGAATTAAAAAAATTGATAAACCCCTAGCCAGACTTATCACAGAGAGAGAGAGAGAGAGAAAGGGAGAGAGAAAGACCCAAATGAATGAAATCATTAATGAAAGAAGAGAGATCACAAACAACAACAAAGAAATACAAATAATTATAAGAGAATATTTTGAGCAATTATATGCCAACAAATTAGACAATCTGGAAGAAATGGATAAATGTTTAGAAACACATAAATTACCAAAACAGAAACAGGAAGAAAGAGAAAATCTGAACAGACCCACCAGCAAAGATGTTGAATCAGCAATCAAAAATCTCCCAACAAACAAAAGTTCAGGGCTGGATGGCTTTCCAGGGGAATTCTAACAAACAATTAAAGAAGAATTAATGCCTGTTCTGAAACTGTTCCAAATTTGAAATGGAAGGAAAACTTCTAAACTCATTCTATGAGGCCAGCATTACCTTCATTCCAAAACCAGAAAAAGACTCCATTAAAAAAGGAGAATTGTAGGCCAACATGCCTGAAGAACATACATCCAAAATTTCTCAACAAGATACTAGCTAAACAGATCCAACAGTACATTGAAAGGATTATTTACCATAACGGAGTGGGATTTATTCGCAGGCTGTAGGGGTGGTTCAGCATCCACAAATCAATCAATGTGATATGTCACACTAATAAAAGAAAGTGTAAGAAATATATGTTCCTCTCTTTAGACGCAGAAAAGGCATTTGACAAAATACAGTATCCTTTCTTGATAAAAACCCTC
Source organism: Martes martes (assembly GCF_963455335.1). NCBI lineage: Eukaryota > Metazoa > Chordata > Mammalia > Carnivora > Mustelidae > Martes > Martes martes. The sequence goes on along the minus strand of NC_137891.1, from coordinate 130,392,458 downwards.
AACAAAGTAGGAATAGAGGGAACACACCTCAACATCATGAATGCCATACCAAAAAAAGACCCATAGTTAAGGTTATCCTCAATGTGGAAAATCTGAGAGCTTTTCAAGAAGAAGAGAGGAATGTCGACTCTCACCACTGTAGTTCAACATAGTACTGGAAGTCCTAGCCTCAGCAATCAGACAATAAAAAGAAATAAAGGCATACAGATTGGCAAGGAAGAAGTCAAACTTTCACTCTTTGCAGATTACATGATATTCTATGTGGAAAATCTGAAAGACTCCACCAAAAAATTGCTAGAATTCAGCAAAGTCACAGGATATAAAATCAATGCACAGAAATCTGTTACATTTCTATACACCAATAATGAAGAAGAGGAAAGAGAGATCAAGGAATTGATCCCATTTACAACTACACCAAAAACTGCAAGATAGGAATAAATCTAACAAAAGATGTAAAAATTCTGTACTCTGAAGACTATAAAACACTGATGAAAGAAATTGAAGAAGACACAAAGAAATGGAAAAACTTTCCATGCTCACAAATTGGAAGAACAAAGTTTTGTTAACATCTCTATATTACCCAAAACAATCTACAGATTCATTGCATCCCCCATCAAAATAACACCAGCATTTTCACAGAGCTAGAACAAAGAATTCTAAAATCTGTATGGAACCAGAAAAGACCCCAAAGGATCAAAGGAATACTGAATAAGAAAACCAAACAGGAGTCATCACAATCCCAGACTTTAAGCTGTATTACAAAGCTATAATCATCAAAACGGTGTGGTAATGGCACAAAAACAGACTCATAGATCAATAGAATAGAATTGAAGACCCAGAAATGGACCCACAACTATATGGTCAATGATCTTCGGCAAAGCAGGAAAGAATATCCAATGGAAAAAAAAAAAAAAACAGTGTCTTCAACAAATGGTGTTGGGAAAACTGAATAGTCACATGCAGAACAAAGAAATTGGACCACTTTCTTATACCATACACAAAAATAAATTCCAAATGGATGAATGACCTAAGTGTGAGACGAGAATCCTAGAGGAGAACAATGGCAGCAACATCTTTTAACTTGCTGCAGCAACTTCTTACTGGACACATCTCTAGAGGCAAGGGAAACAAAAAACAAAACAAAACAAACAAAACAAAAGAACTATTGGGACTTCATCAGGATAAAAAGCTTCTGCACAGCAAAGGAAACAATCAACATAACTAAAAGACAGCCAGTGGAAGGGGAGAAGATATTTGTAAATGGCATATTAGATAAAGGGTTAACATCCAAAATCTATAAAGAACTTACCAAACTCAAAACCCAAAAAATAAAAAAAAAACCCAGTCAAGAAATGGGTGGAAGATGTGAACAGACATTTCTCCAAGGAAGACATATAAATGGCTAGCAAACATATGAAAAAATGCTCAACATCACTTATCAGAAGGGAAATACAAATCAAAACCACTATGAGATACCACCTTGCAGCAGTCAGAATGGCTAAAATTAACAATTCAGGAAACAACAGATGTTGGTGAGGATGCAGAGAAAGGGGAACCCTCTTCCACTGTTGGTAGGAATGCAAACTGGTACAACCACTCTGGAAAACTGAATGGAGGTTCCTCAGAAAGTTAAAAATAGGGCTTCCCTATGATCCAGCAATTGCACTCCTATGTATTTATCCAAAGGATACAAAAATAGTGATTTGAAGGGGCATATCCACAATGATGTTTCTAGTATCATTAACAACAATAGCCAAATTATGGAAAGAGCCCGGATACCCATCAACTGAAGAATGGATAAAGATGTAGTATATATACAATGAACTATTACTCAGCCATCAAAAAGAACAAAATCTTTCCATTTGCAATGATGTTGTGAAGTGAAATAAGTCAGTCAGAGAAAGACAAATACCATATGATTTCACACGTGTGTAATTTAAGAAAATAAACAGATGAACATAAGGGAGGGGAAGGAAAAATAAAAGAAGATAAAAACGGAGAGGGAGGCAAACTATAAAACACTCTTAACTAGAGAGGTTAACTGAGGGTTGCTGGAGGAGAGATGGTGAGGGGATGGGCTAAATGTGTGATGGGCATTAAGGAGTGCACTTGTGTTGAACATTGGGATATATGTTAAGTGATGAATCACTAAATTCTACCTGTGAAACTAATACTACACTATATGTTAACTAACTTGAATTTAAATAAAATCTTTAAAGAAAATAAATAAATAACACATGCTCTTGGTGATTCTGTATAAGAATGTGTGTATAACACTACAAAGTTTGTGAAGCCCTTCTGCACATGATATGTGCTGATCTATTTCTCCACCCAACTCTGGAACCACTGTCATCCTTGCTTGTGATATTCCAACCACACAGGCCACCTTTCATTTCTGAAGGTGTCATATTTCCTCCCATCTTGGAACCTTTACATTATCTGTTCCTTCTGCCTAATAGGCTCTTTTTTTAATTTTTTAATTTTACTTTTTTATTATTTATTTGACAGAAAGAGAGCATAAGCAGGGAGCAGCAGGCAGAAGGAGGAGAAACAGGCTCCCCACTTAGCAGGGAGCCCAACAATGGGACCCCATTCCAGGACTCCCAGATCATGACCTGAGCCAAAGATAGATGCTTAACCAACTGAGCCTGTATTAGGCTCTTTAGAAATGGGCTTGTTGGCTCATGTCATTTGGGTCTTGAGGTTTCCCTGATTGTGAGCACAGGAGAGTACAAAGAAAAAGTGCTAATAGGACAGGCTCCTCCTTATTTCATCATAACCTATGTCTGTGATTTGAGAAAATTACAGATCAATCAGTCATGAATTGAAATCTATGGATAAGAAAATGGGCACTAGTTGTTAACTCTGTAGATTTAAGTTTTGCTACAAATTTTAGCAATTTTCATCACAATGTTCTTGTTGATTTTCTTAAAAGAAACTGGTATTGGGATATTACATTTGGAAAAGCTTTTAATCTAGTTTTTAATCTAAGTTTTAATCTGATTACTCCACCTCATGATCTTGCATGCTCTATTAATTTTCATTCCTTTTTTTCAAGAGGTGATTTGATAAACAGGCATAACTATCAGCATATACTCTATACATTAGGTGTATTCTGAACAAGTGTTAACTATGAACCCTCTGGGATGGATAAGCACATATGATTTTTCAATTGCTAAAATTTGCCATTTTTACAATGAGTTCTATTGCATTTCACAAGTCTCTTGGCAGGGTCTTTAAGGCTGACTTTGTTTTTCTCTTGTATAAATTAGCTTCAATAGATTACTTTTATAGTTAAAACATGAAATAGTATCAAAAAGTTTAGTTCTGGGGCGCCTGGATGGCTCAGTGGGTTAAAGCCTCTGCCTTCGGCTCAGGTCATGATCCCAGGGTCCTGGGATCAAGCCCCACATCGGGCTCTCTGCTCAGCGGGGAGCCTGCTCCCCCCCCCCCGCCGCCTGCCTCTCTGCCTACTTGTGAGCTCTGTCTAATAAATAAATAAAATCTTAAAAAAAAAAAAACTTTAGTTCTATTAAAAATCATGGGTGTACTCAGAAGAGCATTTAGCATTTTTTTATTTTTCACAATATGTTACCTACTGCAGTAGACGCCCTAATTTGGGTCGTGTTATACAATAGAAATTTATCAGTTGTGTAGAAGTCCAGTGAGGGCATTTCTGGTCAATGCATAGTTTTTTCCCATCCCTTAGGGCCTTAAAACCTTCTGCATCCAGCCAGCAAAAGGGAAGAGCAGAGAAGGTTCACCTTCTTCTTAAACCCCAGAGCTGGAAGTGGCATTGCTTTTGCTTATGCCTTGTTGAGAATTTGTTGCAAGGACACATCTGCTTACAAAGGCAACAGGAAACTTGTCCCTGAGTAGACAGACATTCTCAGGGCAAAATCACCCCATGAATGGGGAGTACAAATATTTGTAGGAAGACAGCTATCTCCTGCCACAAAAACCTATGTTAATTATCTTTGTGCCATGTTTTGCTGCAGTTGCCAACCAAATGCATCATTCAAAGAAAATACATCCCTCTCTCCTGGTTACCATATGTGCTTTTTACCCTTTTAATGGTATCCTTAGCACCTCATATTTCCTCATTTAGAAATTCTCATTTATATTCAACTACACTAAGCTTCTTAAGGATAGGACTATAGTCACCTTGTTCTTTGTACCCCTACTATCCAATATAGTGCTTAACACAGTGCTGCACATGTAGTAGAGTCTCAGTGAATTATTTTGAATGAATGAATGAGTAGGTGAATGAATGAATGGATGAAAGTACTGAATTCCTATTACAATATATTATCTCTCAAGACATATCATATAATTCAAGCCACCTCTAATCACTTTTGAGTTGTATAATGAGCTGAATAAATCAAACAAAAATTAAGACCCTTTGTCCTTTTTGTCTTTCCATGAAGGACACGATGCTATTGTCACACTCCTGAAGCATTATAAGAGACCGCAGGATGAATTGCCCTGTAATGAATATTCTCAGCCTGGAGGAGGTATCCCTTTCTTAATAAGTCTTTGTTGTTATTACAATATTGTGCCCAAAGGTAAACCTTTATTTCTATTACTATTATTCTAGGGTTAGGGATGAGGGCATGTCAGATTGGCTTTATTTTAAGAAAATTTATGTCTGAATGAGGCTGAAAATAAAGAAGCCTTCACTTAAGCTGTTTTCTAACTCATGAATCTGCAGTCCCTCCAGGTTTAGCATTCCCTGGACTAGATGTTTACGAGGCCTATGCATGACCAGGAAGGCCCGATTGAGCTGAGAGCAGTCGTTTTCCATTTCAGTAATCTATTAAGGCAGGCCAGAGAATACTCATACCCAGATACAAATTAAATCTGCCAGAGTCTACTACACCTTGTTTTTTGTTTTTTTGTTTTTTTTTAATCTTTTTATGTACTCTCTAAATAAACACTTGCTATACAGTTTCAGTATCCAGAAAAAGACCTGGGTTAAAACTATATTCTCACTTGGTTTTCTAAGCAAATTTCTTTTGTCACCTGCTTCTTTTGATAATGTTTTATGTTTATGTAGAAAAAATGCTACTTTCAACTCTATAATATAATTTGATTTCTAGATGGCTCCTATGTGTCTCTTCCATCCCCCTTGGGGAAGATTAAAAGCATGACAAAAGGTATTTTAATATAAGACAGTTGTTATATTTTATCACAAAGGATAACTATTGCCTCAAGTATGATAACTTTCTGTTTTGTTTTACACATTATAAATGATGACTACTTTGCATGCATAACCAATATTATCAACAAACCATTCTTTCCATGATTAACCTTACCCACTGTACTCTTTTGCACATGCTATCTTGGGTCATGAAGGTATAGCAGTGAAAATTTCCCCACTATTAAAGAAAGACCAAATTCTTATAGTTTGTATTTTTAATTAAGTCTAAATTACAAATATTAATATCTCTAAGGAGAATTGGGAATAGGTTTTCCATAGGAAAATAAATTTTTAAAAATAAGTTATTTTCCAAAAGATCCCAAATAAGTAATGCTTTGGGGAATTTTTGAGTGTGTGCTGCACACAGAAATTAATACCATTGAATCAGGAAAATTAATATATATTACACACACATATATGATTCAACTATAAATTCATATTTAACTTTAGAATTTTCAGTTTTTAAAAATTATTTTTGGTGTGAGATGTTTCGTCTGAATGATTCATGCACTTATTTTTTGACAGCTAATTGGCATCCCTTTGAGGTTTGGCTTATGGATATTTGGCTAAGCCCATTGTGATACGTTGCAGGGATCGACCAGATAAAACTCGTTATCATGATGTGCTATGAACTGTACTCCAGGGTTGCTATGTCACACAGACAAGCTAGTTATTGATCAGATTAGGAATAAACACTTAGCCCTGATAACAAAGGTCAGGGAACAGAGACAGAAAACTAACGTGTTTTTAACGGCAAAAGGATAGAGATCATTTGTGATAAGGTTTTATTATCTCCAAGTAGTCAATTGTATTTGGAAAATTAAATGTTACTAGGGAATGACATTTTTGGTAAAGTATATATGTGTATCATGTGTACACATCTATGTGTGTTTTTTGTCTTAAAAAATAAAATAACAATTCCTATTTGCAGAGAAAGCAGATGTTCTCCTCCTAAGGGCTGGATTGCCTTCACATTTCCATCTTCAGCTCTCTGAAATTGAGTTCCATGAGATTATCGGCTCAGGTAACCTACGAAAACACTAGTCTGCTTTAGTTCATGAGCTCAAGATAATATGTGTTTATTCATTTCTCTTAAACAATTTTAGGTTCTTTTGGGAAAGTATATAAAGGACGATGCAGGAATAAAATAGTGGCTATAAAACGGTAAGCAAACAAAGAAAATTTAGCATCAGACAAGAGTTGTGAACTTTTAGATGCATATGCACAGCAAGCGCCTTGTTTTGATCCATCTGTTGACTGAGGATTTCCTCTTCCTGCCATTTCCAGTTATCGAGCCAACACCTACTGCTCCAAATCAGATGTGGATATGTTTTGCCGAGAGGTGTCCATTCTCTGCCGGCTCAATCATCCCTGTGTAATTCAGTTTGTGGGTGCTTGCTTGAATGATCCCAGCCAGTTTGCCATCGTCACTCAGTACATATCAGGGGGTTCTCTGTTCTCCCTCCTTCATGAACAGAAGAGGTATGGTTCTCTTGTTCTGACTTACTATTTTACGTGTCTTTGGAATTATCCTTGCAGTACTTCAGAGGCATTCCTCTTGGATAACCCTTTACCTTCTGAAATCTCTGATTGCTAGGAAATGTGGCATTTTAAAGGTGGCTAGTAATTTATGCCCAATAATTATGTTTTAGTGAATAGAAATACTTCTGTGCTTTCTTAACAGGAATTCAGTTGGGGATAACAAATTCAAGGAATTTAAATTAGCAACTGAAGCTTATAATAATTAGGCTAAATATGACATACTAATAAAGCAGATATATGTAAGCTGAGAATAAAATGATTACCAAGGGTCACAGCATTTATTTTTTAAAGTTTTAAAAAAGAATAGCCTTGCAAAAATCTAATTTATTTCACTTCCTAGATATATTCATGCAATAATTAGAGTGTGGTTTCACTCAGTTATTAGAGTAGAATCCATTTTATGTTATTATTAAAAAAATTAAGTATAACATTATAAATATTATAAAATCAAGAGGGATATTTTAAGTATGAAGGTTTGGTATCTGAATTGATTTATAATTAAGCATGATCTGAGGTAGAAGTTATTTTTTCCAGATTTTTTTTTAATTTTTAGCATAATCTTCAATAAAGCAAAAAAGGCTGAATGATATACAGAATAACAAATCATGCACTCCACTGGTATTTTTTAGAAAGACGTGTTATTGGCTTTGAACACTTCATCCTCACTAAATCTTTTTTTAAATTCTAGGATTCTTGATTTGCAGTCTAAATTAATTATTGCAGTAGATGTTGCCAAAGGTATGGAGTACCTTCACAACCTGACACAGCCAATTATACACCGTGACTTAAACAGGTATTTCCCCCCCTAAATAATGAACATAGAATTGTGTAACTGACTAGAAATCTAAGAATTCAGTGTATCTTCACTGAAGATACAGTGTAACTACACTTAGATATATTGCAAATCAGGATTTTCAACTATGTGGTTTAGGCAACAGACTACTACTTTAAGGCTAAGCTATAGAAAGTTTTGTCATTGTCTTTTACAGAAATAGAAAGCTATATAACTGCCTCTCGGGGATCTTTCAAGAGAGTGATGTCTGTAAGATTCACCAGCTAGCTAGTTCTCAAGTCAATAAAGTCAGATACAGAATTTAGATCAATGACTATTAGAGCATGTCAGGTGTCATACAAAGTCAGGTATTACAGGAGGTCCTGATTTATTTATTTTTTATTAAAGATTTTTTATTTATTTAACAGAGAGAGAGAGATCCCAAGTAGGCAGAGAGGCAGGCAGAGAGAGGGGAAGCAGGCTCCTCGCTGAGCAGAGAGCCCCATGCGGGGCTCGATCCCAGGACCCTGAGATCATGACCCGAGCCGAAGGCAGAGGCTTAACTCACTGAGCCACCCAGACGCCCCAGGGGGTCCTGATTTAAATTACCTGAAACACCATTTTTGTACTACCGTTTTGGTATTTTTCTAACGGTAAATTCAGCCAAAACGCAGCAGCTCATTTACCTAGTTTTCATGTGAAGATGTTCTCATGTAGGTTAGACTTGAAACATAATTATAGTGTACCAGGGGGTTAAACCCCAAGGATTTAAAAAAAAAAAATTTAAACAGTGAAAACTTTCTCAAAGCATAATCTTACAAGAAGGCCAATACACAAAATGTAGCAGCTTTAGTCGAAGACAGAATGCAGGGTACAAAAATCTGTTCACTTACCATTTTCTACTGCCAAGGAGAGAGATCCTTACACCACCTCTATGGAATCCCGAATGTGTTACGGAGAATAGCTGGACAACCTCTGATCTAGTTTATGAAACAAGTCAGATTACTGAAAGTCAATTAACTTTCGTTTCATTATTATCAATAACATTCATATAGAACCCATATATAATCTTATGTATACAGTCCACAATTCTGAATCTCCTAAAAAAGTAATTACTCTATTCAGCCTTTTGTTCAACAACTATTTGGGTATTTGGGTATCTACCATGTTTAAAGCCTTTATACTTGGCATATTAGAGCTTACAAGGTGAAGCTGCCAGAGACTCCCTTTCCAAGGAGCTTTCATAGTTCTAGTGGAGGAGAAAAATACTTGCCTAAGTGTGTGGTAGGTATAAAGTAATAAGTTTTATAAGAGAGATGTTTAAAAATTCTATAAAATTTTAGAAAGAAGAATATTAATTACTTCTGAGGAATTTAGAAACCTCTTCATGGGAGTAGGGACATTTGAGCTTGGCATGAAAGGATGGATAGAATTTGAAAGGGTATCCTAGGCTTAGGGAAGACGTTAAGAAGATAGAGATTAGAAAGTTAAAGGCATAGCTAGCAACAATGAATAGTTTCACTTTAGTGGATGAAGTGTATATGAATGTACATAGTGTTCGTAATGTAGGAAACAAAAGATTGGGAAAGAAATTCAAAGAGATAAGTTGGCATAAGAGCACAGAAACCAGTGAATCCTAGACTGAAGGTAATTTAGACTTTGTTCTGTAAGAAAGAAGTAGCCACTGAAGTGGTAGAGGTAGGAATCACAAATTCAGAATTGTAGTATGGGGTGATTAATCCAGCATCTTTGTAAGATTGACTTGATGGGGAAGTCAAGAAACTAGTGAAACAGTTGTTGCAGTAATCTAAATGAGAAGTAATAAAAAGCAGAATTTCACTAGTGGCAGTGGAAATGAAAGGGAGAGACAGATACGAAAGATAGGAGAGAGAAAATAAATTAGATATGAGGGTGGTTGAAACTTAGATATTGAAAGTAAATATGTATGGGATTCAATCTATTTAAAATTATTTATTAGTTTTCACACAAAAGTCATTTCTTTGCTATTATTAGGGGTTTTTTCTTACCTCTCTTTTAAAAGCATTTATGTTAATAAACATTTTTTCTTTGAGTTTCAGTAACAGTACTTAGGAAATAGATTTAGGTGATAAATTAGCATAATATAAACTGGTGATTTGTGAGTTTTAGAAGTGTTATTTTGTCATCCCAACCATTTTGCATGTGGTACTAAAACAAATGAGTGATCATTGAAGGTTTTATTTAGCTGTAACTCCTCAATTATGGGGCAAATGAATGTGTGTTCTGTTGCCCTGTAAGGGCAAGTTGTTACCACCAGGTTATAAAACAGGGCCAAATATATAAATGTTGATTAAAAGTACAAATAGAACATTTACTATATAACAGATTTATTTATATTTGCCATTTTTTTCTGTTTCTAATCTAACCTAAATGCTTTAAATTGTACCAAAACATATTCAGATTTTACAAAACATGGTTTCATAAGTGTCTGCAATATAATAGAGTCTGAAACTATTACATTTATTGTTTATGAACTCTTTTTTAACTAATCTTTAGTCTGCCAAAAATAAACATTGAGTTTTTCAGGTTAATGTGGATATAGCATTATATATTTCTCAAAAGAGTGTAAGTCCTTCTGGACTTACTATACTGTTGGGGTACATAGACCATATACTGGGAAACAATTTCTTTCCCGTGTAAGGTAGAAAATGACTAAGGACCAAAATGATTAAGCAGCAATTTTCAAAGGATTTCAAGTAAGTCGAAGATCAAAGTAGAGTGGAAAGCTTCCTGGAGGATATAGAGCTAAAGCTAGACTTTGAAGAACAGGTATGTGTCTTCCCTCAGTGTTCTCACAGCAGATTAACCCTTGCATGTCTACAATGTTTATGGAGCCCCACTGAAAGACGGAAAGGGAAAGATGCACATCGGAGTAAGGAACTTGGACATGTTTGCATTTTTGCATTGAAATGACCTGTTTACATTTTTCTTTCTCCCACTAATCTGGGCATGTCAGCAGAGATCCTGCTCTCTTTATCTCAGAGATGTTTGATCAATGCATTTTTAACTGAACCAAATTCTTGGAACATTTCTGTGAATATCATTTCAAGAAAGCAATGGCCTAGTTGGTCCAAGTATGGCTGCTTTTAGGTAGAGCCTGACTAACTTTGCCCAATACTTTTTATGGTTTAAAGCAAAGGGGCTGTTTGAGCTTATTGATCAGCTTACAGATGAGGGGACGCTCTGTCTTTGGTTCTGTGGTTGTTGATCTATATGAGTGAGAGGAAAGAACTCTCTGCCTTTCCCTTGGCAAGCTTCTTACCATACAGGTCTGAAAGTTAATTTTGATCTTTAAATATTTACTAAGGAAAAGTTGAAGGGCTGAGTAAGGAAAGGGTTCTTTCCAATGATGATGATGAGAATGATGATAACACCTGCCATTTATTTACCACTCACAACATGAAAGGAGGTCTGCTAAGCCCTTCATATGTGCTCTTATTTAATCTCATAACAATTCTATAATATAGCTATTGTTATCTCCATTTTCCTGATACGGAAACTAAGTCCAAGGTCACATTCTTAACTTACAGTGTTCTTAACATTATATTATGCTGTCAAGACAACAACAACAACAAAACCAAGTCAGAACACAGAGATAAAGGAGGCTGATGATATTGGATTAGCATCAGACATTTACCAACTTTGTTCTTTGTGCTTCGGTCCTTAAATGCAATTCCTGTGATGCAAATCATTTCTCATATGATCTTCTTGTGTTTCTGTGTTCCTGATTTATTTCTTCCTTTACAACCCATGTTCTGCTAGAGTGGAATAGAAACTGCATATGAGGCACACAGATATATTTCCCTTGCTCTGTAGTGTTTAAATATTTTTTAAACATTTTTTCCAAAGACTTTATTTATTTCGGGGGGTGGAGGGTTCAGAGGGAGAGAGAGAATCTCAAGCAGACTCCCTGCTGAGTGTGGAGAATGTGGAGCTCAATCCCAGGACCCTGAGATCATGTCCTGAACTGAAATCAAGAGTCGGCTGCTTAACTAACTGAGCCACCCAGGTGCCCCTAAATATTTTTAAAATGTATATAGCTTTATACAGGAATGCACATTCCAATTTGTTGTAGACCCCACTACCTACCAACTTACCAACTTGCACTTGGCCCAATTTATATATTCATTTTGCAGCACTGGAGCTTGCAAAAGCATGGTTTATAGCTAAAGGCTTTAAAGCTTGTTACTGAATACTAACAGCTCTCTGTGTTCCCTTGGGAAAGTATGTTTTCCAAATTGTTTGACATTGAAACCAAACATCACTGCAAACATATATGGATCAAATGAATGGCCTTTTCCCTGGATTAGTATATAGTAGAACAACACTCTATGCAATGAAATAGTGGTACTTCCATCACAGAGTGGCCATTGCTCTCCAATGAGATATGTATATGAAAACAATTCGTAAACTGTGAAGCACTATACAAATGACATTTGTTATCCCTATTAATCCCTCACTTGTCCCCTTATATGTCAGGATTGAAAAATACTCCACAGTATTCTCATGCATACCAATATTTCTTTTTATATAACTTTATATTACTTTTTAAGTAATTAATGGGGGGTCTAGATCTACATCTGAGAACAATTACCGTTGGTTTTGAGTGTCAGCTTCTTTGGGTGAAATAAAGGAAAATAATTAATGACAAGTTAAAAACAGCCAATTTACTGATGACAAATGACAAATACCATAAAATGACAAAGTTGGTAAGGGCTGGAAGAATTTTAATTTTGAAGATGACATTTAACTCAATCAGTGAAGATTTCAAAAACTATCAAAGAAAAAAATTCATAAAAAATTTTAATAATTGTTTTTCAGTTGATGTATGCATTCATCTTTCAATCGATTATAAATATAAAAGTTTGACATTTGAAAAAAGCAAATACAAATAAGCAAATGAGGTTTTTTTCTAATTACTGAATTATTAGGTACAGTTGTATTCCTCAGTTCTCATAAATTAGAGTCCACTCTCAGATGTGCCTTTCACTTGTGACTTTTCCAATAAGTGGCTATACAGATAAAGTTTAATATTTACTGGCAAATACCATATTGCAAAGAATTCTGAATACCTAAGTGCAAACCAATTGATTACAATACAATAATTAGTTAGGTCTTGAAAGAACCCACTGAAACTCATGAAATCCTTCATAACGCTACTTATGTAACTCTCTAGTATCAAGCCAGTCATACGTGGCATCCAAAATTTTGTCAAAATTTTCTCCTCCATTTCCACTTTAAAAGTAAATAAATTAATAAATTAACATAAATACTTGAGTGCTTCATATGAGCCAGAGTCTGTGCTATGCCTGGGGATACAGCTGAGAATGATAGCCCGTAGCACTTTTTCTAGAAGAGATTGGAGTCTAATGAAGTATTTTCCCAAATTTCCCAATCATAAGCACCATCTGGGGACCCTCATTTAAAAAAAAAGAAAAAAGCCACAAATTCAAAGGCATAGATTGAGAATGTCCTATATTGGGCCTAAGAACTTAAACTTTTAAATGAGATTGCCAGCTAATTGTTATGACCAAACAAGAAGAGGAAATACTGTTCTAGCACAGTTTTCTCAACCCTGGTTGCACATTAGAAACTATGGGAGAACTTTAAAAAAAAAAAAAAATCCTGATGCTACTTACCTCAGAATTTACAGGGGCAGGGCCCAGGTATCATATTTTTAGAGAGCATTCCTCATGATTCCAATATGCAGGCAGCAGTGAGAACAACCTTCAAGTGTTAATGCCAATTATTCTATTTGCCATACAATCTCATCCTTCTCTGCTGCCAGAGAGCAGTGGAAATATTGAGGAATTAAGTCACTGTAGAATTATAATTTTTTAAATTTTATTTATTTATTTGAGAGAGAATGAAAGAGAGAGAGCACGAAATGGGGGAGGGCCAGTGGGAGGAGCAAACCCCCCACTGAGCAGGGTGCCCAATGCGGGACTCAATCCTGGGACTCTAGGATCACGACCTGAGCCAAAGGCAGTTGCTTAACGAACTGAAACACCCAGGCACCCCAGAATTATAAATGTTTGAGAATCATTGCCCAAAATACAAAATTCATTCGTTTGTTCATCATTCATTCATTCATTCATCCATTAAATAATGAATGCAAAAGCCTGAGATCCAGAGGCCCACGATACCTACAGCTTAGAATAGGTCCCAAAATCCAGTATTTTCCATGGAAGTTGTGCTATGTATACATAAGGCACTCTTGTGTAATTTATAATTACATGTAATTTATAATTCATGATTGATACTAGAAACAGTATCAGTAAATTTTGTATACAGCTAAAACAAAAGTATAAGTTTCAATATTGGACAATTGCAGTGCCCACAGATCAAAAGGGTGTTCAAGACTATAAACTCTGGAAGAATACCTAACTACGTGTAATAAATCAATACACATATAGAAAGATAAAGACATATAAACTGTATATGTGAATTATATATCAATTTACATTTAAGCCTACATTTTCCATGTTTTTGTGATGTTCCCAGCCTTTCTCAACTGGACTTCTGAAAAATTAAGTCCTATGGAAAATGTTATGAGGGACAATTGTCTTAATTCTCCCAAAGAAGAGACATAGCTCTACCATTTAGAATGCATAAAAGAAAAGTTTATTCATTACCTATAATGAATGCCTTAGGACGTAGGGCCCTTGGGTTTAAGGCATGCTTGTAGTTCTGAAATGGTTTTGTCCAAAACTGTGCTGTGACTTCAGATTTCCAATTAATCTTTTAAAATGTTCTCTGTGAACTTTATTATTGCTTTGAGTAATGGGGAGGGGGAACTAAGCTATTCAGTTTTCCAAGATGAAATCTGAATTTGTTAGTGTAGGTTATTTGCTACAATAATAGACCCCAAAATGGATAATGGTCCAAAAACAATAGAAGTTTGTATCTTCACTATGTGAACAAACAGGTTATTGGTGTGGCCCTTATCCATGAAGTTATTCAAGACCCAAATTAAACATGGGCTTGCAGGGTCTCCTTGGGGGTCATCTCCATTCAACTGAGCATAAATGGGATGAGAATATGTAAGATATGCATGAAACATTTTATAGGCCAGACATGAGCGTGTCATACATCACTTTGAGTCACATCCTGTTGGCTAGAGCTCACTCTTATGGCTATGCCTCTTACTGCAGCAGGTAGTGGGTAATACAGTCTAGTTGTGTGCCCAGAAGAAGAAACGAGTTTTCATGGGTAGCTAACAATCTGTGCTACATTCACCCTATTCACACTAGTGATGACAATTACTAGGGTTTAGGTAAAGATAATAATTGAGAAGTCTGGTCTACGTTTGCTTGAATCAATTGTGCTAATATAATGTTAATCACATACTAAATGTCTTTTATACATACATGTTCACAACTTATAAACTAATACCACTAATTGGGAAATGTAGTGAAAGCTTTTTAATAAAGCATATTATATGTGAACTAATTTTGAAATGATTATTTTCATTTACTATTGTTAATTACATTAAAGATATGAAAATAGCTTTGGGAGTACGGAGACATATGTCCCTGAATCAAAACATGACTCAAGAGCAAAACCTGTTTTGTAATGAGATAAAAGAATATGAACTAGACTATATAAATTCAAAACATAAGTCACAGTTACATGTTTTCTATATCAGTTAAAACACACATATACACACATTTTTCTTTAAGAGTGAAAATTAAAACACAGAAGGACTATGATCACTCCAGTCAGAGAACCTTGTTGTACTATACCCAGCAGAAGGCATTCCTCAACCATTTAGTTCTACTAATTACTGTAATCGTATGTATGAGCTCCATTCAGGTGTTGATGTTCAGGCCTAATTTCCATTTCCATTTCTGCCATGCTTGGTCTCCATTTTAAGTCAGTCTGTCTGTACTCAACTCCCTAAATTTCCAGATGAAGTTTCAGGAACTCTCAAGTTCCAACCTATTATTTATATAGAAAATCACCATCCAGCTTGTCCTCATCTTCTCTGAATGTAACTTCATCCCTGCCTCTCACCTGATTCTCACAGTTCCCAGAGGCAATGTCCCAAACATTCCCATCACATTTCATTTTGGTTGAGGTTCCTCATCCTGCATTAAAATAGGTCCCTCCCTCTTCCCTGCTGCACTACTAAAATGTCCTTTAGTCCTGAGTTGTCCTCTCTTTGTACTCCGACGGAAATAGCTGAAGTTTCCTCCCAGGGCCAGTTAAAATGTTCTTCCTTTCTCAGCTGCCTGCATTAGAACGTCTCATTTAATTTTGGCTGCATCCACGAATTCTAAAAATAGTGCTCTTACTTAACACCCCATTAAGTAAATTCCCTTAGACACATACTCTCTTTAAATTAAAACAGGTATATTTAAGTCAGAGAAAAACTCATTCATTCTGCTCACACTATCATATTGTTCACACAAACCTGTCAACCCTGCCATCTCTCACTTCCATCAGAAACTTTGCCTCAGTGGTTCCAGTCAGATAAATCCCTGAATCTCTTATTTTAGAGGTGGGTTCTAAACCACTGTATGCTATTTGAAACACTACACAAGATCATGTGTGTATGTACGAAATAAATGTATCTGTATAAGAGCACAGGAAGTCAGGGTTGACTGAAAACAGGAATTCTGTGATTCCGGAAGTCACTTTTGAATTGACATAAAAATATTACTACTCCACCCTTGAACCTGGCCTCAGGATTTCTTCTTCCAGAGCATTTCACGACAAAGTCATTCATTCTGTAATACAACAAGCCATACCCTGAGAATTCCCAAAGCCAGGTAGACAGCTGTGCTTTTCCTCACCCCAGGGGCTGAATTTGGAAGAGTAGTAGTGATGCCCCCTCTTGATCCTCTAAAACCTTTCAAAATCTTCCCTATGACTGGTGGTGACCTTACTGGCCTGCAATTTTGTAGTGTTACTGGTTCCTTATACTGCCATGTTCCATTCTTGAGGGATACGGCCTATATAAAGTCAGCTTTTGAAAATGTCAACAAAGGCTTTGCTCTGTTCAGCTTCGTTTCTCCTCTGCTCTCATTTCTTGGGAGGCACTGCGAGTGCCCTCTTGGCACCTTGTCGATTTCCTGAGCAGCTAACCTTTCAATAATGATATTAATGCTGCCTTGTGGTTATCTGTGCATTTCTCGGTTCATCATTTTCAACCCTTGCTTGCTGAGATTCATTTACGTTGTTGTATTCTTAAGATTCTGGAATTTAATTGAGTGAAACCTACCTAGGACCCAGAGCCAGAATTTCTAGCTAATAAGGGAGAAACAGTCTTAATAGGTGGGTATTTCTTTTGTCATTGATTGAATTTCCAATAGCTATACCTTGAATCTCACTGAGGAAAAGAGAAACAGATAATTGTGAACTTTCTTCTCTTGTTTAACGTTTTTTATTTCAAAATTCTCCCTATCGCTCTTGGGAGGAAGCAACTTTTCAGCTAAGGTCAGTATTCTGAGACTGTAGCATGGACAGCTCTGGGAATCTGTGTTGGTGTGGCCTGCCACCCCCCTGGAAGGCTGGCAGATGAACCAACTGAGAGCCAAGGCTATGGAGCCAGACCATGCAGTTGCACATACCACCTCTGTCATACCTTAACTGTGTCCATGGACAATTTGTTGAAAAACCAGTTTTCTAATATATAAGATGATAATGTTACCTATTTTATTGGGTTCAAATGAGAAAATGCTTTAGCTATTGTCGTTTTTCTTCTTTATCTTTCTGAAAGCATATTTTCACTACTTAATATTCTTTTTTTATTAACATATAATGTTTTGTTTGTTTCACGGGTACAGGTCTGTGAATCATCAGGCTTACATAATTCATGGCACTCACCATAGCACATGCCCTCCCCAGTGTCCATAACCCAGCCACCCTATCCCTCCCCTGACCACCCACCAGCAGCCCTCAGTTTGTTACCTGAGATTAAGAGTGTCTTATGGTTTATCTCCCTCCCCAGTCCCATCTTGTTTCACTTTCTCCCTCCCTTCCCCCCATAACCCCTGACCTAACTCTCAAATTCCTCATGTCAGAGAGATTATATGATAATTGTCTTTCTCTTGTTGACTTATTTCACTTAGCATAATACCCTCTAGTTCCATCCACGTCGTTGGGGTTTTGATGGCTGCATACTATTCCATTGTATATATATACACCTCTTCTTCTTTATCCATTCATCTGTTATTGGACATCTAGGTTATTTCCATAGTTTGGCTATTGTGGACATTGCTGCTATAAACATTTGGGTGCACAAGCCCCATTGGATCACTACGTTTGTATCTTTAGGGTAAATACCTAGTAGTGTGATTGCTGGGTCATAGGGTAGCTCTATTTTCAACTTTTTGAGGAAACTCCATACTGTTTTCCAGAGTGGCTGCACCAGCCTGCATTTCCACCAACAGTGTAGGAGGGTTCCCCTTTCTCTGCATCCTCTTCAACATCTGTCATTTACTGACTTGTTAATTTTAGCCAGTCTGACTGGTGTGAGGCAGTATCTCATTGTGATTTTGATTTGTATTTCCTTGAATCAGAGTGATGTTGAGCAATTTTTCATGTGTCTGTTGGCCATTTGGATGTCTTCTTTGCCAAAACGTCAGTTGATGTCTTCTGCCCATTTCTTGATTGGATTATTTGTTCTTTGGGTGTTGAGTTTGATAAGTTCTCTATAAATTTTGGATACTAGCCCTTTATCTGATATGTCATTTGCAAATATCTTCTCCCATTCTGTTGGTTGTCTTTTGGTTTTGTTGGCTGTTTCCTTTGCTGTGCAAAAGCTTTTGATCTTGATGGAAGTCCCAGTAGTTCATTTTTGTCCTTGCTTCCTTTACCTTTGGCAATGTTTCTAGGAAGAAGTTGCTGAGGCTGACTGTGTTCTCCTCAAGGATTTTGATGGATTCCTGTTTCACATTGAGATCTTTCATCCATTTTGAGTCTATTTTTGTGTGTGGTGTAAGGAAATGGTCCAGTTTCATTCTTCTGCATGTGGCTGTCCAATTTTCCCAACACCATTTGTTGAAGAGACTGTCTTTTTTCCATTGGACATTCTTTCCTGCTTTGTTGAAGATTAGTTGACCATAGAGTTGAGGGTCTATTTTGTTCCATTGATCTATGTGTCTGTTTTTGTGCCAGTACCATATCATCTTAATGATGACAGCTTTGTAATAGAGCTTGAAGTCTGAAATTGTGATGCCACCAACTTTGGTTTTCCTTTTCAACATTCCTCTGGCTACTTGGGGTCTTTTCTTTTTCCATATAAATTTTAGGATTATTTGTTCCATTTCTTTGAAAAAAGTTGGTGGCATTTTGATAGGGATTGCATTAAATGTGTAGATTGCTCTAGGTAGCATAGACATTTTCACAATATTTGTTCTTCCAATCCATGAGCATGGAACCTTTTTCCATTTCTTTGCATCTTCCTCAATTTCTTTCATGAGTACTTTATAGTTTTCTGAGTACAGATTCTTTGCCTCTTTGGTTAGGGTTATTCCTAGTTATGTTACATTTTTGGGTGCAATTGTAAATGGGATTGACTCCATAATTTCTCTATGTTTTGTCTTGTTGTTCATGTGTAGAAAGGCAACTGGTTTCCATGCATTGATCTTATATCCTGACACTTTACTGAATTTCTGTAGGAGTTCTACCAGTTCTGGAGTGGAGTCTTTTGGGTTTTCCACATAAAGTAGCATATCATCTGCAAAGAGTGAAAGCTTGACTTCTTTTTTGCCAATGCAGATGCCTTTAATTTCTTTTTGTTGTCTGATTGCTGAGGCTAGGACTTCTAGTAATATGTTGAATAGCAATGGTGATAGCGGATATCTCTGCCATGTTCCTGACATTAGGGGAAAAGAGCTCAGGTTTTCTGCATTGAGAATGATATTCGCTGTGGGTTTTTTCATAGATGGCTTTTTGATATTGAGGTATGTACCCTCTATTCCTACACTGTGAAGAGTTTTGATCAAGAAAGTGTGCTGTACTTTGTCAAATACTTTTTCTGCATCTATTGAAATTATCCTATGGTTTCTGTTCCTTCTTTTATTAACGAATTGTATCACATTGATTTGCAGATGTTGAACCAAACTTGCAGCCGAGGAATAAATCCCACTTAGTCGTGGTGAATAATCCTTTTAATGTACTGTTGGATCCTATTGGCTAGTATTTTGGTGAGAATTTTCGCATCTGTGTTCATCAGGGATATTGGTCTGTAATTCTCTTTTTTGATGGGATCCTTGTCTGGTTTTGGGATCGAGGTGATGCTGGCTTCATAAAATGAGTTCATAAGTTTTCCTTCCACTTCTATTTTTCAGAACAGTTTCAGGAGAACAGGTATTAATTCTTCTTTAAGTGTTTTGTAGTATTCCCCTGGGAAGCCATCTGACCCCGGGCTCTTGTTTGTTGGGAGATTTCTGATTACTGTTTCAATTTCCTTATTGGTTATGGGTCAGGTTTTCTATTTCTTCCTGGTTCAGTTTTGGTAGTTTATATGTCTCTACAAATGCATCCATTTCTTCCAGACTGTCTAATTTGCTGGCGTATAGTTGCTCTTAATAGGTTCTTATAATTGCATTTCTTTGGTGTTGGTTGTGATCTCTCCTCTTTCATTCATGATTTTATTTACTTGGGTCCTTTCTCTTTTCTTTTTGGTAAGTCTGGCCAGAGATTTATCAATCTTATTAATTCTTTCAAAGAACCAGCTCCTATTTTCATTGATCTGTTCTTCTGTTCTTTTGGTTTCTACTTCATTGATTTCTGCTCTGATCTTTATTATTTCTCTTCTCCTTTTGGGTTTAGGTTTTATCTGCTGTTCTTTATCCAGCTTCTTTAGGTGTAGGGTTAGGTTGTGTACTTGAGACCTTTCTTGTTTCTTGAGAAATGTTTGTATTGCTATATACTTTCCTCTCAGGACCACCTTTGCTATGTCCCAAAGAGTTTGAACAGTTGTGTTTTCATTTTCATTTGTTTCCATGAATATTTTTTAATTCTTCTTTAATTTCCTGGTTGATCCATTCATTCTTTAGTAGGATGCTCTTTAGCCTCCATGTACTTCAGTTCTTTCCAACTTTCCTCTTGTGGTTGAGTTCTAGTTTCAAAGCATTGTGGTCTGAGAATATGTAGGAAATGATCCCAATGTTTTGGTACTGGTTGAGACCTGATTTGTGACCCAGGATGTGATCTATTCTGGAGAATGTTCCATGTGCACTAGAGAAGAATGTGCATTCTGTTGCTTTGGGATGAGATGTTCTGAATATATATTCTGAATATAAGAGTCACACCCTTGATCTGGTCATCACTGTCATTAAAGCCTTTATTTCCTTGTTGATCTTTTGCTTAGATGATCTGTCCATTTCAGTGAGGGTGTTGTTAAAGTCCCCTACTACTATTATATTATTGTTGATGTGGTTTTGTTGTTGTTGTTGTTATTGTTATTAATTAGTTTATATAATTGGCTGTTCCCATGTTAGGGGCATAGATATTTAAAACTGTTAGATCTTCTTATTGGACAGACCCTTTAATTATGATATAGTGTCCTTCCTCATCTCTTATTATAGTCTTTGGCTTAAAATCTAATTGATCTGATATAAGGATTGCCACCCCAGCTTTCTTCTGATGTCCATTAGCATGGTAAATTGTTTTCCACCCCCTCACTTTAAATCTGGAGGTATCTTTGGGTCAAAAATGAGTTTCTTGCAGACAGCATATTGGTGGGTCTTTTTTTTTATCCATTCTGATACGCTGTGTCTTTTGATTGAGGCATATAGCCCATTTACATTCAGGGTAACTATTGAAAGATATGAATTTAGTGCCGTTGTATTGCGTGTAAGGTGACTGTTACTGTATATTGTCTCTGTTCCTTTCTGGTCTATTACTTTTAGGCTCTCCCTTTGCTTAGAGGACCCCTTTGAATATTTCCTGTAGGACGTTTGCAAATTCTTTTTGTTTTGCAGATCTCTTTTTTGTTTGACCTAGAAGCTTTTTATCTCTCCTTCTATATTCAATGACAGCCTAGGTGAATATAGTATTCTTGGCTGCATATTTTTCTCTTTTAGTGCTCTATATGTCATGCCAGTCCTTTCTGGCCTGCCAGGTCTCTGTGGATAGGTCTACTGCCAATCTAATATTTCTACCATTGTATGTTACAGACCTCTTGTCCCAAGCTGCTTTCAGGACTTTCTCTATGTCACTGAGACTTGTAATTTTTACTCTTAGATGATGGGGTGTTGACCTATTTTTATTGATTTTGAGGGAGTTCTCTGTGCCTCCTGGATTTTGATGCTTGTTCCCCTGGCCAAATTAGGGAAATTCTCTGATACTTGTTCCAATATACCTTGTGCCCCTCTCTCTCTCCTTCTTCTTCTTCTAGGATCCCAATTATTCTAATATTGTTTCATCTTATGGTATAATTTATCTCTCAAATTCTACCCCCATGATCCAGTAGTTATTTATCTCTCTTTTTCTCAGCTTCTCTATTCTCCATCATTTGGTCTTCTATGTCAGTAATTCTCTCTTCTGCCTCATTTATCCTAGCAGTAAGAGCCTCCATTTTTTATTGCATCTCATTAATAGCTTTTTTAATTTCAACTTGGTTAGATTTTAGCTCTTTTATTTCTCCAGAAAGGGATTTTATTTCTCCAGAAAGGGATTCTCTAGTATCTCCCATGCTTTTTTTGAGGCCAGCTAGCACCTTGTTAATCATCATTCTGAACTCTAGTTCTGACATCTTACTAATGTCTGTATTGATTGGGTCCCTAGCCATTGGTACTGCCTCTTGTTCTTTTATTTTGAGGTGAATTTTTCCGCCTTGTCATTTTACCTGGATAAGAATAGATGAAGAGAGAGGGGCGCCTGGGTAGCTTAGTGGATTAAAGCCTCTGCCTTCAGCTCAGGTCATGATCCCAGGGTCCTGGGATCGAGCCCCGCATCGGGCTCTCTGCTCAGCAGGGAGCCTGCTTCCTCCTCTCTCTCTGCCTGCCTCTCTGCCTACTCGTGATCTCTCTGTGTCAAATAAATAAATAAAAATCTAAAAAAAAAAAAAAAAAAAAAAAACAGATGAAGAGAGAACAAAATACTAAAAGTATAACAACAAACCCAGAAAAATATACACTAACCAAAGTGGAAGAGACCTGAAACTGAGGCAGGAGAAAGGAGAAAATATATATATAATTTATAATATTTATTTATATTTTATATTTATTTATTTATCTATATTTTTATTATACACACACACACATATTAGACTGGTGAATAGAACAGAGCCACACACTTGATTTTGGGTGTATTTTGGTCTGTTAGAAGAAACTGCCTCCCAAAATTTTAAAGAAAGAAAAATTTATATATATACAAAAATAAGGGTAAACACAATGAAGGGATGCAATATAACCATAAAGATGGAAATTTAAAAAGATTCTAAAAAAGGAATTGATAGGTTAAGAAATTGGTTTAAAAAAGAAAAAAAATGGAGGAAAGGATGTGATCAGGCTGAGACTAAAACAAATTCACTCACTAGATTTAGGGTATATTTTGATCTGTTAGAAGAAACTGTAGTCCAAAATTTTAAAGAAAGAAAAGCTTATATGTATACAAAAAACAAGGCTAAATACAATGAAAGGACAGAACATGACTACAACAATGAAAATTTAAAAAGATTTTTTAAAAAAATGTATTGATAAGATAAAATAGTTTTAAAAAGGTTAAAATAAGAAAAAGGAAAATAAATAAAATAGAATAAGAAAAAAATAAAATTTAAAAAATTTAACTTTGAAAAAATAATCATGGGGAAAAAGCCATGAATTCTGTGTTGCATTCCCCTGTGGTGCTCTGGAGTTCTGCAATCCTCATTGATTGGTGAACTTGGTCTTGGCTGGATGTTCTTAATGATCTTCTGAGGGAGGGTCCTGTTGCAGTGATTCTCAAATGTCTTTGCCTGAAGCGGACTTGCCCCACTCTTGCCAGGGGCTGGGCTTTTGCTCTCTGTAGCTTTTGTTCCCTGAACAATTTCAGTACAGCTTTGTAGGACGGGAACAAAAATTGCAGCCTCCCAATCTCCAGCCCCCATAGTAGCTGAGAGCTTGGGGCGCCTCTTCTCAGTGCGCCCTCAGAGGAAAGCAGTCAATCCCTCCTGTCTCCCTGGTCTCCACCTGCACTCCATGCTCACCTGGCCTGTGACTGAGCATTTCTATCTCTGGTGCATGTCCCCGTTTGGAGTCTCCAAACCCAGCAGATTCCTGCAATGTGCTCCCATGCAGCTCCTCCCAGAGGAGAAAGGAGGGGTTTCTCCCCAGACCTGCCACTTGTGGGGTCCCTGCTCAAAGAGCAGTGGCCCAGCTATGCCACAGATCTTGGTTTAAGGTAATCCCAAACTGAGAGCCCATTCCTTGGCTCCATCCCTGCAGCCAGCTTCCCTGCTCCGATACCTGGGAGCTCTGCCACACTCAAGCACCCCTGGTCTTTCTGTGACCCTGCAGGTCCTGAGAGCACACTGTCTCCGCGAGGGCTCCCCCCACCCCTACCCCACTTAGCCTCTGGAGTGATGTCCCTCAGTTGGGTTCTGATTTTGTGCTCTGCTGCTCTACCACTTTCCAGGAGCCGGCCCCTCCTCCTGAGGTCCATCTTTCCATATATTGTCTCAGATTCACTTCACACATCACTTCCTTCCTTCCAGAAAGTGGTCACTTTTCTGTTCCTAGAGTTGCTGCTATTCTTCTCGTCAGTCTCCTGTTGAGTTTACAAACTGTGTTCCGAATGATTTGATAACTATCCAGCTGAACTCCTGGGACCAGATGAACTTTAAGTCTCCTCCTCCGCCATCTTGCTCAACAACAGACTACTTAATATTCTTAATGCTGAAGTTTATTTATTGAGTTGGATGTTTCTAAAGGCGTGTCCCTCCATTTGATTGTATTACTACAGACTTTGCTTATAATATCTCAGATGGATAATTTCTTCTTGTCATAAAGATCTAGGAGATAAGTGGATTGTTTGACTATGGATCTGTCACTATCTATAAAGAGGGACCAGGGAATTTTAATCCTAGATCACTGCCTTCGTTGAGAACTCTGTATCCCTTCCTGGTTCTGTCTTGCAACAGGGATTCTGTCTGCCATTTCCATTAGGTAGATGCGGATCAGAAACAATATGGATAAAAACACAGCTGAGTATTGGGTTATTTAATTATCCCAGACCCTTCTTGGTGTTTCTTCTTCCTATAGCTCATTCACAAATCTTAGGCATATAATTTAAATGCCAGCCATTCAACCACACAACAATCATTTGTTAGTGAATACAATGGCAAAGAAGGGGAACACTCATCAGAGGCACATCCCAGGGATCATGCCAGGAAAAAAGTCAAGTAGGAGAGCCCTGGATCTGTAGAGCATTTGTGGGCATCCATATAGTTAGGTAGCTTTTCTTCTCTATGCCCAATGAGCTCAGCCAATGACTCAACTCAGCAATTATCCTTTTCACTCTAAAGACTAGGGAAGGATATTTTCAAAATTAACAGTAAAAAGGTTGCCCCTGCCCTTCCTTCAATAGAGAAAAGGAAGAATTCATCCCATCACATCTTTTTTGCTTTCTTAATTCACAGGAGAAAATCGTTTTTCTCATTTCTATCCCCATTCTTTCTGGGACACTGTTGCTATATCACTTGGCTTCTTTCTGTCTCAGGTTTCTCATTTGCAAGTAGAGATAATGATGTCTAACATCTACCTCTTCACTGAGATAGCCTTGCAATTAATAGGGGTGTCAGGACAATGTTACATGGAGAACACTAGAGAAAGATTCTACAAGAGAAATCCATGTATCATTTTTATTAATCACATGAAACTGAGTTGCCAGAAATCTTAGAGTAAGATTCATTTTGTATCCAGCTGCTGGATCTGTACACTTTGTAGGGTAGTCTGGATTATCTTCTTCCAACTCAAGTTGAAAAGTGTCACAGTTCCTTAAATGGCATGGAGAACAACATACTCCTCTTCCGAAAGGCTTAATATTACCTTGACCAGCAAGAAGAAAAGAGCATGCAAGTCCCACAGAATGATTAGAACTCTTTAATCTTGGAGGGATGGTCTTTGTATCAATTATATTTTAAGCCTTGTGTGTGATGAACTGTATTCTCAGTCACTAAACCCTCATTTACTGCTTTAACAATCTGCAGAAAGTTAGTGAAAAGCAATGCCTGGTTCATAGATGAAATAGTGTTAGAGCATTGATGATGTCTGGCTTCTTTTCTTTGGGGAGGGAAATCCCCTTCTAAATTCTTAAAATAGCAGTTGGCTTTCATTAAGTCTATTCAGAGTTAAGGGTCTGAGGATCTTGAATGACCCTTTCTTTGGGAATGGGGCACATTTTAATAGGCTTTTTCCTGTCTGAAGTTTCTGAAAGATTTAGCCGGTGGCAGTCTCCTGAATTGCTGGGATTTGTAAAGGAAAGGATTGATTACATGCTTCTAATTCTTTCTTTCTTTAATTTTTTTTTTCCCATTTCATATAAAGAAGGAGAAAGATGTTCTTGGTCTCCCTCTATTGAGATATAGTTGGCCTTAAGGGCAGATATTTTAGCATTGAACTTTTATTAACCTCTTCTGAGTTTGATAAAGTTTCTTCTTGGCTGCTTCCTAAATATGAGGCTAAAGAACAGTTATTTGCCAAGCTTGTTTCCTAGCACTGCAAGCAGTAAACAGAAAACAAAGTTTACTTTGTGTGTGTGTGTTTCTTTCTCAGTTGAAATGCATCTGAAGTCTCTATCTGAAAAGGTAAATTTAATACAGACCTTAACATATGCTGTTCACTCTGATGGAAACATCCACCCCTGCCCTACCTTCTTTCCTGTCTTCCCATCATTGTTCCTTCTCTCCCTTCCTCTAGCATCAATTTTCTCCTGGCTAATTTATACTCCTTCCTCCAGAAAGCCCTCTTAAATAGTCCCACAGAATACCCAGCTCTTGCTTATCTCAGGGTAGATAGCACTCTATGAAAATTAGTCATGTATTTGCATGTATCCCCTGCTACACCTTAAGCTTAACCAGGACAGGGGCTATGGGTTTTGTACCCTTATATTCCCTTATACTTAGCACAGTGACTGGGTCCTAATAAAAATTCAATTAATATTTGTCAAATGTATGAATTAACTAATAGCATTTGAAGGAATATAAAAGCGTTATTAATGTTTCTTTGTGCCAGGTATTGAGCTCAATGTTTCATAAGCATTAGCTTAATAAATACTTATAACTCTATATGCTATCTTTTTTAAGCAGATAAAGACAGAAAGGCTTAAAGAGATTAAGCAATTGTGATACAGATGGTAAGTGACAGACTAAGGTTATTACCCATATTTTGCAGTTAACTAGATCCATAGTTACCTAAAACATAGGGATGTTTAGTTATTTAGTCCCACAGACAGGGAGCAGCTCTGATTAAATAACAAAGCAGTATTTGTTAGATTACCTTACCAAGGAAGGCATATATTATAGAATTCATAGCAGAATTTAAAAGGTAGTTTTCACTTAATATTGAAAAATTCAGTGGCATTTAGTAATATGAAAGTACTTTTTTTCTTCTTCTTCTTTTTTTTTCCCCTCAAGATTGCTGTTCTACAAGTCGCTTACCTAGCTGTTTTGTGCTGTAATTCTTTGTATGCTAGTCACTAAAGCCTGTCCAAAAACACAGTGAAGACAGTGAGAAAAAAAGATATGATCAGTTGTTTGACTGCTCTGATTTTCTAATTTACTCAGGTGAAAAGTTAGCCAAACAAACTGATTTTGCAATGTAGACATAGCCCAAGACTATCTGATGATTCTTTAGAAAAAAATATAATCCCCTGAAATTCTAATGATTTCTAGTCACTACTGACTATGTAGATTTGAACCAATACCTGCTTTTTCTGAATTGATTGATTTTCCTTCTCACAGGCAACATTTTTATTTTCTAACCTGCAGCATTTCTGTGCCTGACTAGAATATTTTTGCATTTGATTAATGCTTTCATTTGACTTTCAATGAGGTCTCAAAACAGTTTGGCTTGTCACAGTCAAATTATTTAAATATCCTCTGAAAAGAGTATGTGGGAACTAAAATCAGATTCATGTGAACCTGAAAAACCAGTGGTGACATTCCCTGAACTTGTTATATTTTTATGTCTAAATTAATCATTTCACAATTTTGCTTTATGTTGATGATCAGTTTCTTAAATACAGTGATTATTTGATGCCTTAATGGAAAATTTTTAATTTTTAGCTGACCCAGAAGTTACTCTCTGGCAAGGATTTATGTTTTTGTTTTTGTTTTTGTTTTTAATATTCTTTGTGGTTTCAGCAGCACAAATGTATTATGACTTCTATTTATATATATTTTTTCAAAGTTCCTTTGGTTTCTTTAATACAAATATCTAAGCCATTCTTTTCATTTCCCAGCTACTTTTCACTCTTAATTGACTGGAATTATCACAACCATGTTTTCAAATATGGTCAACATTTTCTGTCTCTCTGTTCAGCTTATGCCATGTGAAAGAAAACACACATAAAATCATATATACCGTAAGATCTCATTTATATACAATTTTAGAAAATGCAAAGTATCTCTAGCATCAAAATTCAGATCAGTGGTTTCCTAGGGCTGGGCTAAGAGAGGAATGAATTGCAAAGGGAGTTAGGAATCTTGTTGGGGTGACAGAAATACTTTGTATCTCGATTCCACAGAGGTATATGTCTGTTAAAAATCATTGAATTGTCATCTTTAAATAGATGACTTCTTTCTTCTAATGTGGATACAAGTAAATTGTCTAATATAAGTGGTAACTAAAAAAGTGAAAACTTTAAAAAAAGTATGTAAAGTAGTATGATTTGGCACCTTTCTGTCATAAACCAAAGGTATTGTCCTTTTAAAAACCTTAAAAGGGAGAAGTTGTCGTTTGACAATTAACCTCATTGAGGATATCAAAACCAATTCCAATTCCACCTAATGGAGAAGAATCAACATAACTGAATTGGAAGAAAAGGTTTACTCAGATGACATTACTGAATACAAATCTATATCGTACTGAGGTCAAGTTAGCTGTCTACAAATGTTAGCATTTAGTCAAAGGACCCTAGACATTTATAGGAAAGGAGATGAGAAAGAATCTTTGAGACTCTACACTTACGCTCTATTCACTCTTGCTGGTTCTGGTCTTAATGCGTACAGTATTCAGTACTGGGATCTATTCCTCAGCCAGATGTGAAAGTGTGTACCTTGAATGGCAAAGAAAAGGCCAGGGTTGTTTATATATCATCAGAAAACTGGTGGGTTGGAGACATTAGACATCAAAAATTGCAAACTAGCGAGCACAACATCTGAACCAAAAAAAGCTACCGTAATATCACCAAGTTGATTAAAAGCAGTGTGCTGCTAGATATGCAGCATGAAACTGTGGATCATGAGGATGTAGCTATCTCCTAAATGTCGTTCACAGGAGGAAATCTATGGAATCTAATGAACATTGATGCTGTGACTCAGAAAAGATACAATGAATTAATTAATTTACAATCAAGATCACAGAAGTGAGATAGCATAAACAGCCCAACTCATGTGCCAGAAATACAAAATTAGATTCCCTCTTCAAAATGAAAATTGTAGAGCATCTCTATATACATCTCAACAGATGAAAAAGTGTGTGTCAAATAACTGGTCTGTGGAAAATGTTCCCCTTGCACTTTGATCAAAGGCCAGTTTAGCCCAAATTCTGAAAATTGGATCGGACAATCCAAATTTAGTTGGCAGAAGGAAATGAGCAATGTACAGCCTTTGACAATAAACAACACAGTGAAGGTATTTGTGATAAATTGAGTTTTTTTTTTCCTTGATGACTATAAATGATTCAGAAAGGCATAGATCAGCTGGTTTTCATTTGAGCAGTGACTTATTTTTCTAAATTTAGCTGGATACTAAGCCTTTGTACTTATTGTTAGGGCAAGGCAGTTTTAGCCATTTCAGAGAGCCACTTGTTTACTTATAAATGTTAAAATTTCTATAGAAAAGCTACCCAGTATATGTCATCTATATATATTCTTTTAATCTAGCAGACACATTTAACAAATAGTTTTTGCTGCAAAAACAAACAAGCACTGAAGGAAGGAAGATTCTCTTGCTCAATAATCTTTTACCTCCTTCGTTCAGATGTCTCAACAATTGAAGATTACAAATATCTTATATTTGTTTCTATTTTGCTTCATATTTTTCAGAATATCTTAAGGAAAATTATGTTTGTTTGTTTGTTCTCATAGGAGTGAGGACTATGGAGAGTATACTCTAGGTGAAAGAAACCAAAAAAAAGCAAATAAATTAACTAAATTTAAAATTTTATTTTAAGCATTTGATGAATAAAGTGCTGTTAAAGTCATAGATTAATCGCATGCTCATACAATCAGGAAGTTTACAAAACTTTATACATAAGAAGTTTCCACTTTGGAGGTAAACCCTCAGAACTGGAATTTGTTACAAAAGAAAACCGTTGAGACTTCTAGAACTGAAGCTCCTCTCCCAAAAGTTTGGCTTGGCTTGTCCACACTAGTTTTCAGTATCATTTCTTATAAAAGAAGTTTCTCTAGGCTTTGGCCAACAATACAGCAACTAAGAACTGCTATGGCAGTTTTAAGAGTCATGGTAGTATCAAAGAGAATACATCCCAGGATGGCAAAAAGACTGTGTGCTCTCTCTCTCTCTCTTTTTTTTTTTTTTTTTAAGATTTTATTTGTTTATTTGGCAGAGAGAGAGATCACAAGTAGGCAGAGAGGCAGGCAGAGAGAGAGGGGGAAGCAGGCTCCCCGCAGAGCAGAGAGCCCGATGCAGGGCTCGATCCCAGGACCCTGAGATCATGACCTGAGCCAAAGGCAGAGGCTTAACCCACTGAGCCACCCAGGTGCCCCAAGACTGTGTGCTTTCAAGTCAGAAATATTAAGGCTTAATCCAAGCTCTGCTACTCCATAATGCTGAAATGGTTGACAAGTTATTTCTAAATAATTATTTTCTTCATTCATAAAATAGGAATGGTATCTACCTCATAGCAGTATCTGGCATATAGTAAACATTCAATAAATGTTAGTTCTTTGTCCCTTCACCTAAAATGGCTCCAGGATCATTTGAAACATACTTACATATATGTTATCAAAGTTCTAACTCTCCTATCTTTGCTGCAAATAAGGGTTGCAAAGAGAAATTCTAAGGAAAAATGCTTAGTAATTGTTTCTCTGCCTTCCCATTCTCCCACTCAACAAAAATTCTTCCTCCTGATGATAATGTGCTTTCTTTAATTCACTAATTATCCCGAGAAAGAAAAAGAGAGAAGAAGAAGAGGAAGAAGAAGAAAACATGCAGAAGGAATGGCACCGCAAAGAAAGTAGTAGCCCAAAGGTCAATATTAAAAACATACCTTCTAATAGTCAAAGCCTCTCAAGTAATCTCCCTCTCCTCTCCTCTCCTCTTCTGAGATGTAAGACCTTGCCTTAACTTAGGCACCTGAGATCTGGTTAGGTAAAAAGGAAATATTGGATCACCGAAAATAATTTATACATAGATAATTAAAAGTTGACACTATTCTACTTTTGTAATTTAAAAAAAAATCATAGCTTAGTTCTTCTGATTTATCTGGAAAAAAAGAAGAATGAGGGAGATGGTTCTCATATTTCAGGGTATTGTATTACTTTATTTTGACTCTTGGAAAATCTACCGTCATATCATAAGCACAGAATACCATTCTATACTTCCACATTGCCCTGAGACACATCTCTCAGGGATGTCTGTCTGTCTCTAGTCTTTCAAGTGGGATAACCACTAGAAATCTAGGAAAGTGCAAGAGCTATCCTTCTTGCTAGGAATTCTTATTTACTGTCTATCATATCTGCATGCTACCTGCAGCAGGCAGTTAATGCAAACTTTAAACTTCCTCAAAGCACCCATAACTCTGTGTGTACATTGTTGGCTGGAGAGTATGTGCTGTATTTCATTGTTAGCTAACAGGCAAGGGAAGGGGATGGACTGCAGACTCAGAACATCATTAGACAAATGTAAAGAAAAAAAAAAAAAAAAACCACACCTCTGGCAATGTTATAGAGAGTGGCTTAGTACAGGAGCATTTGCCATAGGTTGGGAGAAAGTTAAAACAGTCCAGGCCAGAAGTAATAAGAGTCTGAACTGAGATAGTAGCAATGAGAAAGTAACAGAATGTAAGGATTATAGACTATGGTAGAGATGAAATTGACGGGATCTGGTAACTAGTCCAAATCGAAAGTAAAGAAGAAAAAAGGATTGAAAAATACCAAGATTTCAGCCGGGGTGTCAGGGTAAATGGCGATACACGCAGCAAGATGCAAAGATTGAAACTGACTTCAACCACGTGTGTTTGAAACGCTAGTGAAGTAATCATCTTTACTTTATGGGAAATTGTGAGGAGTATGGGATAGGGCTTTTGGAAAATCCCTGAATGTTACTTTCCTTTAGACATGTTCTCTAATGTGCCTGTCCTCTTAGATCAGGCTAGGTATTTCCTTTCTGTTCTGTAAAGGCACTTGCTTCCTTCCTAACACTTATTTCTGTTTAATCAGAATTGCCTTTCTCATTTTGTCACCTCAGAGAGACTATAGGTTTAATGAGGGCGGTGCTTATGACCATTCTGCTTACCTTAGTACTATTACACTAAGCATAGATCCTAATAAATAATAAATGCTCAAAAACTTTTTTTTGAATGACTAGTCGTGCCTTGGAATCTTTCAAAGTTATGAAGCACTAATTGTTTATTTCAAAGAAGTGACAGCAATGGCTCTGGGATTAATTGACTTTATATATAGAGTCCCAACAGAAGCAGCAGTGGGAGGAACTGCTGATACAGGAGGAGAAACTTTTAGAGAAAGGAGAAAAGAATAGTCGCAAAGATAAAGGGAAAAGGGTGGAATTTTAGAAGTAACATGTCAGAAATGTCAGGTACCTCAAGAAGTCCAGGATGTCTAGGGAGAGAACAATGATACCAGCAGAGACCTTTGAAAAGTAATGGACAGGGAGAGCACGGGCAGAGCAAAAATAGAGGATGTCCATGATTATTTCAAAACTAAATAGAACAAGTTTAAGAAGAATGAGGAGGGCTTTGCAATGAGCCCAGTAACCACTGGATTCTTTAATTCAGTGTTTACCTAAAAGGATATGTTTCAGAATTCTAGTACCTCCTACTTTTAACGATACAGAAAATACATTAGAAGTTCTGTAATGATTGTTCAATTTCAATGACATATTCCACCACCTTCTTTGACAATTTACAACTTACTTATTAACATTCCAAAGGAAATAATATTCCTTGAGATACATTTTGAGATGTGCTGCTCTGATTCTGCGTCTAGAAACACATTTATATTCTCTAATTTTAAAGGTATAATAGTGGGTACTGTCCCTGTTTGTCAGAAATCTTCCTGATTCAGATGACTGTGGAGGTGATGTGTTTTTTGAGTTCCATTGAAGTGCATCTTATAGTGAGAACATTATACATTGACATTCCTTTATTCAACCAACACTTACTGTATACCTACTGTGTACCAGGTACTGTGCTCAGTGCTGACGATACAAGACTAAACAACATGGCAAAGGTTCCTCCTGCTCTTGTGAAGCATACAGATTAGATGTGCATGAGGGGTGAGGGGAGATAAGACAAATAAGCAAAATAATTTTGGATAATTAAAAATGTGCTATAAAATGTGTAGTTGTGATGAGCAAGTAAAAAATCCCTGCATTGGAATGAAGTATACATGACATGCATATATATCATACACAAACACACACACACACACACACAGAGGAAGAAGACCAGGGTGACTGACGCATACTGTATACTAGAGTGACAGAAGATAAAATCTCAGTTGAACAGGAACCAGTTCATATATGGCACATGGACCACTTGGGAGTTCAAATTCTATTTTGAATGTGATAGTAAGCCACTGAGATGTTCAAGCAGGAGAGAAACATGATCTGATTTATTTATTTATTCATTCAACAAATATTTATAGAGCATATACTATGCCAGCTCTCTGGCACTGGATATACTACGGTTACCAAAATAGATCCTGTCTTTATGAAGGTTATGTCTTAGTAAGTAAATGCTTTTAACATAGACTATACTAAATGTAATGTAGAGAATGAGCTAATATGGGGCAAGACTAGAAGCAGAGAGAGCAGTCAAGAGTCTGTGTTGGGTTCCAGGAGAGGAATGAAAGTGAACCAGGCTAGAATGCTTACAGTGGAGATGGAGAGAAGTCA
This sequence comes from Martes martes, assembly GCF_963455335.1. Lineage (NCBI taxonomy): Eukaryota > Metazoa > Chordata > Mammalia > Carnivora > Mustelidae > Martes > Martes martes. The sequence continues at coordinate 130,358,648 of NC_137891.1, read as the reverse complement.
GTAGCTTTGATATTTTTTATAGGTACAGTCTGCTAGGTTGTGGCTGGATACCTTTGAGAGATGATGGAAAAAGAAAACCTCAATATACACAGATGCCATTTTTTTGAGATGTTATTTGGAAAACAGCTTTCGGGAAACAGAAATCAAGAGATCTTTTGTGGCCATTTTAAATATGAGCAGCCTATTTAAGAAAAGACATTAAGAAGTCAGTTGCACGTGTTGTGATGAGCACTTGGTGTTAAACGCAGCTGATGAACCACTGAACACTACACCAAAAACTAGAGATGATTTATATGTTGGCTAACTGAATTTAAATAGAAAAAAGAAGTCTGTTGCAAATGAAAATCTAAAGCTCAGGAAAACATCAGTTCAACTATGAGTTAGATGCAGTTTTTATTCCATTTTACCGTTAAGGAAATAGAGGCACAGAGACATCAAGTAACTAGCCTCAGAGTTACTGACAGTGCTGGGATTTGAACCTAGACTGAACCGAGGCTGACTCCAGGACTGAGTCTTTACTACTTCATTGTGCTGCTTTTCTAAAGCCTTAGGGGGCATATGAGAGGCAGGGGAGTGAAGATAAATTTTTCAAGAGGTTTTGACGAGGGAAAGTGAGAATCTGGATTGTAACTAGAGGGGTCTGTGGGCCAGGGAAGGCTTTTAAAGATGGGTCCTACTAGAGCATTTGTGCATGCTGATGGAATAATCTGATAAGAGGAAAAAATTGATGTTGCAGGTTAGAAGCATCAAATTGTGTGAGCAAAGTCCTTGCACTTGGCTCAGGGCCTGGCAGCAGTCAGGACTCAGTATGAGTCTGCTGAATTACAATAAGTTTCTTAAACCTGGCAACTAAAAGAAGTGGGATTTAACCCCAATCTCTGAATCCTCTGTACTTCTCAGGCCACTAGACCGTGCTGTCTCATAGCCCTTAGTCTAGTCTAGTTCTCATCTAAAAGGTCATTTCCCTCTGGTTCTATGACTAGCCCCACTGTTTTAGATGCAGAAGCCCCTGATTCAATTTCTTGCTGGAATGGATTCTCCACAAATAAGGATAATCCTCCATTTCATGTTTACTCACTTGGTTGACTTCCTCTATTCCACACTCTTTCCACAACAGGCTTTGCAGTTTCTGTTTTCTGAGACATTCGAATAAATGTGAGTTGGTATTAAGACCAAGTACTTCCTGAAATGCATAATTTTCCCCCTTTATCATTTTTGAAACAAATGGATAAATTGCAAAGGAACGACATTAATGAGATGTTTAATTTGAGGTTTTAATTTTGCAAATGTTGGGAAGCATAATTAAGATTCAGGCAGTACATAAGGGTCTTCAGGAATACAAAAGAAACTATTTTGCATCTAGAATTTTGGGAACATTTTCTGCTCAAACACAAACCTCTTATAGCTGTGTTCCTTTGTTCCACAAGCACCCTGGGCACTGTGAAGAAACGGAACATGTAGTCCTCACAAAGGTGGCAAATAAATAATCAGCATGGCTGTTATTGTGACAATTAGCAGAAAACAATGTGCTGGGGAGGGGTTGAGGTGAAGGTGAAAGGGAGTGGGCACTGGTTTTATATTTCCTTTATTCTCAGAATTGCAGGGCGAGCTTCATTTTCATTCCAGATGATATCTCAGGTAATTAAAACAGTGAGGAGAAAAAGGAATAATGAATTAGAAGGGGATACAGATAGGATGATAAAGGTTTCTGGGAAAAGGTAAGTAAGGAAAGCATTTGAAAGCTTAAGGAAAAAAAAATCACATAATTATTTAAAACAAAAAACAAAAACAAAACCTTACACAGCCACAGTTTATCTATCAAAATGGAGGGAAAAAAGAAAGTGAGTTTAAATGGTAGAGAGAGAGCTACTGGTTTTCAAGTATCTGAAATGGCTATTTCATACCTAGAAAGAGAAATTAATTTCCCAGACAATCTCTATCTCTTAGACTATGTCTAAACACGTAAGTCAGTTTGGACAAAAAAGTAAGGTGAGTCAGGTAACAAATACTCATAAAATTGCTATTTCTACTTCTGTTGGAATAGTATTGTATTGTACACAGTAAAAACAGTAAAAATATACTGATTGATTTGTGAATTCATTTCGTTATTAGGTTGAACCATATGAAGTTGTCCTTCTTTGGTTAAAATGGTTGCAAATCAACAATATCATATAATTCAAGGTACTATCATTAAACTAGTGCAGAAAATTTCTCTTATGTTTGAAATCAATCAATATATATTTACCAAACATGGGGGTATAGATTCAGGACTGTAGCAGATGTAAATCAGTGAAAACAAAGATTCTGAATATGACAATTTATTTGGTTTGAAAGGTTTTGCAGACCTCAAGGGATGCTATTAGATGTTTAGAGTCTATCAAGTGAGAGAATGCATAACCAAGCTGGTCTAAAGTCAATAACACTTTATGCACAATTTTTTTTCTGTATTTTATTTATTATAGTAGTATTGCATATATTTGAAAAATAACAACATATGTATAAATAGTATATATGTACATATACACACGTATATATACATACACATGCGTGTAGTACATATATATTTAATCTTTAGACAAAGCTTAGTGCAAATTTAGATTGTTAAAAACTATACTAGACAGGCCTTTTAAAGTTACAAGTGGCAAGAAAAGCCACTCAAACTGGTCCAAGCAAAACAGAAAAAGATCTTCACTTACATAACTGAAAAGTTCAGCCGATGTGTTTTAAAACACAGCTAGGTCTAGGATTCCAAATGATATCATCAAAGCTTGGTCTTTCTCCATCTCTAGGCTTTTTCTCTTTTTAATTTTATTATTGTTCACTTGATTTTTATTCTCTACCTGGTGGCCACTGTTGCAGTGTGATGAGGTCTTCTACTTTCACATTACCAACACTGTCCTAGAATAAATATTCCTAAGCTTGGGGTGCCTGGGTGGCTCAGTGGGTTGAAGCCTCTGCTTTCAGCTCAGGTTGTGATCTCAAGGTCCTGGGATCGAGCCCCACATCGGGCTCTCCGCTCAGCAGGAAGCCTGCTTCCTCCTCTCTCTCTCTGCCTGCCTCTCTGCCTACTTGTGATCTCCATCTGTCAAATGGATAAATAAAATCTTAAAAAAAAAAAATTTCTAAGCTTATCACTACAGATAGAATGTAATGTTCTGATTGGATAGATAATTCATAAACCACTCCTAGAATCTTAAATCTACATGAACCTCATGAAATAAAAGTGAGGAGGGGGACTCCCCATAGAAAATAAAGAAGTATGAGTATACGCTGAGCCAGCAAAAATAACAGTTTGCCAACTGTGTAATCCCCATGAAATAACCATTGCCATTCGGAGAACCATATGTATCCTCGCCTTGTTCTTACAACTTATTATTGGCTTATTCATTTATTCAGCAAGAACTGAGAGTCTTCTGCGTATGATTTTTTTTGTACTAGGGGATCCAAATTTAACTAAGACATAGCTTCCACCCTCCAGGAGCTCCAAACCTAGTGGGAAAACAAAATTGCCGAGTGATAAACCAAGTACTATGAAAGTACAGAGGAAAATGTAGCCAACTGTACAAAGAATGTTAAAGAGATCACAGGCACAGTGATATTTGAACAAGGACTTAATGGAATAAGAATTTTCATCCAGAGTGAAAAAATAAAAAATAAAAACAGCAATGACTAAAATACCGAAATAATTACTGCTGTTGAGCTGATAGAGGAAACTCATGAGGGTCCAGAAGGAAAACTCTGAGTACTCATACATACCACAGCCATAAACACCAATAGGGTGAGGGAGGTCCGGCCCAGTTTAAAGCTTAGACAAAAATTCTATACAACATTTCAGAGCACTGTTTGATAGCGTAACTTGTCTCTAGAGCTATTTAGTAAGAGGTGATACAATTAAAAAGGAAGAAAAAAAAAGAGTCCACCAATGACTTTTGGTGGGAGAGAAAGGAATGGGAAGAAATTCAGATTATTGCAGTGATGTCTTTGGGAGCGGAGAAATGAACAATTTCCACATCTTGGCTTATCAGGAAAAAGAAGACATCAGAAAAGTTTTGTATGATTCTTACAATCCAAAAGAGACCTAACCTTAGTAGCACCTAGAAATAGGATGTCAAGAATATTAAATAAGTTTTAGAGTCTTAAATTCAAGGTTCATTTTCTTACTTTTCAAAATTAACAATGAGCCTTATTCTAAAAGGCAGTTTTTAGGTAGCTATTCTGTACTGGCAAGGGGAATGAGTGAGCATAGCCTCTGTAAGTTTTTTTCTTCTATATAGATAATAGATTTGATAAAAACATGGACATATTTCTTTCTATAACTCATTCAAATCCATATGTATACATACATATTACACACTGAATGTCATATTTGGGTGATTTTCCAGGTCACAGCCATTTTAATACTTTATACATTTCTTTGTGATGAGCTAAAGAAAAGGTCTTTTTAATGCATTCACAGTGGGAAGAAAGATTTTTTAAAACTTTATTTATCAATTTTGGTACTTAACTATATAATTCAGTCCTTTGTTATTCACAAGTGGTATTGAATCTTTAATAACACTATCAATGAAAAGGCATGTACCTGTCTGCATTTTGTAACAAAAAGGAAAATATATAAATAGCTTGCCATTGTTTGGTAAATTCTACTGCTCAGTTATGGGGAAGCTAAATAATCCATAGTCCATGTGAACAAGTTAGAAAAGAGCCTTTAATGAGCTACAAAGAGAAGTATTTTCAGAGTACTCTACTCATTTTCATAAATGTTGCTGGAGAGGCAATTGCTCAAATATAATTCTCCCATTAGGAGGTTAAGAGAGAGAATAACAGCTTAACACAGAAGGAAATAACAAAAGAAATAAGATGTCAAATATGATCAGATATGTCTTTGCCATATAAATTCAAACAATAAAATTGCTATATAATTATTTCAAAACTCTGCTTACTTTATTTTTCAATATTAAATTCTTCAAGCAAGGGTCTGCCAATACATCTGGGCTTTGGATCACCCATAGTATTTGCATCAGGAGGGGAGCTCATTATTTTAAGAGGGAAAAAGGCAATTTCAGATCTATGCTTATTATTGCCATCCTAAATGATATTCATAGAAATGATACAAAGTTTAGAGCTGTATATGTGGAACATCGAATGAAAAACTCAAGTTGGAATAATATGAGTAGTCTCATCCTTCATATTTTTTAAATTTATTTCTTTGTTTTTCAATAGCTAACTTTTGTTCCGTCATAAAGTTATCCCAGTGTAGATAAATGAAAGTAGCATTCAGTCAAATGACCTGACTGCTTATATCAACTCTTGACAGTAATTATGTGACTCTTGGAAATGATGGAGTGGTGCAGTAATAAGATGATATTTCAGTGGGCAACCCAGGAGGCCTAAAGCCTGCCTTGATGGTGAATATACTGCTCTTCCTTTAGAAGTCCTTGAGGAAAATTAATGTACAGAGAACTATGACCAAGTAAGGAATGGTAAGGAATTATTCACTCAGAATTTGGACCCAAAACCCACTGAAAAATTGGTTTCTGTTCTGTACATTGTGGAAGACTCATTTTTTTCCCTTATTCTAGAGATACACTAGAGTCTTGACCAATGGCAGGTAAGATGCTAAGTCAGACCTCTAACCATTACCCCTTCCCTGTTCCTGATGTAGAATACCATGGATTAGTCTTCCCTGTTTTTTTTAAATTTTATATGTGTAGATTCATAGACACTTATATCTGGCTTTTTATGCTTAACATTCTTTTTGTGAAGCCAACCATTTAAAACACTCTATAGTATTCCATTCAGCAAATACATTTACTTTTCCATTTTACTATTGATGGATATTTGAGCTATTTTCATAGTAAGAATATCTTCCTCTGAACATTCCTTACATGTCTTTTGGTGGTCAAACATATCCAATTCTGTTGCTTATTTATTTAGAAATGGCACAGAAAGATTCTCAAAGGGAGAAATTAACTCCCCAGTTTTGGGCTCATCTTGGCAGGTTTTCTTCTCCTGATCTGTTCCTTAATTCTGCACTCTTTTTTAGCTGTTTTGTGCCTTAAAATGGATTTTATTTTTTTAACATTTTCTTTAGTTTCTTGCAGAATGAGGTTCAATTTGCCATTACCAAAAGTGGAACTCTCAAGTCACATCCTCTTTACTGATTTTAACTTGTCAACATCAAGTTTCAGGTTCAATTCCATGTAGAAAATAGGATTATATTTTGTTCTGAATTTTCTTAGTTCAGAAGTAACATTTATTTTTCTTCTCTTCTGTATTACCATCAAATTTGGATACCACATTGTTAACTCAATTAGGCATGGATGAACATGTAGTAGGATTCAATAAACATTTGATCAGTAGATTCAAAACAATATCAAGTTGCCAGAAGAAAGAAAGAACATATTACTGGCTATAGCTACCAAAACATCTATATGAAAAGCGAAAATAAATCAGTGGCTTTGTTTATACAATGCCAAATATTTAGATTTGGGGAGATTCCCAAATAATCTACTACGTTTTCATTCTTACATGAATCTTTGGCATCATGTACACAACCACATGGAAATTGTGTTCCTTGTTAAGAATTTTTCTACATAGCTAATGAGGAACATAGTTTGAAGACTTGGCTGAAGTCCATGCTAATCACATTATCATGGATAATGAAGAGTAAGCTGAGTGTTTGTTTTTATAGTTCTACTTCTTGTGCTTCATTTTGCCTACATACTGTTCTCATTACCATCATTTGAGTAAGGAACTAAAACTTCTCAATCTTCTTTATGTGTTTTCTGCTTAGAAATGTATGTCAGTTGAGAACCTGCTCCCCACCCTCATTTCCTGCTATTTGAGTTAGATTGGCTACTTCCTACCTATGCTTAAACCTCAGCTCTGGTTCTAAGTCAGAATATTTCGATATGGATTATAATAAAATAATGCACCTCACTTAGAAACAAGAGGTAATACATATCAGAATCACCTGGAAAGACTTTATTAAATAAGAATTCTTATTCCCATTTCTTATATCATTCCTAAGGATGTATCAAAATCTACCCCTCCCATCATCCACTAGCCTATTGACTTACCACCTTAGGAAATATTGGTTCAATAGAGCAGTCTTATTTGCTTTTGTTTCCCTATAACTACTGCTCTGTCTCTCTATGCCTGTTCAATTCCATCTGGATTCGTAGCTTAACTTTTCATATCTAGTGTCTCTTAGCTTTGTACCTTCTTCCCAGCAACTTGATCTCTTAGATAATTGACACTGCTTGCTAAAATCTAAGTTCCCCATCTAATTCACTTGGCCTATGCCAGTGGTTATCAGACTACCATATGGAGGGCTTATTAAAGCATTGATTTCTAGACTCCATTCCCAGAGATTCTGATATAGTAAGTCTGGGTTAGGCTCAAAACTTTGTGTTTCTAACAAGTTCCTAGGTGAGACTGATGCTTCTGGTTTGGGAATCATACACTGAGAACCACTAACTGATGGTGATCCCCCAGAGTTTGGATTCATTCTGTCTAAGTTCAGTTCCCTATGTTTCATCCCCTATCTGAATCTCCAGTGTTATTAGTTCTAATTCTTATCTGTATTTATAGCTACTCTTCCCCTACTAACTGAATTCCTGGTTCTGACTCTGGTTTTTTCAAACCCTAAAGAACAAGAGTTCTGTTAACTGATTTGATTGATTGAGTGATTAATTAGTTCATTTATTCATTCCGTCATTCATTACATATTTAATGCCTTGTATGTGATGGTCATTATCTAAGCAAAGTGAAAAAGGTCCATTCTGAATTATTAAGGAGCTTATGGTTTAAGAAAGAGAGATCGAGTAAGCTGATAATGCCAATACAATAACACTGTATAATCATAGTGTTAAGCACTGGATTCTATAAAAATGCAAAGATGAGAGATCTAACCCTGACTACATGTGGGCAGAGAAGGTTTGTAGAAAGAGAAGGTGCCTAAGTTGAGCCCGGAATTATGAGTTGGTTTATCCAGTTGATGAATAAAGACAAGGCAGTCGGAGAAGCTGCAGTGTACACAAATAGCTGTGAAGAACCTAAGGATCTCAGTGTGGTTGATGAAAGGTGAAGAGATACAGGTCTTTAAAGTATATGAGGCTGAAGAATTAAGCAAGAACCAAAATATACAGGATTATTTAGGCTAACCAAATGAGTATGAAGCTATGAGGAGTCACTGAAGGATTCTGAGCAAATGATCTGGGATCCCCTCTATATTTTTAGAATTGGAAAGTGGTAAATAACACTACTCGAGGGGAGGAGTCAAGATGGCGGAGAAGTAGCAGGCTGAGACGACATCGGGTAGCAGGAGATCAGCTAGATAGCTTATCTAACCATTGTGAACACCTACAAATCCAACGGGAAATCGAAGAGAAGAAGAGCAACAATCCCAGAAACAGAAAATCGATCACTTTCTGAAAGGTAGGACCTGCGGAGAAGTGAATCCAAAGCGACGGGAAGATAGACCCCGGGGGGAGGGGCCGGCACCCGGCAAGCGGCGGAGCGACGGAGCACAAAATCGGGACTTTTAAAAGTCGGCTCCACTGGGAGACATCGCTCCAGAGGCTAAACTGGGGGGAAACCCAGGCGGGGTCAGCATAATCCCAGGACCCGCGGGGTCACAGAAGGACTGGGGGTGTCTGAGTGCCGCAGAGCTCACAGGTATTAGAGCGGGGAAGCCGGCTACAGCGACAAAGCCGAGGAGTGAGCTCTAAGCCCAGGGTTACCTTGTGCCGGTCGCAGGCTGGGTGGGCTCAGAGCGCGGCCGGAGGCCACGGAGACAAAAGCGACCCGGCGCTTTTCTCCAGCTCCAACAATTGACTGCTTTCCTCGAGGCACGACCACAAGCCAGGGAGGCGGGGCTGTTGGGCGCTTTGCTCTGAGAGTGCACTGAGGAGCGGAACCCCAAGCTCTCGGCTCCTCCGGGCCGAGAGATTGGGAGGCCGCCATCTTCATTCCCGTCCTCCGGAACTCTACGGAAAGCGCTCAGGGAACAAAAGCTCCCGAAAGCAAACCCGAGCGGATTCCTTAGCCCGGCCCCTGGCAAGGGCGGTGCAATTCCGCCTGCGGCAAGGACACTTGAGAATCACTACAACAGGCCCCTCCCCCAGAAGATCAACAAGAAACCGATCCAAAACCAACTTCAGTCACCAAACAGCAGAATTCCACAGCAGGAGAAAGCAAATCCTACCTGGACAAAATGACAAGGCGGAAAAACTCACCTCAAAAAAAAGAACAAGAGGCCGTACCGAAGGCTGCAGACCTAATCAATACAGACATAGGTAGCATGACAGATCTAGAGTTCAGAATGACAATTCTCAAGGTTCTAGCCGGGCTCGAAAAAGGCATAGAAGATATTAGAGAAACCCTCTCCGGAGAGATAAAAGCCCTTTCTGGAGAAATAAAAGAACTAAAATCTAACCAAGTTGAAATCAAAAAAGCTATTCATGAGGTGCAATCAAAAATGGAAGCTCTCACTGCCAGGATAAATGAGGCAGAAGAAAGAATTAGTGACATAGAAGACCAAATGACAGAGAATAAAGAAGCTGAGCAAAAGAGAGACAAACAACTACTGGAACACGAGGAGAGGATTCGAGAGATAAGTGACACCATAAGACGACACAACATTAGAATAATTGGGATTCCAGAAGAAGAAGAAAGAGAGAGGGGAGCAGAAGGTATATTGGAGACAATTATTGGAGAGAATTTCCCTAATATGGCAAAGGGAACTAACATCAAAATCCAGGAGATGCTAAGAACGCCCCTCGAAATCAATAAAAATAGGTCCACACCTCGTCACCTGATAGTAAAATTTACAAGTCTTAGCGACAAAGAGAAAATCCTGAAAGCAGCCCGGGAAAAGAAGTCTGTAACATACAAGGGTAAAAACATTAGATTGGCAGCGGACCTATCCACAGAGACCTGGCAGGCCAGAAAGAACTGGCATGATATATTCAGAGCACTAAACGAGAAAAACATGCAGCCAAGAATACTATATCCGGCTAGGCTATCATTGAAAATAGAAGGAGAGATAAAGAGCTTCCAGGACAAACAAAAGCTGAAAGAATTTGCAAACACCAAACCAGCTCTACAGGAAATATTGAAAGGGGTCCTCTAAGCAAAGAGAGACCCTAAAAGGAGTAGATCAGAAAGAAACAGAGACAATATACAGTAACAATCACCTTACAGGCAATACAATGGCACTAAATTCATATCTCTCAATAGTTACCCTGAATGTTAATGGGCTAAATGCCCCAATCAAAAGACACAGGGTATCAGAATGGATAAAAAAACAAAACCCATCAATATGCTGCCTACAAGAAACTCATTTTAGACCCGAAGACACCTCCAGATTTAAAGTGAGGGGGTGGAAAACAATGTACCATGCGAATGGACATCAGAAGAAAGCTGGGGTGGCAATCCTTATATCAGATCAATTAGATTTTAAGCCAAAGACTATAATAAGAGATGAGGAAGGACACTATATCATACTCAAAGGGTCTGTCCAACAAGAAGATCTAACAATCTTAAATATCTATGCCCCTAACATGGGAGCAGCCAACTATATAAACCAATTAATAACAAAATCAAAGAAATACATCGACAGTAATACAATAATAGCAGGGGACTTTAACACTCCCCTCACTGAAATGGACAGATCATCTAAGCAAAAGTTCCACAAGGAAATAAAGGCCTTAAATGACACACTGGACCAGATGGACATCACAGATATCTTCAGAACATTCCATCCCAAAGCAACAGAATATACATTCTTCTCTAGTGCACATGGAACATTCTCCAGAATAGACCACATCCTGGGTCATAAATCAGGTCTCAATCGGTACCAAAAGATTGAGATCATTCCCTGCATATTTTCAGACCACAATGCTCTGAAGCTCAAACTCAATCACAAGAGGAAATTTGGAAAGAATGCAAATACATGGAGACTAAACAGCATCCTTCTAAAAAATGAATGGGTCAACCAGGAAATTAAAGAAGAATTGAAAAAACTCATGGAAACAAATGATAATGAAAACACAACAGTTCAAAATTTGTGGGACACAACAAAGGCAGTCCTGAGAGGAAAATATATAGCAGTGCAAGCCTTTCTCAAGAAACAAGAAAGGTCTCAAATACACAACCTAACCCTACACCTAAAGGAGCTGGAGAGAGAACAACAAAGAAAGCCTAAACCCAGCAGGAGAAGAGAAATCATAAAGATCAGAGCAGAAATCAATGAAATAGAAACTAAAAAAACAATAGAACAAATCAACAAAACTAGGAGCTGGTTCTTTGAAAGAATTAATAAGATTGATAAGCCCCTGGCCAGACTTATCAAAAAGAAAAGAGAAAGGACGCAAATAAATAAAATCATGAATGAAAGAGGAGAGATCACAACCAACACCAAAGAAATACAAACAATTATAAGAACATACTACGAGCAACTCTATGGCAACAAATTTGACAACCTGGAAGAAATGGATACATTTCTAGAGATGTATAAACTACCACAACTGAACCAGGAAGAAATAGATAACCTGAACAGACCCATAACCAGTAAGGAGATTGAAACAGTCATCAAAAATCTCCAAAGAAACAAAAGTCCAGGACCAGACGGCTTCCCAGGGGAATTCTACCAAACATTTAAAGAAGAATTAATTCCTATTCTCCTGAAACTGTTCCAAAAAATAGAAATGGAAGGAAAACTTCCAAACTCATTCTATGAGGCCAGCATCACCTTGATCCCAAAACCAGACAAGGATCCCACCAAAAAAGAGAATTACAGACCAATATCCTTGATGAACACAGATGCGAATATTCTCACCAAAATACTGGCCAATAGGATCCAACAGTACATTAAAAGGATTATTCACCACGACCAAGTGGGATTTATTCCAGGGCTGCAAGGTTGGTTCAACATCCGCAAATCTATCAATGTGATACAATACATTAATAAAAGAAAGAGTAAGAACCATATGATACTCTCAATAGATGCTGAAAAAGCATTTGACAAAGTGCAGCATCCCTTCCTGATTAAAACTCTTCAAAGTGTAGGGATAGAAGGCACATACCTCAATATTATCAAAGCCATCTATGAAAAACCCACCGCAAATATCATTCTCAACGGAGAAAAACTGAAAGCTTTTCCGCTAAGGTCAGGAACACGGCAGGGATGTCCGTTATCACCACTGCTGTTCAATATAGTACTAGAAGTCCTAGCCTCAGCAATCAGACAACAAAAAGAAATTAAAGGCATCCAAATCGGCAAAGAAGAAGTCAAACTATCACTCTTTGCAGATGATATGATACTATATGTGGAAAACCCAAAAGGCTCCACTCCAAAACTGCTAGAACTTATACAGGAATTCAGTAAAGTGTCAGGATATAAAGTCAATGCACAGAAATCAGTCACATTTCTTTACACTAACAACATGACAGAAGAAAGAGAAATTGAGGAGTCAGTCCCATTTACAATCGTACCCAAAACCATAAGATACCTAGGAATAAATCTAACCAAAGAGGCAAAGAATCTATACTCAGAAAACTATAAAGTACTCATGAAAGAAATTGAGGAAGACACAAAGAAATGGAAAAATATTCCATGCTCATGGATTGGAAGAACAAATATTGTGAAAATGTCTATTCTACCTAAAGCAATCTACACATTTAATGCAATCCCTATCAAAATCCCATCCATTTTTTTTAAAGAAATAGAACAAATAATCCTAAAATTTATATGGAATCAGAAAAGACCTTGAATAGCCAAAGGAATATTGAAAAAGAAAGCCAAAGTCGGTGCCATCACAATTCCAGACTTCAAGCTCTATTACAAAGCTGTCATCATCAAGACAGTATGGTACTGGCACAAAAACAGACATATAGACCAATGGAACAGAATAGAGAGCCCAGAAATAGACCCTCAACTCTATGGTCAACTAATCTTCGACAAAGCAGGAAAGAATATCCAATGGAAAAAAGACAGCGTCTTCAACAAATGGTGCTGGGAAAATTGGACAGCCACATGCAGAAAAATGAAATTGGACTATTTCCTTACACCACACACGAAAATAGACTCAAAGTGGATGAAGGACCTCAATGTGCGAAAGGAATCTATCAAAATCCTTGAGGACAATGCAGGCAGCAACCTCTTTGACCTCAACCGCAGCAACTTCTTCCTAGGAACATCGCCAAAGGCAACAGAAGCAAGGGCAAAAAGGAACTATTGGGATTTCATCAAGATCAAAAGCTTTTGCACAGCAAAGGAAACAGTTAACAAAACCAAAAGACAACTGACAGAATGGGAGAAGATATTTGCAAACGACATATCACATAAAGGGCTAGTATCCAAAATCTATAAAGAGCTTAGGAAACTCAATACCCAAATAACAAATAATCCAGTCAAGAAATGGGCAGAGGACATGAACAGACATTTCTGTAAAGAAGACATCCAGATGGCCAACAGACACATGAAAAAATGCTCCACATCACTCGGCATCAGGGAAATACAAATCAAAACCACAATGAGATACCACCTCACAGCAGTCAGAATGGCTAAAATGAACAAGTCAAGAAATGACAGATGCTGGCGAGGATGCGGAGAGAGGGGAACCCTCCTACACTGTTGGTGGGAATGCAAGCTGGTGCAACCACTCTGGAAAACAGTGTGGAGGTTCCTCAAAAAACTGAAAATAGAGCTACCCTATGACTCAGCAATTGCACTACTGGGTATATATCCTAAAGATACAAACGTGGTGCTCCGAAGGGGCACGTGCACCCGAATGTTTATAGCAGCAATGTCCACAATAGCCAAACTGTGGAAAGAGCCTAGATGTCTATCAACAGATGAATGGATAAAGAAGAGGTGGTATATATACACAATGGAATACTATGCAGCCATCAAAAGACATGAAATCTTGCCATTTGCGACAACGTGGATGGAACTAGAGGGTATCATGCTTAGCGAAATAAGTCAATTGGAGAAAGACAACTATCATATGATCTCTTTGATATGAGGAATGGAGATGCAAGGTGGGGGGGTTTGGGAGGAGGTAGGAAAAGAAAAAATGAAAAGATGGGATTGGGAGGGAGACAAACCATAAAAGACTCAATCTCAAGAAACAGACTGAGGGTTGCGGTGGGGAGGGGGGACGGGAGAGGGTGGTGGGGAAATGGACATTGGGGAGGGTATGGGCTATGATGAGTGCTGTGAAATGTGTAAACCAGACGATTCACAGACCTGTACCCCTGGGGATAAAAATACATTATTTGTTTATTAACATAAAAAAATTAAAAAAAAAATAACACTACTCATAGGGAAACAGGCAATGATCTAAGCTGATAAGAAATAAGAGATAATAAGAAAATAAACCAATATTGAAAGTCAATAGGCATAGAACTATAGACATTTTGACAAACTGTTTATGAAATAATATTTATACAACTTCATGGTATAGAAGATAAAACTGCCTAGGATCCTAGGCAGATCCAACTGCACACCGGGAGGATAAATTTAAGAGGCTAGTTAGACAAAAGAATGAGGGTTAAAAAAGATATTTTCTAGGAGTGGAAAGTAAGAAACATGGTTTCTTATGATCAACTACTGGGTTCCCTGTAAACATCTTTGAGTTTATTAGAATAAGCCAACTGAGGTAGTGTTATTTCCCCATGATTTTCAAAACATCAGCGGAGTACTAATCTGACATTTTTACATCTGAACGTTGACCTTTTACTTACATGAACATATTCATATTTAGTTATATTTGTGTATTAGTTTTTGATAATTAGTTGCTGCTATATAAATTACTACAAATTTAGCAACTTAAAACAATATAAACTTATTGCCTGTTCTAAAGTTAAAAATGGGTTGGCTTGGCTGATTTTCTTGGCAAATACCGCCTTCACCCCCAAATGGGTATTGGTCAGCCAGGCTCTTACTGGGAGACTCTGAGAAGATCCCATTTCCAAAGTCATTTACGTTGTTAGCAGATTCAGTTTTGTGGTTGTAGGACTGAAGTTCCTGTTTACTTGCTGGCTATCAGTTGGGAGCTTCTTTTAGGCCCTAGAGATGTCTCTCAAGTCTTTGCATGTTTGCCGTTACATCTCAGAGCCAGCAAGTTGTCACACTGAATCCTTTTCATGCTTGAGATCTCTCTGATTTCTTCTGCCACATCTCTTCTGCCTCCAGAACTAAGAAAGTTCTGTGATTTAGGGCTTAGGTGACTCTATGGTCTGTAACCTTAATTACATTTACAAAGTCCTTTTTGTCACATATAATTAACATATTCACAGTAATGGGGACATCTTGGGCTGTAATTCTGCCTACCACAATTCATATTAAGGTTTTCCATTTACTAAGATAAACAAAAATTATAGTCTAGTGTGAATGGCCTATGCCATTTACCACGGTCATAGAGAATGTTTCTGTTTCTCCCCTATTAGCACAAAGAACCTCCATGAATAGCCCACATCAAGTTAACTGCTAAAAGACTTGTTCCTTGCTCCTTTCTTTCTCCTCCTCTTCCATCACTCCACTTGTCAAACCAGAGTCTTTAGTATAAGTCAAAATACATTTCTGTCAAAACTATCTACAATAAATCAGTTGTTGATCTGAGCTCTTCTGAAGCTAATGAACACACAGGATTAGCAGGTACATTTGAAGGTACAGAAAAAGCCAATGTTAATGGAAGAATCAGTGAAGATTAGTTTGCTCGCAGTTTTGCCATCCCCTCCTCACTGAAAGTCAATATTGCATGAAAAATAATTCAACTCTTGATGATGTGGTTAATATACACTAGAAAGTCTTCCAGGGGTTCTCAGATTTGCATTAACTGGGAACTCCTTGGAAGTTGTAATTGTATAATATCTTTTATTGCAGTTATGCCGCTTTGCCTTCTAGCAGAGAGTTCTAATATACAATAAGATACACTGGAAATGTGATTCTGATACCTAATGCAAAAAGGAAATGTGATGGCAGATATCACTAGGACATTAAAATAGTATTAATTTCTACTAAAATTTTGTCCAGGGAACCATTTTTTAAGGCCTTATGATTAAAGATTTGTTTTTTTGCCTTGGCATAATTGCAAGTTTTGTTGTGTTGTTTTTCTAAAAATACATATTGGAGTAGAGTTTAGGCTTGGATAGTTATATTTCTTCCTCAAGACTTACACACATTCTTCATTCTGAAATACTTGAATTATCATGCATTATTTTCTTTCAGTGTTATAGAAAAGATGGAATCACAGCCATCTTGGTGATTTGGAAGAATTCAGCAAGGCAAATGATTATTGCTCCTATCTTTTTTGGCCTTTTCCTAGTTCTTTTTGTTTTAATTTCTGGAAAAGAAGAAAACCATTATCTATGAGCCCAAACCTTGTCTCTGTCAGAGACAGAGACATATGTAGAATGTTAGGGGGAAGAATAGTGCTATGCCCAAAATTTAAAAATAATAAAAATAATGATTTAAACATTTTTCAAAATTGTTCTTTAAGTATAGAGAATATTACAATCTAAGTGGAGATGATACCTTCTGATACCAGACAGCTATCTGGTCTCTAATCTCTCTTCCTTCCCTTATTATAAATTGTACAGGAGGTACAAGATAAACCTATCTTTAGCTCCCAGCCACAGAAGATGTTAGGGCTTTTGCTTCTCTGGATCTGCTATATGCTGATGTAAGGAGACATCACTTACAATGCCCAAATAAGACAAAAAGTAGACTATTTCTTTTTTAGGCCCTGCAGGAATATGCTCATGTTTTTCTCTCTAGTTTCATCATGTCATTTATCCTCATAGATCACACTCATAAATGTCAACTATTTTACTCTCTGCTTCAGCCAGTGCTTGTACCACCATTACCAATCCAACTGGCAATGCAGTAACCATTCTCCTCCGGGAGATCTCCAAGTTCCTACAAAATCCTCCTCCACCACTTGAACAACAAGATGTTTTTCTCTCAAACTCACCACATGTAGCTAGAAATAAGAATCTTACACCTCATAACTACCACTCAACCTTACTTTCTACCAAAAAGTTTTACAAATATATGAGTGGGGTTTTTAGTGCTAAGCTGATGACTATTTTAAAGTGTGGCTCACCTTTCTTATGCAGTACTGGCTTTAGAAAGGATGAGAGTGATCACTGAAACTGATGTACCTCTGCCACTTAGATCAGACTAAGTATTCCATCTTTTTCCCCCTCACTTTCTTATTGCATAAAAACTGAAATTAATATCGCCGTCTGTACATTGTCCCTATAAAAAACAAATGAAGATGTGTTTCTAAAATACTTTCCATACTGCCAAATGTGTAGCAGGTATATACCAAATATTAGTTTTCCTTTAATTCTCCCTTTGTTGTTTTTGTCAGGCTTGCATTCTTATTTTCTCAGTCATTCTTTCTAGGCAATCTACATCCATGTGACAAATTTTATCCTCTCACAAATCAAGGTCAGGAAAGATAAACACCCTAATTTTGAATTCCCTATTAATCAAGTTAACTCAAGTTAGTCACAAGTCATAGGCCTAGAAAGTTAAACCTTTCTTTATTTAATGTGTCATGATAAACAAATCAAAAGTCAGTGATTCAAATCCAAATTCAACATGGTGTTATATTTTTGAAGTCAATCAGACTAAGGTATAGTTTGACATTGAACTTGACAGCTTCATACCCCGAGTCTGTAGAAGACATTTTGTGGTATTGTACTTTTTGTAGAAAACTTGTTTTAATTCATCACACATACCCCTTAATTAAAAAAAAAAAACTCTCTTCATTATATATAAATGTAGAAGACTTCAAGAAAGATGACACTTACCTAATGCCTCCAAATAGCCAAAAGAACAAACTGTCTTCTTAGTACCAGAAGTACTACAATGTAAAGAAAATTACATTGGCATAGCACTTTGCAATTTATAAATACTTTTCCATCCATTAATCATTTGATCTTCTCAATGGCTTATAAGACAGCCAGGAAAGACACATTTATCACCAATTTGCATACGAGGAAGTTGAGGCTAAGAGATGTTATGTTGCTTACTCAAGATCACGTAACTAGTCCAGAAGCCAGTATTCAAATCCAAGTCTGACTAAGGACAGAGCTCAGGCTCCTCACCATTATGACCAGGAGACACCCAAATCTCCTTATTCAAAATTCAGTGCTCTTTGCTCTGATCTGTGTTGCATTTTTTGGTCATTTATTTTTAAGTATGAGGAAGAGTTCTTTATTGTTTTGGTTTTATTTGAGGTTCTATGCATAACACTTTGTATTCTATAATATGTAACTATTTTATTTCATATTCCTGCTTACATTTATATAGATTTTGCAAGTAATTTTTTTATTATTCTTTTGTTATCAGCACATAGATAAGTTAGTGTATTCTGAAAGCCAGTGGATGAAGTTGTACCAACATTCCAACTGAATCAGTGATTCCTAGATACTCTAGGAAACACAGGTTGTATGGAAATACCTTAACCCTTGACTTGGGCTAAAGATGCCCATGCCAAAAGGTAGAGTAGGAGTAATTTATTTTTATTGGCTTTTATTTATTGTTTGTTCCAAGTTTTTCTTTAAATTCCAGCAAGTCCAGGGTGCCTGGTAGCTCAGTTAGTCAGGCATCCAACTCTTCATTTTGGCTCAGGTCATGATCTCAGGGTCCTGAGATCAAGCCCTACATCAGCCTCCACCCTCAGGGCAGAGTCTCCTTGGAATTTCCTCTCTCCCTCTTCTTTTTCCCCTTCCTCCTTCCCCTTTCTCTCTTTCTCAAGTAAACAAATAAAATCTTAAATACATACATACGTGTGTGTGTGTGTGTGTGTGTGTGTGTGTGTGTATTTTTTTAATTCCACTTAGCCAAAGAGGTTGCTGCCTGTATTCTCCTCTAGGATTTTGATGATTTCCTGTCTGACATTTAGGTCTTTCATCCATTTGGAATTTATTTTTGTGTACAGTGTAAGAAAGTGGTCCAGTTTCATTCTCCTACATGTGGCTGTTCAGTTTTCCCAACACCATTTGTTGAAGACACTGTCTTTTCTCCATTGGACATTCTTTCCTGCTTTGCTGAAGATTGGTTAGCTATATAGTTGTTGGTTCATTTCTAGGTTTTCAATTCTGTTCCATTGATCTGTGTGTCTGTTTTTGTGCCAGTACCATACTGTTTTGATCACTACAGCTTTATATTATAATTTGGAAGTCTGGAATTGCGATGTCTCCAGCTCTGCTTTTCTTTTTCCATATTGCTTTGGCTATTTGGAGTCTTTTATGGTTCCATACAAATTTTAGTATTGTTTGTTCTAGCTCTCTGAAAAATGCTGGTGGTATTTTGATAGGGAGTGCATCAAATGTGTATATTGCCTTGGATAGTATAGACATTTTAACAGAATTTATTCTTCCAACCCATGAGCATGGGATATTTTTCCATTTCTTTGTGTCCTCTTCATTTTCTTTCATCAGTATTTTATAACTTTCAGAGTACAGATATTTTACCTCTTTGGTTAGGCTTATTCCTAGGTATTTTGTGGTTTTTGGTGTAATTGTAAATAGAATTGATTCCTTGATTTCTCTTTCTGCTAATTCATTAGTGGTATAGGAGTAATTTAAAGCTTAAATGAAAGAACAATTTTGTTTTAAAATAATTCTTGTTTGATGAAGATGCTAATGGGGTTCTACATGATTAATTCTGATAAAATATGGTTAGAGAATCTAGGCTACTAATCACATCAATAAAGTCTGTTTCTATTTTTCGGTTGTATATTTCCATTTATAGAAACTTACCTTAAATATAAAATTAAAGTAACTATTAACTCCAATTTCTTATTTTTTAAATGTAGAACTTAAGGCTTCCCAGAGATTATATTAATTTTCCCAAAATCATACAGCTAGTTAATAGTAAAAGCATATTAGAACTCTAACTCTGACTCTTAATCTAGTATTCTTTCCACTACTACAGATTCCCTTAATATTTGAATCTCCAATATTTCCTGAGAAAATAAAAGTTGTGTCTCCTAAGAAATAGGAAAATACATTTAGTTTCTAACAGAATGAGAAATTCATATTTTTATCTGCATTTTGCAATTTACCTCAAGTTCTACTACAGTTCTTTCATGGCCCTGGTTTCAGAACTTCTCCTATATTTCTCTTAAGAGCTTACAAGTTGTAAAATTAAGCCATGAAAGACCAGAAATAAACTTGACATCTAAGGCAAGAAAGGGGGGGGGGGCCTAGCATTCCTTCCGAGAAATGGTAGTATAATAGCCAAAGATGATGAGATAACTGTCAAAAGCCAATAGGGATCTTAAATTGAGATTTATTCTTTGAAGTCCTGACTATACTCTTACAGTGCTCTGAAAATCAGTAGTGTCTTATGAGTTATCACAGCCTGAGACTTACATTGAATGATCTCACCAAGACTTTCAAACAGACTGATTTCTTTCAGTGCTCACTCATGTCCTATGGTGATTAAGAGTTTGTTGAAAAGTAAAGGTTTCTCTCCTTGACAAATGGTTGGTTATTGTGGAAGGAATTTTTTTGTCTTTATATAGTTATACCTTAGAGCATACATTGCATGCTAAGTTTCAGGGCTGAAAAAGTACTAATGGCCTTCCACATTTCAATTTTATACCATAAAATTGAAGTTGCTAACAAAATGCATAGCATCACTAACTCTCTCAGCTCCTAGGCTTTTATGATATCTATATTCTGTAGGTTTTTATATTTGAAGATTTCTCAATGAAGGATAATAGTGTGACCGTTCCATTAAATAATAAGCATGGCTGTAAGGTCCCTGAATAGGTAAGGTTCTATTTAAATGCTAATTATCATCATTATAAACCATTTGGGATGCAACTGAGTGTGGATACCCTGAGATAAAATCTTTTTATCTAAAACAGGGGATAATAACCGTAGGTAAAACTTCTTGGCTCTTGTAGGTATCAACCTGAGACAACCCACAATTAGAAATTCACTTCGTACAAATGCAGCAAAAAGGAATATAATGAGTAGGTCAAATAGGTAACAAACTATGTGATGTGCATTGAATAAGGATCTCCCCTCACCCCGTCCACACACACACACCATCCTGTCCAGAAATAATAGCTTTAAAGAACTGTGACTGCTGCCTGACATTCTGCCAATGCATAATGTATTCACTAAACCTTTCTAGATTGCCTACTGTGTATCTTTCAGTGAAGGGATAGAAAGGTAAATAAAAAACAATTCTGTTCTCAAGAAGATAGGGTAGATGAAAAAGAGATAGTCAAAAGGAAGAAGAGAAAAACATAAGAGATACAGATAAAGTAGAGGAGGAGTGGACATGGAAGAAGACGAATTAGAGAAAGTATATTTGAAGCTGCCCTTAAAGGATGGACAGACAATATCTGGGCACACAGAGGTATGAAGAACAGGTATTCCAGGCTGAAGAAATTAGGCAAGTTAGAAAATTGTTTCCTAATAATGTCCAAATACCTTTTGAACATATACCTATTAATTGATGGCAGGTCATTAGGTTCAATGATAAGATAGGTAGATGAGTCAAGGAGGGCTGGTGCCTTCAACAAGTATCACAGATAAGCTTCTGGCAAAAGCTGGGGGCACTGAGCTATCTATTTCTTCTTTGATTCCCTATACCATACTCATCAGTCTGAATTTCTACCTTGATTATCCCATTGCAATAGTTTTTTTCTAGGTGATCCCATGACTTTAATTATAATCTCAAATCTTTATCTTTGGCACAGACCTCTTCCCTGTACTCTAGACCTAAATATTCAAATACCTATTTGGCTTTCTCACTTGGATACCAAAGGAGTCTCCAACTCAAAATATCCAGCACCAAATTTGCAATCATAGCATCATTCTCATCCAATGTTTCTTTCTCAGAAGTGGTACCACCATTTTTCCAGATTCACATTTTAGAATCATCCTGTGTAATTCCTAGTCTCTCCTTCCTATATCCAAATATACCAAGTCTTTCTATTGTAACTCGTAGATACCTTCCAAATTTACCCACTATCCTCTACCCCATTTCTATCCTTTTAGTTTGAGCTACGAGTACTCTCCCTTAGTTGTGGAAATAGTCACTGAAAGCCCTCCCCAAATTTTGTTTTCCCCACATCTAATCACTCTTCTACTTTGCTTCTAGGGTGATGCCCCAGAATATACAATCAGTTAGGTTACTCTCTGGTGTATTATTGTATCAATACCACACTACCCCATGAATCATGCCTTTTAGGTAGCCATAAACCTAGGTAGTCTGCTCCTACATCAGTTTGGGGTTTGGACAGGTAACCAAATTTGGCCAAAGGGAAATCAACTAACATGGCACAAGTGGAAGTTTGGAAAGTACTTGTTCATGTAAACCTGCCCTCTGTACCACTGCCACGTGAGGAAGCCCAAGAGAGGAGTAGGGAGGGAGAGGTAGATGCAGTCAGTGTACGTATGTTTGGGTTATTCAAGATCCCTATGAAATATTGTCTCACCTTGACTCAATAACAGGCCACATAATTTTGTACCATTTCTTGATCATACTCAATTTCAATTCTCTGTTCCTCAAATATAGGCCATGACTTTAGAGTATGCCAGATAAGGAAATGTGGTAATTCAGAAAAAGACAGCCATTATGGCTAGAAAAACAATTCAATACAAGTATTATAACAGTGATGTCAGATTAATGATGCCACCTTTATTGATTGGTTGGCTAAGTCCTTCATTTATTTATTCTTTCATTCATATAGTAACCATTTATTTAACCATTTATTGAATGTTTACCATATGTCAGGCATTGTAGGAGCAAAGAAATAAGACAGCCTCTTCTAAAAAGTATAAAAGTAGTAAGTAGATAGATTGGTCACATTCATAATTGTATTGGACACAGTGGAAAATCCTAGATCTTAATATAAAACAATCACTGTAAGATGTGATTTATTTAACTTTCTAGCTTTTTCCCAATATGGAAACACAATACATTTCACTACATAAAGTATATATCATACCTCTTCATAAATAATTCCAAGCTATATTAAGAAAGTTATAGTTTCTAAAATAGTGGTAATCACTTATAAAGTAGCAGTCACCGGAAAGCCACATATTCTTCCTAAATTTCAAGAGTTTTATAAAGTCTTAAATGTTAGTGTTCAAGAAATTAACTGATCCCCTCTGATGAAATTTCTTTAATGCAAACTACATGTATCATTACTTTTACTATACCTAAAAACAAATTCAACTTTCACAGAAGTAAATTGCAGGCTCTTTAAGTTCTGTATGAAGAATGTTGAGAGGTCTGTCTAATTTGAATGCAAAGAGGTGCCCAAAAAAAAAAAAATTATGTTTATAGTAAGGTACTATATTGCACTTGGTGTTTTAGTGTGTATCCAAATTATTGTACATTTTAGTTTATTTCCAAAGATTGCTCAAGATGCCTTTCTTATGAAGAGAATAGGAAATGTAAAGTTAGAACAATATATAGATTTCACTGAAATCAGTTGCAATTAGTTCTTTCAGCTGCATGATGGTAGAGGCATTAAGGCTGGTATATTTATTTTGCACTTAGAATACTGTAAGCTACATATTGTGTGTTGGATTTCATAACAGTGGGCACATCCTTTTCAATGGTTATTTGCTGTGTGGTAGTAGTGTAGGAGTTTTATGCAAGTTTTAGTTTCATAAAACCTACTCTAAAAATTTTGAACTAATGGATCATTGAGTGTATTGAGTGTATTGAGAGTAACAGTTTTAAAATTGAGCTCTCATTTTATTACTATCCCACTTATAGCATCTAAGTTAACCACTTATTAAAAGTTCCTTAAAGTTTTTGCTTAAAAGTGTTCTAACCATACGTAATAATTTATGTTGGTTATTTTATAACAACTTTGACTATATAGTTCCAAATGTACTTATGTCTTTTTTCTAAAATTTATATTTTGACATTATGATATAAGAATCTAGTAGCAGATTCATTTTAAAGAATAAAATATGCATGGAGTTTTGTATGAAAAAATTATAGCAGTGAAAGAAATATATGCCCACTTGATCTAGCATATTAATCTTAACCTTTCCTCCAGTTGTACTTTAGATTGTTATTCTGCTCCTGAACCTATGTCCAATAATGGGCAAATAAATTCTGAATGACATTGAGGCATTTTACATTGTCCTGTGTCTATTACTATTCCACGGTGCCCATTTTTAAATATCTGTATATAGAAATTAAATTTAGTTTAAAAATATTGATTGCTTCCTATAGGATAAATGCTATGTTAGTGCAAAGGATCTAAGCTGAATCATACATTTGTTCTATTATTATGGAATTCTTAGCCTTGCAAGGAAGACAAACAAGCAAATCAACGGCTTCAAGAGACATCTAACTAGTCAGGAAATTCAGTCAGCTGTCTCCAGAATGTGTGCTCGGCATTGGACTGTTTCTCACTATGTGCAACGCAGCCACCCTGATCCCAATGACTCTTCTCTCTCACCTGGACCATCACAATACATCTCTAATTCATCTTTTTCTTCCCATTCTTGCTCCCCTTAACCCTTCATTCCGTTTTCAACAAAGCAGCAAAAGTCATTTTTTTTTTAAAGCTGATCATGTTACTCCTATTCTCAAAATGTTCCAGTGGTTCCGTAGCTCATTTGCAATAGAAGTCAAAACACAATCCCTTGAAAGGCCCACTTAAGCTGATCCCTGCTAACTCTCTGACACGCATTCCTGTTAGTCTCCTGGTTTACTCTGGCCCAGTCACAATGGCCCCCTTGCTGTTCCTTTAACACTCCAAGTATGCTCAACTTCACACCTTTGCACATGCCGTTCCGCTTGCCGGGAGCGTTCTTCCCCCATCTATCCATGCGGCTGTCCCCCTCACTCCTTCCGTTCTCAGCTGTCACTTCATCAGTGAGGCCTTTCCTGACCATCTTAGAACAAATAGCAACTCTTACCCTTGCAGAGTCTCCTGTTTTCCTTACTCTGCTATACTTTCTACACTTCCCTTTTCACTCTCTGACAAACCATTTACTCAAATGGTTTGTTAATGTGAATTGCCTTGTCCTCTGTATGTATATTCATGAGAGTCTATTCCTTAATACAATTTTTTTTTTAATTTTTACTGTCACTGCTTTCACTCTTTTTGCTTGTTAGGAGTTTTTGTTTTTTGTTGTTTTTTAGTGTGTGTGTGTGTGTGTGTGTGTGTAATTTAATCGTACAAATATTCATTTATACAGTAAGAAAAAACCTCCCCATCTCCATCTCCTCCCAGGCACCATGAGGCCCCACCAAAACACCCACTCAACTTGCTTGCTGTCCAGGTGGAGGCGGAAGCAATGGCTGCTCCAGCATTCACCCAAGGAAATGAAGGAAAAGCAAGACGGTGGGGTAGGGAATCAGCTTGCATTTCCGAGCCCTCACAACCCCACCATCCTCTCCTGCTAGGGCTCCAGTTGAATTTGGAGATCCCATCTTGGCCACCCTCAAGCCACATGACCTGTCTTGCTGAGCTTCTATGATGAGCTTGAAGTTACAGACTGGGAGTGCCTGGGTGGCTCAGTCTGTTAAGTGTCTGCTTTCAGCTCAGGTCGTGATCCCAGGGTCCTGGGAAAGGGCTCTGTGTCAGGCTCCCTGCTCAGTGGGTGTCTGCTTCTCCCTCCCCCTCGGCCCTTCCCCTTTTCCATGCTCTCTCTCTCTCTCTCTCTTCTCAAATAAATAAAATCTTTTAAGAAATTTAAAAAAAAAAAAAAAACCTTCCTGTAAAAATCTCTCTTTTAATACTGGTCTTAACTATAGTCACATTTATTATCATACTTATATTAGATTTTACTACTTTCTAGTTTCTATAGTCTTTCTACTTTACTGATTTTTTTTTGCCATCTCCTTATGCCTTTTGTATATAGACTAAATATTCTTTATTTTTATTTTTTCTTCTGTGATTTGAGCAATATACATTCTGTTCTTGGTTCTGGATTATGGTCATCTTTACATTTTTATAAACCTCATTGAACCTTTTTTCTCTGCTTGTTATGAGGGAAGCAGGATCCCTAGCTTTGACCAAGCTATGACTACTGATGTGTAGCCATCTCCAGTTTTCTTTTCAAGAGAAACTATGCTTTAGGTGGTTGGCATAAGGAGTTCTATAGACAGAGGAACACAAAAAAATCATCCATGTGGAAAGGGGAAAACTTTGAGCATAGCCCAGGCTCAGCCTGGTCCCAGACTCCTCCTAGGAGTATCAGCTCTGAAATCTTTGGCAGAAACGGCTGTGCATTACAATCACAGTTGCTCTTCACACAGCAGCATGTCTGGTTCTCAAATGTTCAAATATGGCACATAATTGAGGACTGAGAGAGTATTTTTCCTACTTTGACATGAAGCAAAGCACAGCACGGGAATTTAAAGACCAGAGGAATTCAGAATGGAGTCTTTTCTTCAGTTCATGGATGTGCAGCGACCTCTGGTGATAATCACCTTGGATGTCATGGTGGGTACCACCAAGAGACCGTGGTGTGTCGTGTAAGGCCTGTGCTTATGAGAGACAGTAGAACTGAAACAGAGACTGTTGAACTGCCATAAGCAACTGAAAAGAAGTATCTATGAGACTGAATGTGAAATAGGAGTTCTGAGCTTCCTAAAAATTATTGGAGTAGGTTTTTCCAGGAGATAGAGGCCTTAAATTAGTAGGCATGGTTTTGGAAAGATAACTTATGTAAGTCCGAGAACCACATCAAAACTTTGGACTCCCCGGATTGAAAGCAAGGACTTTTATGTGCTTTTATTTCCCACTCCTTAATATTTTATAATATGATCTAGATTAGATACATGGAATTTTATTAATACATTTTTCTTATTCTTATTAAAGATCTTGTCTTTCAAGAATAATTTTCACTCTTGCAATATAATTTTGCTATATCACCACTCTCGTTTGAAAGAAACCTACGCACTTTGCTGGTAGTAATGTTCTCTGGAGTTCTATTATAAAACAATTTCTTCGTTTCTGTCTTTTTATTTTCCATTCATTTCTTCTAGAGTGTATCTTTGTGTAAGACCCCATGATGTATGTGTAATTTGAGCCTTTGACTATCTTGATAATTTCCACTCATTACTTTTAGATATTAATAAAAGCTTGGCTTGGTTGTCTCTCACTTTTTTGCTCTCCACTGAACTTCAGAAGCTTATAGCTAACTGCCTACTGGTTATCTCCACTTGAATGTTTAAAATATCTCAGGTTATATCAGGTAATGTAACTGCATCAGTGTGAAATTTCAGGGCCATAAAAATGGCACTGTGGCTATACAGGATATTATTTTAGACCTTGGTAGATACATAATTCTAGTTCTTAAGAGATGCATAAAAGATGGAGAGCCATCTTTCCTTTGTGATAGCAGATACAGTATTAGACGTTGTGGTAGTTATGAAAATGTGCCTCCCACCCCGATCGTTTCTCTTTTGAGGAACATAACTGAGTGCCCCAGTTGCTTCTTTTCTTGATCTACCCCCATGTTCAAGACAGGGACACATTTCCCGTAGGATTCTCCCAGCCATGACCATGCACGATCAGGGTATTAATGCAAGCCCATTCCTACAAGGAATGAACTTGTTTAACAGGTAACTTTGGCTCAAGGACTTCCCACTGGCCAACACATTCTTAGAACTATGTCGCCTTTCGGGACACTTTCTCCCCAATCCTCCCTCCTTCTTCACAGGAGTCTTCAAGCTCACCTTCCCTTCTCTTGCTTCTTTCTTCCTCCACTTTTCTCTCTCAAAGTTTTCTCTTCTGGCTGGCTTACAGGCAGATGCTTTTAAAGCCCCCATGTATACTACTATCTCAGAGCCTTGCACCTTACAATCCCTTCTCTCTGGGACACTGTGTCAGGCATCGTTCTGGTTCACACTTGGACTTTCTTCAAGCCTCTGCTCAAAGATTGTGTTTTCAGGGAAGACTTCTTGAACTACTTATGAAAACTAGAAACCCCATCTCTATATTCCCTTTCCACTTTACTGTGTTTTGTGTCTTTTTCTGATATTCATCACTATATGAAATAGATATTTGTTAGTTTGTTGTGTATCTTTTTTCCCTTGAATGTAAGTCTCATGAGAGAAACAAGTTTTTTCTGCTTTGCCTACTGCTATATCCTCAGTGACTGTAACAGTTCTTAGCATATAGTACCCTCTCAATAAATAATTGTTCAGTAAATGAGTGGTAGCACAATGGTTTAGTTAAAACACTACTCCACCCCCAAATGCTACAGACTGTTACTCTATTGCCTTCTGTCACGCAAAGTCACCAAGGAAAAACCTAGAGTAAACATGGTTTTTATCCCTTTGTTTAACTTAGTTTCTTTCTTGGATGCTTGTAGGATATCTTCAATCATTAAAAATTTTTATAATTTCCCGATATATGTTTAGATGTGGCTGAATGGTCCCATGTAATAGGCAAGTGATATTCATGAAGGAAAATTTGAGAGCCTTCTCCTAGTTCCTCCTTGGTTTCTGGTATTGCTCTGTTTCAGAGTTCTGTCTTTGAGGTAGCAGAGAATTATTTTCCTATCTAATCCATCTTTATTAGTTTCCTATAGCTGCCATGACAAATTATCACAAATGTGGTGGCTTCGTCCAACAGGAGTTGATTCCCCTACAGCTCTGGAGGCTAGAAGTCCAAAATTAAGGTGTCAACAGAGTTTCATTCTCTCTAGAGGCTTTAGAGGAAATTCTATGCCTGGCTCCTTCTACTTCTGGTGGTTCTTGGCCACATCATTCCAATTTCTGCCTCTGTCTGCATATCACCTTCTCCTGTGTACGTCTCTGTCTCCTTCTCTTCTGTCTGTTATAAAGACACAAGCCACTGGATTAAAGGCCTACCCAGATCATCCAGGATAATCTCGTCTTGAGATTTTTAATCATATCTACAAAACCCTTATATTCCACGTAAGATAATATTCACAGGGTGTGAAGATCGGAAGATGGACATATCTTTTTGAGGCCACCATTCAAACCACTGTGTTATCCATGCTGCAATTAAGGTTGTTTTCTTCAAAAGATGAGCAAATCACACACACATACACACACACATATTACCAAATCACTGATTTGTGCTATTGTATGTTGTATATATACTACAGTGCTCCTGTAACTCTGTAAGTATATGTATTTGTGATGTGTGTGCGAACATATGTATGTGTGTTTTGTGGTTTTTGTGGACTTTTTTTGATATTTCAAAAGGAAACTCAAGAGTCTCCAACAACTTGTGTCTCCAGTTTAGATATTCAGGGTGTGTATTAAATGACACAGTCAATTATTTCTCAGGCAAAATTTCTCCCTAGTTTTCTGCTGTCAGCTAGAAAATGTTGATATAGTAAGTGTTATATATTTTGATATGCTGTATAAAATATTATCAAAGTAGTATAACAAATATAAATGGATGGCAAAAGTTAAGTATTATTTAATTTATTCATTAAATACGCATTTCTGGAATGACTGCTATATGCCAGGCACAACGCTAAGTATAGAGATAAGTAAGACATATATTGTACTCAAATATTTTACAGTATTTTAGAAGGATATAACATAACATAAATGGCTATACGTCAAAAGAGAAAATAATGAATATCCAAAGAGAGAATGAAATCAAGAGGCATATGAGTCAGGAAGAAAGACAAAAGACAAAAATTTTAGGAGAGATATGCATTTAAAAAATTGATAAGACTTTTTTTTTTTTTTTTTAAAGAACAATGTTAAGGTCAAAGAAAATTTGAGAGGAAGGTACAGAGATTTTCCATATAAGTTTCTTTCCCAACACATGCATAGCCCCCCGTACATATTGTCAACATGCCCCCCCAGAGTGGTATATTTGCAAAGTTGATGAACCTATAGTACACATCATATCATTCGGAGTCCATAGTTTACATTATGGCTTACTCTTGGTGTTATACATTCTATGGAGTTGAACAAATTTAACATGAGACATGTCTGTCATTACAGCATTGTTCAGAGTGCTTTTACTTGCCCTCAAAATCCTCCAAGCTCTATCCATTCCTCCTTTCTTCTCCTGCTAATCCTGGAAACCACTGAGCTTTTTACAGTTTCCATAGTTTTGTCTTTTCCAGAATGTTATCTAGTTGGACTTACACAGTATGCAGTCTTTTCAGACTGGCTTATTTCACTTAGTAATATGCAGTGAGTTCCCTCCATGTCATTTTATAGCTTGATAGCTCATTTCCTTTTGGCACTGAGATTATCCCATTGTCTGGATGCACCGAAGTTTATTTATCCATACAACTACTGAAGAGTATCTTGGTTGCTTCCAAGTTTGAGAAATTGTGAATAAATCTATAAATATCCATGTGCAGATTTTTGTGTGGACATAATTTTAAGCTCCTTTGGGTAAATACTAAGGAGCATGATTACTGGATCTTTTGCTAAGAGTCATGTTTCCTTTTGTACGAAACTGCCAAACTGTTTTCCAAAGTGGCTGTCCCATTTTGCAATCTCACCAGCAATGAAGGAGACTTCCCATTGCTCCACATCTCACTAGTATTTGGTGTTGAGATGTTCATTTTGGTCCTTTACCACATATGTATGAAATGATTGAATAAATACATTTGCATGAATTTTCATGCCTGTGTAACTAACTACCAGAGGTAGAAATCTCTGTAAGTATAAGCCAGAAATTATGTGGAAGAAATCCTAATATATTTGGAGGACTAAAACTGCAAGTAAACATTTATTAGATGTTTTCTATGTTTAAATTTGTACATTAAAAACTGCTGTTTGAAAATAAGCATTTCAGATTTCACATGATCCATTCTATGCATCCAATTACTCAAACAAAAGGAGAAAAGAACAAGAAAGAATTCTAGCAAGACTGCAAGCGGCAGGTGCTGGGATTTGCTTCCACGCACTGTCTTTCTTGACTTTCACTTTGCTTTTGAGGATAGGTACAGGGCTTGAGAAATATTTCAAAGAAGTTTTCTGGCCAGCTATGTTTTGCCAAGCTGTCGTAGCTTTCTCAAAGCTTTCAAAATTATCAAATACCAACATATATCTCCCACACTATTACTTTATCAGGAAAGGACACTGAAAATAGCATCACAACTTTCAGAATTCTTTATCATGTCATAAAGCAGCTGTAGTCAAACTGCAGTACCTCCACTCAAGCTGTAACAAGGCAATGTCGGCATTAAGATGTAACGTTCCGCAGATGCCAGTTGTAGCAATAGCTGTAATAAGTGTCAGAGGAAACATTATCACATGCTACCTCTTTCAAGTTGGCAATGTGACTTTTATCAATCTTTGAAAGTAACGGTTTGACTTTGAATTTCATGCCACTTTAAAGGGGGAAAATGGCTTGTTCTTCCTTATACTGTCCAGAATTTTAATTAGTTTTGCTCTTTTCTTATCTTTTGCATATTTTACCTCCATCCATAGTCATCCTCAGATACCCATTAGCTTCTAGGTAGGGAGAAATTACTGGGATTTTCTTTAGAGTTCCTATGACATTTAAATGTTCTTCCTGATATTTGACAACCCCGACAATGCTGCCAGCATGGATAATATCTATTGAATATCCAGTGTGTAAAAAAAAAAAAAAATGAAAAACCCACCAACTTCTAATTCCTGAAGCTTCAAAAACATGAACAGGATGGTTCATGCATTTAAGGCACTTATAGCTGAGTGGAGGATACAAAAGTACACACAAATGACAAAGAGTTACATTTAATAGTGTTTTGCAAATCACTGAGGTCTTACAGACTTATTGTTTAATCTCTACCATAACCTGACAAGACAATTCTTAAAGATAAGAGAATTTAAGGCAACAGATTAAGAAATAAATCATTTGAGTGTTTTAAAAAGACACTAGGCAGAGTCTGGACTCTATAGAGTCTATTGTTTCTCTGAATCCACTGTTCTTTCCACTATACTATAGCTTGTAAGCGTTTAAATCAGAAAGGAAGATGGTTGTAAAATGAGGAAATTGGTAGAGACTTCACTAGGAGACGTAACTTAGTCTGATTATTAAGAACAAGAGGAGTGACATAACCTGACAAGCTGGCAAGAGTAAGGACAAAAGCCGTGTCATAGCAGTGGGCATTTGCTGGATCTTGTCAGGCCCACTGTGTAGATGACTACCGCCGGTATTCTTACATCCTCCTGATCACAAAACTCTCCATGGAGCAACCTTCTAGAAGTTTTCCCAGTTGGGCAGAATCTGAAAAACTGAGAGTAACATGCAAGTCAGGGAAGAAACAAGAGCACTGGATTGCTTTGTTTTTTTAATTTTTTCAGTGTAATGGTTTCTTCTAAGTACCGACTCCACCTAAGAAAGGGCTTTTAAACTTGAGGGCCAAATTAACCATTTTGAGATATGTAATCATTTATGATCTTTGGAAACATAAAGGGTAAGTGTGTCTTCTAGCAGACCTAATGCCTTAAGGTGATTTCTACGTAAGGTTATTTGTTCTTTTGTTCAATATTTAAAATTGGTCACACATCCCCATTTACACGTCATAAAGTGAAGATATGGGGTGACTGGGTGGCTCAGTCATTAAGCATCTGCCTTTGGCTCAGGTCATGATCCTGGAGTCCTGAGATCAAGCCCCGCATCGGGTTCCCTGCTCGGTGGTGGGAAGCCAGCTTCTCCCTCTCCCACTACCCTTGCTTGTATTCCTCTCTCGCTGTGTCTCTCTCTCTGTCAACTAAATAAACAAAAATTGAAAAAAGGAAAAAAGATAAAACAAAGTAAAGATAAATATGTATTATCATTTATTATTATGAGGAATATATCATTTGTTTGAACTGTCATCCTCAGTCTTTCTTTTAAGAAATCAACTAATTAATTCTCTGATGCTGGCACTTCCTTTTCTTTCTTTCTTTCTTTCTTTATTGAGAAAACACTATGTGTCAGGAACATAAAGTATGGATTTTTTTCACAAGTATTATTTATTTAATCTTTATTTTAAAAACTCATAATCCCGAATAAGAGAAATTTGAAGTTCGGTAAATTAATATCTTCCACCAAAGTCACTCAGTAGACTTAATGGCAGAACTGATATTTGAACCTAAATTCCCTTATTCTTTCCAAATTCCACCCACACTCTTTAACCAACTTTCATCATCTTCTAGAGACCAGACACGTTTGCATTTGTTTCTTTAACTCAAAGAAACCTGTGTGTGAGTAACATTTACAACTGTTGTTTCCATCATTATAGAGTTAAATAAAAAAAACTACACACAAATCAAAACCAAACACCCTCCCCCAAAAAAGGTCAAAACCAAAAAAAAAAAAAAAAAAAAGTTACTAAATTCTTTAGGAACAAAATGTTCTGCAGTACTGGGTAAGTGCAGAATACAAAGTATCCACAACTTGTTAGATAGCTTACAGACTTCTTTAGAATACTAATCATCTTCCATTTCCATGTTGCATGCAAATTCTGGGTAGCTGTTGGTAAGCAAGAATAAAATCACCTAGTATCTTTTCTGGCTTTGTTTCAGCTGGTAGACTCCTGAGTAACCCAGTCACATAAAGCCGACATCATGAAATATGCATGTTGTTGAACTATTTAGTCACATATCACATTTTCTATTAACACATTCTCATTAGATTTCTAAACACCATGGAGGCAATTCATGCTTCAGCTTAGCTCCTCCTTCAGATCCCATAGGTCCCCTCCACCACCACCCCCACTCTCCCACCCTTTCTGTCTCCTTCACTTGGTTCTGTTTTGCGCCCCTCTCTGTGTTCTGCCTTTTCTTCTTAGTCACTATTTTTTGTGCTTTGTTGCACTTACTTTTTTTTTTTTAACTTACAGACTTCACTATTTTAACACTTGTCCTCTTTGCTTCCATTAAAAAACAATATTCAAAACAAATGTTCCCAAATTAATGCAACAGATGAGAAATTTAGTCTATACTTTCCAATTTAATTTTTCTTAAACCACTCTGTATGGTGACTGTCAAAGCATGTGTGGAGGACAGTCAATGAATTTTGAAGCCAACTACATGTGGATTTTGATCATAATTCTGACACTTTCACCAAATGGGTGGCCTTAGGAAAATTATTTTAAGCTTCTCAGCCTCAATTCCTCAGGTGTAAGGTGAAATATTAATATCACCATATAAGGCTACAGTGAAGACCAAATGAGATGAGGAAATCAAAGTACCTAGCTATGTTACCTTGGGGAAGTTACTTAACCTTTATCCTATTCCATTTATGTTCAAAATTATAAAATAATTATATCTACCTCATGGGGTTGTGTGACATTGTTAACCATAATTGATTAACATACATTGCTTAGAACCATGCCTTGTACATAGTGATGTATGTGTTAATTATTATTATTACCTAATACCTAACACCATGCTTAGCATTGAAAGATCTCCTATAGGTAATACTTTCTACAAATGGGTTACTAACAAAATTTTTTTGGATTACTGACTTGTCAAAAGGGAAAAAGAGCTCAATGCATAGAAAGCATAACTGGGACGATGTGGAACATACTAGAAAAGCTGAATCAGTAGAACATGGTGACTGAGGGGGTTAAAGGACGAGGAGGAATCAAGGATGATTCTCTGGTTCTTGTTTGGGTAACTTGATTCATGGTGATATCCTGCACTACAAGAAGAGAAGCAAGTTTGGTCAGGAAGAAGAAGGGCTTGGGGCTAGATGGCTCAAGGATTAAAGAGTCCATGGCACTGAGCAGCACAGCTGTTCATGTTGGAAAAAAGAGTGGAAGGAAAAAAGGTGAGACTAGTGAATTGAATAGGGGCTGGTCAGTAAAGAAGTGGAAGAAGTAAGTGTAAGAAAAGCCTTCAAGAATGTTGACTATGAAGGGGAGGAGAACAATAGAACGTTGTGCAGAGGATTACTGTGAAAAAAGCAAGGTGTTCTATCAGTAGCTATAT
Organism: Martes martes; assembly: GCF_963455335.1. Lineage (NCBI taxonomy): Eukaryota > Metazoa > Chordata > Mammalia > Carnivora > Mustelidae > Martes > Martes martes. The sequence continues at coordinate 130,323,763 of NC_137891.1, read as the reverse complement.
TAATTATTCACAACCATGATGTTCCTTAAGCTGCTGTAATTTGCCAAGTCCTAGAGAGCAAAGGATTAAAAAACTGGTTTAAGAATAGTTTTGCACTATCTGGGGAAATAGGAGATATGTAGAAAAAGAAAAAAAAAATAGCGTATACTAAGTACCAAATGTATGGAACTGAAAAGTGTATTATTGGCATTCAGTCTCGGATTTATTGGTGCGGGCTTGTATATTTGGGTAAGATTTCAAAAAGGAGGCAAGATTTCAAATTGTTCTTGAAAAAAGGCTAGGATTTATGTGGTCTGGAAAAGCATGGGGGATGGGGTAAATGGGGTGAATAGAGTTTCTGACCTGTGCATAGCAGTCAGTGATTAGAGGAGTAGAGTGAGAAGTGTTTATTCAGCTCATTTTGTTCTAAAGCTTTTTGTGTCCTGCGTAATATCTAGCAGTGTGGTGGATGCCAAGTAAATATTACCCAAATATTTGTTGAGGAAATGCTGATTATATAAGTAGCTGACAGATAAGAATTTGCCTGGAGTAAGACTAAAATGGGAAAATTAATATAATAAGTCTCAGAGAATTTATTCAGAGTCACAAATTTGGACCTTTATAGGAAATATGAAACAACAGTTTGGCCTGAGTAACTACAGAATTCATCCTATGGAATCTAGGAAAAGTTACAGCTGAATATCATCTCTCCATAAAATCCCCCCATTGTTCCCAGTTGTTCTTGTCCTTTATTCCTGCAGTGTCAAGAAGAAATTTTAATTCAATAAGAGTTTATTGATCACCAATTATTTCCCTGGTTCATGGGTCTCACTCTTGTGGAACTTACAATCTTATTGGAGACAAGCACTGGAAAAGCTCATCTAAGAAGAAATCACTGGACAGGGTGTTGAAAAATGGGGATATTTATTTAGAGGAAATTGGAAGTGAATTCAGACTTGGAGAAGACAGCATGAACAAAGGGAAGCAGAAGGGGAGGTAGGAGCTGATGGTATTGTGGGGACAGTCACACAGCAATGACAAAGGGTTAGAACTAAAATAGCCCTAAACCGTCATGGTTGATAACTTATATTTCTATGACTAATAGTTCTATCCCACGGGGATAAACTATCTAGTGCCTTAAAAAAAAAAAAAAAAAAACCTACAGTTCCTCTTCTCAGCAACTGAAGAGAAGCTGAATGGTTCAGTGAGTTTTTAAAAAATAGACCTGTTCATTTCTTTTGAATTTTCAAAGTGTCCCTGATGGAAGGCATGTGGGACTAAGTACATTTTTAACCTGGCCTTTTGCACAGATACGGGCATTTAGTCTTCCCATGCTAAGAAGAGATAGAGATACTACAGTAAAAGCCATTGCTTCCGATTAGTTCAGTAGGTAAACGGTTTCTTTCCTGAGTTACTTACAAATCCCTGCCTCCCAAAAGGGTGTGAACAAATTCCCCTGAAGCCATCCTTTTTTAAACACTCATTGGTGGCTCAGGTTAGAAGGAGAAGCTCCTTTAGAGGTCGAGCTCAGCAGGAGCACAGCCTCTGCTTGTCAGAGATAGAGCTGCCTGGCCTGCTCTCGCGGAGTCACCCAGGTCCAGAGCTGCTCTCCTTAATTCATGAAACCTTCTTTGTTGGTAAAGCCCAGCTCTCCTCTCAGCCGTTCTTAAGCACATCCCTCCTCTGCTCAACACATGTACACCTACTTCGAGTTCTTGAAACAGGAAATTGGCACACAAAATATCAATGGTTTTGCTACCACACCAAACTCAAAAGATTCTTCTTGGATGTGTCTTTATATATTTGTGTTCTTATTTCCTTCTCTCTCCAGCCTTGTTTCTTTATCCCCATTAGTGTCCAGGATTTAATTTCATCCTGCGGAGATAGAGGGTTAAAACAGACCTTGTGTGTCTGAGTGTTTATGCTCAGAAGGCATGTGGCCACAGAAATACAGTTTTAGATCTGATTTCTTAAGCATGGGTGTGAAGAGTCCTAGCATGCTTTTCAGTAGGAGTCGTTGGTGCCCTTAGCATCCATATAACACACTGAACAGAGGCTAGAGACATGCTTAGATCCTCAGAGAGCAGGGAAAAGGAAGTAGGTGAGGCAGCACAAAGAGCAGTTAGTAGTCAGGGGCTGAATCAGGTGATCTTGGCAAAAACAAAACAAAACAAAAAAACAAAAACAAAACAAAAAAATAAAACAAAACAAAACCAAAAAAACAAGCTCTTCAAATTTTTCCTGTATAGAGTTCAGATTTTGCGGTTTGCATACCTAAGATGCCTCATCCTCATACGATTATACCCTGTTAAATGGACATAAGCGAAACTGTAGCCATACCTAGAAACAGCAATTGTGCTTGCTTGTTGATTCTAGGATACTAACTCGTAGAAACCTCACAATCAATAGCATGCGTGTGTGTCGTTCGATGTATTCAGTCATTATCACTCTTCCACTTGCATTTCATGGTGTTGAGCAAATAGCAAGTGAAGAGTATGGAGTTTTTTTCACCTCACTCTCAATAAACGGGTTTAACAACAATACAAATCTTATAATCCACCTCTTCAATCCCACTGGCAATGGGACAAATCCAATAGCTTTAGAGGTAAGCCTTCAAATATACTTCTACTGACAGACTGAAGTTTGTTTTAGAAAAAGTCAAGGTTCTACAATCCTTTGCATTCATTGAAGTGTTCTGTTTCCATGGTTTCCAAGAGTTCACTGAAATTAGGCTTTCAGTGTTTAGAAGTTAATGATATGGGGCTTTGGTAAATTTCTTCTCTCTTACCTGTATTATGTTCAAGATCTGTATATTGCTATTCCTGAATTAGTTTGGGGGTCAATTTTGCTGTCAATGTGGGTTTTTCCCCAAAGTGCCTCTTCTTAAGAACCAATGGTAGATACAAACTATCTTAAATCAGCATGATAAAGCCCAACTAGGGTTGCTTTCTGGCAGCATTAAAAATAAGATCACAGTTTTCACTGTCAGTGAAGAACTAGCTTCACAGGGCTTAATAGGGAAACCTAGGCTTGGGATTCTCTGGCCTTTGTCAAGGAGGAGTGCCCTGATGAAATAAATCCAAAAGATAGAGTTCCAGTGGCCTCACTTTTCTGGCAGAAAAAACAACAACAACAAAATCTTCTGGATATGGTGGGAGTCGTGGAACAGTTTATGTTGGGCCCAAAGGTACACAGATGCCCAGAATATTAGGTTAATATTAGGTTATTAGGCTATGAAGCAAAGTACATGATTCCCAATGTTACCATACAATTGTTAACCCGGTTTCTGTGTGCTGCCCGAATTGTGAGGGACCTTCGAGTGGTTGCTGAGGGTCCAGTCACCACATAATATAATATAATAAGGAAATACCAACAAGGTTTCTGAACCTAAATGTGTTGTCTCCATTGTCTAGGGCTCAAACCCAGGATCCCCAGCAGTCACCCCTCATGAAGATACTGAGTTTTTGACTTGTTTTTTGTTCCCTATGATGTAAGAAGCAGGGATAAAAATGTAAAATCAGTGGAAGAAAAATATCAGGGGGCACCTGGGTGGCTCAGTGGGTTAAAGCCTCTGCCTTCAGCTCAGATCATGATCTCAGGGTCCTGGGATCAAGCCCCGAATAGGGCTCTCTGCTTAGCAGGGAGCCTGCTTCCTCCTCTCTCTCTGCCTGCTTCTGTACCTACTTGTGATCTCTGTCAAATAAATAAATAAAAATCTAAAAAAAAAAAAAAAAAAAAAAAAAAGAAGAAAAATGTCAGAAAGAAAGAGGGAGGGAGGGGAGAGAAGAAAGAAAGAAAAGGAAGAGAAAGAAAGAAGGGAGGGACAGAGGGAAGGAGGAAGGAAGGAAGGAAGGGAGGGAGGCAAGGAGGGAGAAAGAATGCTTCTGTGACTGCGAGGAGATGATCTACATGACTTGGAAAAGGGTGCAAAGCTCCAAAGTGAGTAGAGGTGAGTTGCACTGCATTTCAAGGATCTAGGAAGCACCTTACATTACACTTGAGACAAATTGGAAGCCGCTCAGGGTACGGGGGTTACATATTGAGAGGTACAGAGCCACATTTTGTTAGTGGCAAAGGTTTAGGAAGGGTTTTTAAGGGGAACGTAATAGGATAAAACAGTGTAGTTGCCTCTGCTGAAAGTCAAGAATGTGGTAACTCCCCAGAGGGAGGTCTGGAGCAGAGAGTTCTGGGCCATCAAGTAGTACCACCAGCAAAATGTGGCAGCAGGCAGATCTGGGACTCCTCAGCATCAGGTCTGAATGATTGCTTGTCAGGCAGATGTGTTTGTAAACTAATGACTTTCACAGTGTGATGAGATTCAAAATGAAGCCTAATTGCTTCCACTGATTTAACCCTTGGAATGCTTCCAGGCATGCCGATAGCCATGTGTCTTTAATCATGTAAGTTAATCACCTTCAGGCATTTATCAGAAAACAGTGGCTTATAGCAAGTCTGGAGAGCATTGCTGTTGCATTATTAGGTTTACACTTCTGAGGCTGTCATCTCTTCAAATAAGGACACTGAGAGGTTGGCCACGGTGCCCTTAAACTAGTGTTTGTTAGTAGCAACGGACACAGTCAATTACATGGCTCTATAATTCAGAAAAAAATGAATTAATATTTATGTGGATTTTTTTAAGTGGCTTAAAAAAAAACTCTTAATGGTACCAGAGTGAGAGTAGCAAGTCACCTTGATCCTTCTAAGGCCATCATGAACTCCAGTCTGGCTCTGGAAGTAAGTCAGAATTGGAAAATGGTTCAGAATTGGAAAACGGTCCAATAATCAGGCCAGTCTGATTAATAGTGACAATTAGTATTGGACTATAGTGCATAACCAACTGATTATGAATCATTTAAGCACTTTAGGTAAATTTTCAATATAGGCAATTAAAATGAAAAGACTCATGATGCTTACATAATGACTTCATTAAATTAACTCAGTTCTGAGGTTGGAGTAAAAAAAAAAAAAAAAATGTCAGAAAGAACCAGCAGAATTTAACTTCCATTCACTTTTGTATAAAAGAAAACTAGAGAAAATACTTAAAAGATATAAATACATACACACACCCCACATTGAAAACAGCTTATTCTTTTCTGAAAGTGAACTGTGTTACTATGGAAGAAAGAACTGAAGGTCAGAGCAGGGACTGTATTCGCATAGGATGAAGTAAATCTTGCCTTCAGTTATATTTTGTATTCTGCTAAGTGCATACATCGTTAAGGTTAAAAGAACTTTATTGTGGAGTCATCTGTAAGGGACAGACATTTCAAAGAGACAAATAGTCAGTTCTGTTACATAAACAATTGACCCAAATCATTTGCTTCATGATAAGAGACAAAGCTAGAGCCTACTCCAAATACTGCGGTATCAATGCAGTCAGGGGAACAAAGATTCCTTTAGGTGAAATGCAGTCATTCAATCAAAGTAGCAACAGTTTTTTAGAATTAGACAATGGGAATGGAAGGAAAAGAGACTGTCTAGGGCTACAGTGAGTTGAAATACTCCATAGTGAAGTCAGTTTCTCCCGTGGGTTTTGATTCGGAAAGTCACTACAAACACTCTGTAAGCTAGGTCTTCCATATTTTAGTAATAACCAATACCTATTTAGCACTTCAGAATTTACAAAGCTCCATGTGTGATCTCTTTTTCTAACATTTTATTTATTTATTTGAGAGAGAGTGAACAAGAGAGAGAAGGAGCGGGGGGTGGGGGGGAGAAGCAGACTCCCCACTGAGGGAGCCCAATGTGGGACTCCATCCCAGGACTCTGGGATCATGACCTGAACCGAAGGCAGACGTTTAATTGACTAAGCGCCCCTCCATGTATGTGTGATCTCTGGTTCTTCATTCCTCTCATAAGTTTTAAAGACAAGAAAGGAAGATTCAAAAACTTGAAATTATTATTTGTCCAAATGCATGGGACTAGTAACAGCAAAAACCAGGTGTTCTGACTCTGGGTCCTTTTCCTACATACTCCCTTCTCTTCATCCTATTTCTTAAGACCTTCTCTTTTACTTTAATGATATTTTCCAGAATTAATTCTCACAGTCACTATATTCTTTTCTAGGTCTCTGACTATAAAAGCCACTTTACAGTCTACCTATTGTATGGTAATGTTTCTTCCTTTTCAGTCTGCATTTCATTCCCAATCAGATTGTTATCTCTTTGAAAGCAGACACTGTGGTTTCTATCACAGAATGAGGCCTTCCCAGCAAGAAGGGTAAACCTGTGCAGAAATCCACATTGGTGACTTCCATTCCAGCATACTGTTTCTCCTGTAGTGCATGATCACCAAAGACAGCAATAAAACCCTTTGAGCTACTGGCGCTGCATGGGTGACTTGGCACACTCATCCGCTAAGCTGCTTGCTTCAGAGCTTGAGCCTCACTTCACACAACAAAATTTCAAGTCCACAAACAGCACAGACTCTTAGAATCACACTCGTTTAGACGAAATCAAAATGTTAGATCCAGAAATGCCAAAAATTACTGTAAGAATGAAGAACTTATTGATGTTTATCTCTCGAACTTCCTTGTATGCTTTTTTTTTAAATTATGTTATGTTAGTCACCATACAGCACATCATTAGTTTTTGATGTAGTATTCCATGATTCATCATTTGCATATAACACCCAGTGCTCCTTGCAATACGTTCCCTCCTGAATACCCATCACCAGGCTCACCCATCCCCCCAACGCCTTTCCTTCTAAAACTCTCCGTTTATTTCCCAGAGTTCGTAGTCTCTCATGGATCGTCTCACACTCCGATTTCTCCCCCTTCATTTTTCCCTTCTCCGTTGTCCTCCAGGCTATTCCTTATGTTCCACAAATAACAGAAACCATATGATAATTGACTTTCTCTGTTTGACTTATTTCACTCAGCATAATCTCCTCCAGTCCCATCCAAGTTGATGCAAAAGTTGGGTAATTATCCTTTCTGATGGCTGAGTAATATTCCATTGTATATATGGACCATATCTTCTTTATCCATTTGTCTATTGAAGGGCACCTTGGCTCTTTCCACAGTTTGGCTATTGTGGACATTGCTGTATGAACACTGGGGTGCATATGGCCCTTCTTTTCACTGCATCCATATCTTTGGGGTAAATACCCAGTAGTACAATTGCTGGGTCATAGGGTAGCTCTATTTTTGATTTTTTTGAGGAACCTCCACACTGTTTTCCAAAGTGGTTGCACCAATTTGCTTTCCCACCAACAGTGTAAGAGGGTGAACTTCCTTGTATGGTTACCAAACCTCCTGCCATATGGAGATCATTCCTCAGCATCATGTCACCCTTAAAGATGTTTTCAGAGTTTAAGCATCAAGTGTGTGTGTGTGTGTGTGTGTGTGTAAATTGCATATGTGTACACGTGTGTATATTAAAACATCTGTTCACCATTGTCCTCCTTCCTTCCACTGTAACTCTCTCTTCTCATCTACTGCTCCTTATTTCTCAGTCCTTTTCCCCCAGATAATAGGATTTGGACTAAAGGGCTAGTTCAATCAATTACTGACAGGTTTTTTCATCTATCAAATTCAAATCAAAAGGGTCTGACTCACAGGGATATTTTCACCAAATGCTATGTACGTGAAGATACTCTGTAAAGTATCATGTGTAACAAAACTGTCTCCCCCCAGAATTTCATATAGAAGCAAATGGATAAAAATGAACCACCCAGGTGGTCTCCTAGGGAAGAAAAAAATCTTAGAATTCTCATCATCTTGTTTCCTTTCACTCTTCTGATCCTGATGACATTCTTTGTGTGCCTAGCTGGATTCCCTGGTCAGATTGCAGGTATCCTGTTCACAGGGATCGTGCTTCATTCATCAACATATGACCTATTAACCACACTCTACAAGGGAAGAAGGTTAATCTTTGCCTGCTGTGTCTTGGTGGATCAGAGGTGTATTCAATTTATTTCCATGTAGCTTGTTGACTTCATTCTCATTACTTTATAGTCATATACATTGAACACAGATTTTTTAGCACTAGCTGTCAGATCTTTCTTCACTCAAGTAGACTTTCTGTAATTTCTGTCTAGACATCAAGCTGAAGAGTCCTGGCTCCTCAGGGCCTATCTGGATGATGTACGAGTCAGCTTCCCCTTAAAAAGGGCAAACTCTGGAGCCTGAGAATTGGATGCTGCCTCCATTTCTTACTAGCTATGTAACCACTGTGATCCTCAGTTATCCATCTGTAGAATAGATATGCTAATACCAACCACATAGTGGCTCCATGAGGAATGGAAGAATCATGAAAACACCAGTGCTTTCCTACAGAAGGCTCTCACGCAATACTTACTCCCTTTTTTCTTTACTGCTTCCCTCTCTGTTACTGCCCCACAACTTTCACTATTCTCACTCCTCTCAAAACTTGCCATTCAGGACAAATCTCAGTAATAAACTCTTGAAGTTACCACTAATAATAATTGTACCACTTCTATTGTCTTAACTGACTTCAGCTCTAAGCTCCTCCCCTTCCCTAGGTATCCTCAACCCCGATGCTGATGATTCTCTGACCCCCCACAAGGGCCAGCACAAAGCCTTAGTGCTGTCACTGATTAGCACAGATTCTCTCAGCTTCACCCCTGCCTATCTCTCTCCATTTACTTCACTCCGGATAATAGGAACCATGACTCAGCAGTAACTAAAAAATGAATGGCTGAATCTTAGAGGTAGTTCTTAAAGTTAGTTTCCATGGTTACTGAGTGGTTAGAGAAGGAATGGACAAATCCAAAAGACAATCTTGAAGTAAATAGAAAATTTTATTTTGTTCCAGCACTTCCTAAAGTTCTGCAGTATTATTTTCATAGTATCCTTTTTGACATTTGGTCCCATTTGCTGGTATGAACTCAGATCACCTTATGTTCCTAAATTGTCATTTCATCCTTTGTTTTGTGTAATTTGCTATTGTGTGTTAAGAACGCAAGAGTTCTATCTGCACGTATCAGGCCTAGAACTCCCTTCCCACTTTCATCTTTCCTTGTAATAATCCAACACGACCTCTACTAAATTTTCCTCTATTATTCTACAGCACGTACTCCAATTAGGAAGTCGATCTTCCTATAATTCCTGATAGAAACTATAAGTATCCCTAACTCTTGACCTTTCTAAGATCATCCCCCAACTTAGACTTCTTTTCTCCCTCTTCTGCCCCATTTCCTCCTCACTAGGTCTGCTCACAAACTCTTTGCCTGTCTCATTTACCACTGTGTATCCTGGAATATAGAAAATTTCTTGATACATGACCAACATTCATCCAATCTATATTTATAGACTTACAGACTTTCCCTCAAGTCCCACTTCAAAAATAATTTCTTTTTTTAACCTACACTATTTTCTTTGAATTCTTACATAAGCCACATTCATCTTTATTTTTATCAGCTGATTTTAAGTTCCTTAAAGATGAAATTCATAACTTGCCTCACTTTGCATCTCTCAGAGTATCTTGATAATATGAGGAAATTAAATATCATCTTGGAGGAAAGGTCCATAGCCTAAAACAAGAATGATTCATAAAATGCATTTCTCACCTACTGTTTCCCAGTCTCTGTTCTAAGATCTGAGAGAGTGACCTTCATGAACTAGAATCTTTGTCTTCACTGTTACTAGTTACCTGTGTAATCTCCATTGATACACTCAAGTTCTCTGAGTTTTGGACTCTTCTAGGAACTAAGAGGGTTATACTAAGTTCTAATATCTCTTCCCATCGTAGGATTCTGTGAATTCTAAATATTTATCAGTAGATTGATGAGTGGTATTTGAAAAGTACTCATGAATATTTTCTATTTCTTTTGATTTATTTGTTCAACAGATGTTTATTGAATGCTCCGAGGTAATGTGTATGCTAAAAACACCAGAGGTATAGCACTGAGCATAATCCATGCATCCTGAGGTATCCTGCTTTTCATACCATGATGCCCTGGATGTGCCGGTGACCTAATTCACTTAAATTTCTTTGATAAAAGGGTAAAGTTTTGCTAAGCCCTCCACCCCAATTCCAGCTAGCTCTTATTAACATAAAATATTTACTTTGGGCGAAATTTAAGCAAACAAATAAATAAGTATTCCATATAGATGTAACTTCTCTGGGGGTTCTCAGATCCGTGATTTTAAGCTATTGCCTGGATGACTACTATGATGGAAAAAGTGAAGGTTTAACCAGATGTTCTGGGAGGCTTTCCCTATATTGAACTAGAGCAGCAGCTCCATTTACAAATCTGTTTTAACATCTTGAGATGATAGTCCTAAAAATATTTTTTTTTAATAACCACTGTTCTGGGTAACTAATTGGAATTAAAACAAAATAACAGACAGGAAGCTATACACATAAATGTATGATGGTTGGGGACTCCATATTCAGTATGTGTTTTGTTTTTTTTTTTAAGATTTTATTTATTTATTTGACAGACAGAGATCACAGGTAGGCAGAGAGGCAGCCAGAGAGAGAGGAAGGGAAGCAGGCTCCCTGCTGAGCAGAGAGCCCGATGTGGGGCTCGATCCCAGGACCCTGGGATCATGACTCGAGCCGAAGGCAGAGGCTTTAACCCACTGAGCCACCCAGGCGCCCCTCAGTATGTGTTTTAATGATATCTTTAAAATGAAACACCTATTATCCTTTGATAGGCCAAGGGATGTGGGATTGAAACTCCCATAAATCCTTCAACGAATCTAGTGGTACAACATTAGATGCATTTTTCTTGTTGTACTTGAACTTCCAGAGAGCTCCTGATGCTATCAAGTTCTTTATCATGACAGTCATCACATGTAGTAACTGATAAATTTGTGGTTAAAAAGAACATTTCAGAGTTTTGTTTTGACATCCTTGATTACTTCTACACTGGGTCTTTCCAAACAAAGTGACTTTAAACACATTCTGGATTTTTGGTAGTTGAAAGAGGATTAAGTCTCTATCAGAACTAAAATTCACTAATAATACTAGGGAAATTCAAAAGTAACTTTCTCATAAAGCTCCAGTCAACACTAAAAAGCATTTGTGTAAAGGAGTCAATGTCTTATTTGGGACTTATTCAGGACTAGAAAATAATAATGTTTTCTTTATATTGATCATGAAGCAAAACAACTAAGGATAGAGGCAATAAAACATGGGATAGCCTATGGACACTAAAAAAAAAAAAAAAAAAAAAAAAAATCCAGTGAAGGATCTCCTAATTCTGAAATGACTTATTTGCAAGCCAAATGTGAAATGAGCATGAAGAAAGGCATTCAGTAAGAAGCACTCAAAGACATGCTCGTCTGTAAGATATCCCACAACTCATTCCACCAACTATGTGTGAGGAACGACCTTTTTTGGGACTTTCCCAGTCTTGATTTACTTTTTGAAAAGGAAGGACATTCTTAATCTAGCTTGAATTATGGTTTGGAAAGACTTTGATGACCTTTATACATTTTCTTCCCTAAAGCCTTAAAAAGTGGGATAGCTAGTATCAGGTTTAAAAACACTCCTTCTTCCTGGAATTGTAGCCAAAAGATATTGGCCAAGACATTTTCCACATGTGTTCATGTTGGGCTCTGACTTGAACTATCCTTATGCCTAGGGTTCCAGCAAGCTGGTTCTCTAGCTCTGACTCTCATACGCTCACAGATGCCTTTGACCCTGTCTGTTACAATTGTATTAGCAACTGAACCTCAAAGATTTGAAAAACTGATCTTCAGCTAATGGGACTTTTTGACAAGTTTAGATGATATACCCAAAGTTGGATACTGCGTGTGCTTTCCAAGTTAGATAGAAAATGATTTTGTATATATTCATTTTGAATTAGCAAAATTAAGAAAATCAGACGCACTAACTTAAGATCTCTGGTCATCTGTTGGAGCTTTGTTATCATCTGGGTAAACAACATATCATTCTCTTCCTTAAGTCGCCAGATTCAGAAATAATAAAGTCCACTGAAAATAGTTTTTTGTTTGGTTTTGTTTTGTTTCTTATAGTCACAATATTCTTCTCTGTGAGGACGGGCATGCTGTGGTGGCAGATTTCGGAGGTGAGATTTCCATGAATAATACCCCAAATGACATCAGTCTCTTTCTTCCTTCCTAGTTGGTGCCCAATATTGTCTGATGACTCTGAAAATGAATTTCACGCTGACAGCTATGCTTCTCTAAGTCATTCAAATTTCAGTGACCCTGATTCTCAAAAGTATATCATTTATTTTCAGTTTTTCTCCTTCGATATCCCCAACTAAAAAAAGGAAGTGAGCATTTAAATAAGATAGAGGTTCACGGGGTTTCAAAATTTTATCTGTGATTTTGACCTTGTTTTTAAAGATATTTCCTTTGACATGAATTTGTTTTCTCTCTCCCTCAGAATCAAGATTTCTACAGTCTCTAGACGAAGACAACATGACAAAACAACCTGGGGTTTGCTGCTGCTTGTGTTCCCTATAATTATGAAACAATTAAAATGTGTAAACTCAGCATGAGACGAAGTGAGATGAGAGCAGCTTTAACTGGAAGCATTGTCATCGTCCCAGGGGCAGGATAATGTTTTATGTTTTTATTTTCAGTAAGCCCTCAAAAGAACTCTTTCAAGGCTCTACCAGAAAAATAGATTAGATATATACTTAGGAAAGGCTATGGGCAAAGTATTACACAACTTGTTTAAAATATAACTTAAAAAAGTACATGGCAGGCATAGTTAATTGGTTCTCAGTTTTAGATCTTCTTTATTAAGCAGTGGAGTGAATGTTTAATCAGTAACTAACTATAGAACTTGTAGTTAACCAGCATCTATTAACAACTTTTTTCAACTTTAACATTATAAGGCAATATGTCACATAACCAAACATTAATATTTGAGTAAAATATAAGTTGTAACATCTGAAGCAGGCATAATTGTACTCAAAATGCCTGCTATTAAATTCATTACCTGCTCTCTCCTTTGCTCCCCCCACCCCCCAAAAGTAACTTCTCTTTCTAGACTACCTCTGTTATTTAATTACCCAAGTTTGAGGTAATTTTCATTCCTTCCTTCCCTGCTTCTACTGGCTTTACTCACTTTTTCTGTCTGTTTGCATGCTTGTTTTAAGTTCAACCCAACCTCTCATTTTCCACCTCAGTGAAGGCCTTCATCATCTCTCTTCTGAACTAGAAGTAGGATTCTAACTCCAGGATTCTCATCCAGTTCATTCTTTGCAACATCAGCCAAGTATTGGGTTCTGTCAGTTCACTTCCCCTTATAAATCATCAAAGATACCCACTACCCAGGGCACCTGGGTGGCTCAGTCAGTTAAGCATCCCAGTCTTGATTTTGGCTGAGACCGTGATCTCAGGGTCCCAGGATCGAACCCCATGTCGTGCTCCATACTCAATGGGGAGTCTGCTTAGATATCTTCTCTCCTTCTTCCTCTGGGCACCCCCACTCCCTGTGCATGCGTGCTCTTTCTCTCCCTCTCTCACACACATAAATAAATAAATAAATAAATAAATAAATAAATAAATAAATAAAGATATATATGCATATATATTTATTTACAGATATATACGCATATATATCTATATATATCTCCACTACCCACAGGCCAAATCCAAATTCATTATCTAGCAGCCTCCTGTCCTCCCCAGTCTGGCTCAGAGCCACTCTGTGACCCCTTCTCCCACAGTAAGTTCTCTCAGATCCCCTACAGCCCAGCACACAACCCTCCTGGTCATTCCCCAAACACGCCACTCACCTTCGTAGCCCTGTGACTCTCCTAGTGTGGTTTTCTCTACCTGGATAGCCTTCTACTCCACTCCACCTAAAAGGAGTCTACTCATCTCGAAAGACCCAGGAAATTTTATCCATTTTAAGTGACTTCCCTTCCATAACATCTCCTCCCTGCTACCTCCTCCCCATGTACTTTTCTGTCTGTGCTTTTGTGCATTTTGCACTGCTAAACTCTTATTTATTCAGTCTACAAACATTTATTGAGGGCCTGCAAAAGATGAGAAATGCAAAATGTGAAGAAAATTTAGTCCTTGATCTCAAGGAGCTCATTTTCTAATGGGGAAAACATGGTAATAAGCAGATATATTGAAAGCAGTGTGGAAATTCAGTGGTAAATAAAGTGTGACAAAGCATTATGGGAGCTCAGGTGGGATGAATGAGAATAAATTAGGTGTAGGGAAAACAGAAAGGAGTGGCAGGTAGAATGAACAACAGTATGAGCAAAGTCACAGGGGAGAATGAGAAATATCAGACTTCCTAGGGGAACTTCAAATAGGTTGGCATTGTTGGCATGCACTGTGTGAGGAAGAGAGAGTGAAAGATGAGTTAGAGCAGAAGGCAGGAACCACATCACGGACCGTGTTGTATTGTAAGCAGGATTATGCATGCTGGTTTCCCCAATTAGACTTCACTCATTCATCCAACAAATATCTATGGGCTCTTCACTAGATGCCAGACATTCTTCTAGGAACTAGGGATATTACAGTGAACAAATTAATTTTCTTATTCCTATGGAGCTAATATTCTACTAAAAAGAGATAGACACTGAACAAATTAACAGAATATATATTGTTAAGAGACAATATTGTGAAGAGACAAGTGTTATGAAGAAAAAACAAAGCACAGCATATGAATGGAGAGTAGTAGGGTGCCATTTAGATAGGGCAAGAAGGAAAGATAACATTTGATGAGAGACCTGGCCAGCAGTCATCCATGTGGGGGGAAGAGCAATCCAGAGTAAGTGCAAAGGCCCTGAGGCAGAAAAATTCTCTGTGTGTTCAAGAAGAGACTGACTGGAGTGGAGTAAGCAAGAGGAGAATGGTAAGATATGAGGTAAGGGAGGTAGAAAAGAATGAGTCCTCTTTTTGACAGGATACACAGACCTGGGACATAGAGATAGCTAAATCAGTGGTTCTTAACCCCAGCTGCACACTGGAATCACTTCAGGAACTTGTTTAAAAAGTATGCCACTTAAATCTAACCCCCAGAAATTCTGATTTCATTGGCCTGGGGTTGATCTTAGGTGCCTGTATCTTTTAAAAGTTTCCCCAGGTGACTCTCAAATACATCCAGACTGGCTAAATAAATTTTTGTGGAAAAAATTGAATTGAATGTAACCAACAACAAGTAATTTTTTTATCCTAGCAGTGTAGTCTTTAAGCACAGCACTACTCTAGATTTATTTTGAAGACTATTTTGTTTCCTACTAGTTATGTGGCCTTGTGTAAGTTGGCTAATTACTCTATTACTCCCCTGTGGAAAAATGGGCACATTGTATGCCTACTTCCACTTATGCAATGTTGTGTCACAATGCATAATCTGCTACATAAGTGGAGGCTATTTGAAATGTGAAAGCTCATGTGAAAGAATTGCATATAAGTACCATAATCGGAATAGAGATATTCTTGGAATGCTGTAATTATGCATGATTTCAAAATAAGGTAGACACTTCAAAAGAATTATCAGCAGCCAGCTCTGCATAGAATTTCAGGAAGAGCAATAAAAGAATACTGGTTTCCTTCAGTGAACATACAAAGAAGGTGTTTGGTGAAGTTCATTGATAAGGTTATGGCTCCATGGGATTTTAGACCTGGAAGGGCTTGCCTCCTCTGTTTTGCCTTTGAGGAATCTGAGGTCCGGGAAGCATATGAGATTTGTCCAGAGCTGCCCAAACAGGCAGTGGTAGAGCTAGAAGTGGAATTTTCATCTCCTGACTCAAAACCTAGTGCTCTTTCCCCTAAACCACAAATAAACCAAAATTATGCATTTGCATCCCAGAATGGAAACTTATATTTAAAATCAAAAAGTATATAACTGCAAGTGAAAAAGAATGTAAATAATGCCATCAAAACATGAATATGAAACTTTGTACAGAGAAAATTATAACAGTTTATAGACTTTGGTCCTGGAATACTTATTGCGCAAACCGCATTCGGAAATAACACAACTGGGCCAACAAAGGCGATGTGACAGATGTGATCCTGCCAGTAAGATACCTGCTTTGTAGGAATATTCTGGGTCCTCCCCTAAGGTCCTTTCTCTCCTCAGTCATGAAGGCACTGTTTAAGGGTCTAATTTAGTGACTTCCTAAATTACAACCTGAAGATCTAAAGGAGGGAAGGTACCTCCCACATGTGTGATTCACCCCCAGGGAGGCATAGAGCTCTTGGATGAATCGTGATTGGCTTTTCAGAAGCCTATATGGCTTCTAGGGGTAAGATGCTCAGAAGTAAACAGAAAATGCTGCTGCTGTGATCATCATTTTATAAGACGCAGGGTTACTTGATGATTAATATTGTTGCAATATTTTTGGAAGAATTATGAATCTCATGATCTTCCAATGATTTAAAAAATGCTCTTTGTAAAAATGAGCAACAATAGAAAACCTACTGTTTATGTATAAACACACCAGTTTATTGCACAGTATAGGGCAATCAATGTTATTTTATGTTTATATCTTTTGAGAACAATGTGAGAACACTTAAATCCTTACTAAGAAAAACAGTGTTCTGCAACGGGATAACTAAACATTTGGTAAATGACTTGTGGATGTTTCTGGACACACAGAACCTCCGCTGGATGGCTCCTGAGGTGTTCACGCAGTGCACACGATACACCATCAAAGCTGACGTCTTCAGCTATGCTCTGTGTCTATGGGAACTCCTCACCGGTGAAATTCCATTCGCTCATCTCAAGCCAGGTAAGACATCCTGCCAAGTCTCTCTGTTTTCCAGAGTTCTGTGCATTTTCATGACTTCAAGAAACACTTATTTCCAAAAAGTAATACTCTTGGTGGGTTGGCAAGGTGAGAATTAAGTAAACAATTTCAATTTGGTTGTTTTGTTTTGTTTTTAAAAATTGTATTTATTTGAGAGAGATAGAGAGCGAGAAAGAGCACAAGCAATGGGGTGAGGGATAAGCAGACTCCCCACTGAGCCAGGAGCCTGAGGCAGGGTTCAATCCCAGGACCCTGAGACTGACCCTGACCTGAGCCAAAGGCAGACACTTAACTGACTGAGTCACCCAGGCGCCCCTCAATTTGTTTTAAAGCGTGTGCCAATAATGTAGACACTGTAATATCTATTTTTTGAGATTAGATTCTAGATGCTTCTTTTTAGTGTGTATATAAGGGTGAGCTGAAAGTAGCAACACATAAAAATAAACTCTCAGGACTGTTTTCTGCTTGTCTCACATTATAGAAGGGAATTGCTCTTCCTGGTAATTTTGTATTACATAAATGGATACCTTCCAAAAATGGGGCTTTGTGAGTGAGCCTAATTTTGGGCGATAATATACATTAGACTCTGTGTACATGTAGACTGTAGAGGTATGCAGTCTAATCACATGAAAAATATACACATACTTGAGGTTTAAGGTAAATTTTATTTGCATCTGCTCTTCATTTTATTTGAGGTGATTTTATGTTTTGTCATTCTATTTACTTTCTTGTACTCACCATGAGACTGGAAATTTGCCCCCAGTAATCACTCATCTGATTTATGGCTTTACAGGTTTGCCTTTTCCAGTATGTCCTATAAATGAAATCATGTTGTTGATTTTTAGTAATTCGTTTTTTTTTTGTCCCTGAGTAATATTCCATTGTGTAGATATGTCTCAATTTAATTATGCATTCACAAGTTGATGATTATTTGAATTATTCTTACTTTGGGACTACTATGAATAAGATAGGTAAAGCCATTTAGGTCTTTGTGTGGATGGTTTTATTACTTTTGAATAAATATGTAAGAGATAATTACTAGATCTTATGAAAAGAGTTTTTCTAAAGTGTTTGTACCATTATGGATTCCCACCAGCAGTGGATTAGAATTCCAGTTGCTACACATCCTTGCCAAGACTTTTTTGTCACCTGTTTAAAATAAAATATTAGCCGTTTAAGTAGGTATCTAATGGTATGCTGTTATAGTATTATTTTCTAATTCTCTAACAAGTAATGACGTTGATAATCTTTTCACGTGTTTATGTGTGTCCACGCCTCTTTCTCTGGTGAAGTGTTTGTTCACATCGCCTTATTATTCACTTGTAAGAGTTCTTAGATTCTAGGTAGAAGTCTTTCATCTGCTATGCATTTTGAAAGTATTTTTCTCTAGTCTGTGGCTTGCCTTTTCATAGTCCTGGCAATGTCTTGAAAGAAGTTTTTAGTTTCAGTGAAGTCTGCCTTATCAAAGTTGTACATCACATTTTTGTATCCTTTCTAAAATATGGTTGCATCAATAAGGCCACAAAGATTTCCTCCTATGTTTTCTTAAAGAACTCTGAGAGGTTTAGGTTTGATATTTTTAAAATATATTTGTCTTTTTTTTTAATGGCACAGGTATGAACTTTTGTTATTCTTTTGCTAATTTATTTGTTTTTTGGGCACCTGGGTGGCTCAGTCAGTTAAGCATCTGCCTTTGGCTCAGGTCATAATCCTAGAGTCCCAGCGTCAGTGGGGAGCCTGCTTCTCCCTCTCTCTCTGTGGCTCCCAATGCTTGCGCTACCCTCTCCCCTCAAATGAATAAAAAATCTTTTAAAAATTCATCATAAAAATGTATTTGTTTTTTAATATGGATGTTTAATTTTCCAGCATAGTTTGTTGAAAAAACTTCCTTTCTCCGTTAAATTATTTTGGTAGTATTGTCAAAAATCAATTGCCCATATATGTATTTATTTTTGAACTCTGTTCTATTGATATATGTCTACCCTTAGAACTCTATTCTAAGAGTATTCTAAGAACTATGCCTTACCTTAGAACTCTGTTCTATTAATATATGTCTACCCTTACTCTAATACCATATTATATTGTAAGGTTACATTTAAGTCTTGAAATCAGGTTAGATGAACCTTCCAACTATGTTCTTCTTTATAGAAATTGCTTTGGCTCTTCTAGGCTTTTTTGCTTTTCTATGTATATTTTAGAATCAGCTTGTTTATTTCTACCAAAAAAAAAAAAAAGCCCACTGAAATTTTGGGTAGATTACATTGAGTTTATATAGATCAATTTAGGAAGAATTGACAACTTAAGCATACTGAATCTTCCAATCAGTCCACATGGTGTAGCTCTCCCTTCAGTTAGGTCTTCTTTAATTTCTGTCATCAGTGTGTTTGTAGTTTTTAGCATACAAACCTTGCACATTTTTTTAGACTTATCTCTATGCATTTTGTATTTGATACTCTTGTACATGTTATTCTTTAAAATTTCCATGTCCAATGGTTCTTTGTTAGAAGAGAGATATAATTAATTTTTAAATATCAACCTAGTACTCTACATATTTGCTGAATTTACTTATCCATTCAAGTACCTTTTTTCTACATTGTTTGGGATTTTCCACATTGATGATTTTGTGGTCTGTAAATAAAGACCTTCTTCCTTTTCAATCTGTATATCTTTTTATATCTTTTTTCTTACCTTCTTGCACAAAGACTAGTGAACAACAATGAACAAAAAACAGAAGTGATAAGATATATACCTCAAATCTAACTCCTAAAAATTTCACCCACCACCATGCTAGTCAAAGCTGCTGTCTTTATCACTGTAACTAATGCCATTTGACTTCTTTCCCTTCTTCTGCCCCACTTCCTTTGAGACATTTTTGCTCACTTACTGTCATATGAACCCTAATTAATTTTTAGATCTTAGCTTAAATATCACTTCTTCCCCAAACATCTTCCTTAATTCTCTAATACTGAGTTAATCCAGTCTCCTCCATGCCCCAAGTCATCATTTATTATATTATTTATCATATTTTACTCATACAGTTTTGGAATTTTCTCTACTCCATTATCCTCTGCTAATTACACATGAATATTTCAGAGAGATAAAGATCCTTTCTGTCAGGGACCACCCAGAAATATTTACCATTTAAAGAGAGAATATTATATAGTAAAACAGTTAAAAGCCTTGCCTAAGAATAACTTGATTCCAATATCCCAGATATTAGAACTTATAGTACTTTATTGGAAAGTTTGTTTATGATAAATGTTGAATTTTTTAAAGTTGGACAGTGACTATGCATCAAGAAATGAGACTCCTTATATCATTGCAGTGGTTAGGCAATTTAGCATATGTTCAGCAATAAATTGTGTGAAGCATCAGATTCAATATAAGCTACATATTAGCCACTTACAAAGAGGAACAAATCCATGACTACAATGTATGACAACATTATCAGTTATGGTAGTAGCAACATGGCTCATCCTTCTGGATTTAGTAGTAGTACCCTATCTCCTGAGAGAAATACAAAAGTGGAACACTTTTGGCATTCTATGGATCACCTGAGACCAGATGCCCAAAGGGCCAGGGGAAATGGGCAAATGCTCGACCCAGGACAGTGTGATGGACAGGAAGTCACATGCTCTGACTCCAGGGGACAGCTGCTTCCCAGCTCCAGCCAAACAGTGCCATGCAGAAGTGTAGGGATCACTGCTCACTATTACCATATAAACTAATTTCTGTGTGTGTTTGTGTAGAAATCTAAAGGTTTGGGGTGCCTGGGTGGCTCATTCAGTTAAGCATCCAACTCTTGATTTCAGCTCAGGTCCTGATCTTGGGGAGATGGAGCCCCATGTTGGGCTCTGTGTTGGGTATAGAGACTGCTCAAGATTCTTTCTCTCCCTTGTGCCTCCATGCTCACACTCTCTCTCTCAACGAAAGAAAGAAAGAGAAAGGAAGAAAAAGAAAGGAAGAAAACTGAATGTTGGCAATTAATTCAGTTTTTAAGAAAGCATTTTTCAGGCTAACACCATATGGGCTAAAGAGAATCGGCATAATGTGTAAGAACATGAGCCTTGTAACTGTATACAAGCTACTTAACCTAGCTGTACTTCACTTTGTTTTTAAAAGCAGGATAATAATGGGCCTACCTCAAAAGACTGGAATGGTGACTGGGAACTGGAAGCACTCAATAAATATTAGCTACTATTATTATTTTTAGGCTATTGTTGAGGGCTCCTCTGCCTGGGAACTGTGCTAGAGTTAAGAGGAAAACAGAGAGGAATAGGGCATTGCTCAGGCCGTCATAGTAAAGAGCAGAGGTTAAGTCCCAACTAGAGAGAAGCAGAGTGCTGAAAATGCTCCCTGGAGGAGTCTCTTGTCCAGACTATGAAAAAGGGGGAGAGGATATCAGAGAAGGAATCTAAGAAGAGGTGATAACTGAACTGCAAAAAGATGAAAACTAATTAAATAGATAAACAGTGGGGAGGTAGAGAAGGAGTTGCAACAGAAAGCAGTATGGGCAAGGTGCAGAGGCATGAGAGATCCACAAATAATTCAGTAGGGATGAATACAAGGAAAACCATCACAAGACACATGCTATAAATGTAAACCTAGAGCCAGGCGGTGAAGGGCCTGTGTGTTCGCAGTGAAAGTCGCTGCAGGAGTTTGAGCAGGGCAATAGTACAACACTAGTATTATTTTTGAATGCTCTCTCTTGCTACAAAGCTAATTCTGGATTGAAGAGGCTTGAAACCAAGTGCAAGGAGCCCAGGTATTCTAGATAAGAATGTATAAAACCTTAACTAGGGGAGTGGCTTTAGAAGAGAAAGGAGAGGCTGGTTGTGGGAAATTTGAATGGGACTTGCATGTGGGGGGTCAAGGTGGGAGCACAAGGGAGAGGGAGGAGTCAGGGTTAACTTCAGGCTTCTGGCTGAGCCAGCAGGAAGATGATGGATCCAGGAAGAAAGCAGATTTGTGAGAGAAGTGACAAGATTAGAGAGAGAAGGAGCCAAGGTGTGAAGCCAAGCAGAGAGAGAAGAACCAGGCAAGATGAAAAAGGAGCTGGTATGACCTGGCAAACAAGAGCTGCACTGGATTCATTTCAGAGAAAGAAACCAACACCTGCTTCCCAGATTTTACGTCTCTCCTGGGTCTGTCTCCTCTGATATATCATGACAAACTGAAGAAGAAATCTAGGATAAATTAATCCATCGATATGTATCTTAACCAATCCCATTCCCTTATAGCCAGGTACCAAATTTTGTGGATCACTTTCGGATTATAGTTTGAGGCCAAAGAAAAAGCCTCTTGTTTTCCTTTTGTTTTCCTGTGTGATGCCAGCTGGTTCACAAGGAGACTCAACTCTGTGTCCTGGGATTCCTTAATGCCAAGCTATATCAAAGTCTCTGATGTGACAGCAAATTAAGAACATCTGCCAATTCATTCTAGCCAGATTTCGGTGAGACTTCATATTGAGGTTTTAACTCATGGTTGCAAACTGTAATATAGGGGCCAAATATGGCTTGCAAGTTTTTTTTTTTTGTCTCACATATGATTGTAAAAAATAAGAATTTAAGTACATTTAGAGACACAGTTATATCACAGGATCCCATATTTGTAGCAATTTGTGTTTGCTACCCCTGTTTAAATATTAGATGTTCTTCCCCATATATGATTAGGATCCTAAAGCATCCTAAATATAATAACCTTAAAAGGCATAAGCACGTTGATGATGTGGACTATGCTTTGACATGTGATAGGAAAATAGGATTGAGCTAAAGTTCTGAAATCCTGTGTTTGTTGTGCTAATCTTTATCAGTTTATCACTGAAAAGAGTAGAGCCAGCCAATCACTACAGAGATCACTGGAAAGATCAAATCGGTCCAATGGATGGTGATATTTCTCTGAACATAGCTGATATTAACATTCCAATACTTCATTACACTGACAAAGATTGCAATGAGAATAGACATCGGTGGAAATTAATCTATTCTTCTGACAGTCTGTAATGAGAATGGGATGTGGTTTAAAAAATTAAGCCATTCTTAGTGCAATCTCAAGATTGCAATCTCATGGTCTCTCTCAGATGCTATATGCTCTGGTGATATATCATTGAGAAGTGTCAGTTTAACAAAGAATGTGTCTTAGCGCTTGCTGGGAGAGTGGTCCGCATTTGCTTTGTTTTACCAAAGCCCAGCCCATAAAAACAACAAGGTAGAATCAATTGTGTTTTTCAAAACACACATACACACAATCAAAACTGAAAAAAAAAATTCTAGTAGTTTTATCTTCGTCAAAGCTTACAAGTAAAATATTGCACTTTATTGCTCTTTTTTTATATGGATGCCTGGATTTATTTTTATAAAACGTAAGAGTGATAGTTTAATTTAGGAATTCAGAATCTAGTACCAATTTATCCATAAGCAATATAGCTAATTAAATTCGCCATGAAGAGCTGCATAGTCATCCTCTCCACCGTGGCCGTATTGCATTATGAGCTGGGGCTGGTGACAGATGAGATGGTTTGTAGCCTTGTAATTTGCAGTAACTCAATGCAACCTTTTACTGGGTATTCAGACTCCCAGAAAACCTCCAAAGGAACTATGATTTCTGATCTAAACAGAACAGAAAATATACAGTGTTTTTGATATCTAGTTCTCTAGATTCAGAGTAAAAGGGATCGGTGAAACCCTTAGCTCTGTAGATGATGATAATTACAGCAACAACAGCTAACGCTTATTGAGAACCAACAATGTGCCAGATGCTCTCTGTACACTATCTCCCTTAATTCTAACAATAACCTGTGGTTTAGTTTCTATTAGGATAAGATATATGCTCAACATCACACACCAGTAAGAGGGACAGTCAAGACTTAAGTGCATGGCTCCTTGTCCCCAAAGCCCATGTTTATCACTATTACACAATGTCCTCAACGCTTTATCTTACATGTACAAAAATTAATACTCACAGAGGCAAATTAGCTTAATTAGGATCTCTCACAGAGTTAAAAGCAAAACTGGACTAGAAATTAGGCCCCCACATCACATTTCCTTGTTAAAGGCATTTCTTTCTTTTCTTTTTAAATTTTATTTTATTTATTTATTTGAGAGAGAGAAACATAAGAGAGCGCATGGGAGAAAGCGAGAGCACAAGCAGGCGGGAAGTGGTAGAGGGAGCAGCAGACTCCCTGCCAAGCAGGGACCCCGATGTGGGACTCAAGCCCAAGGACCCCAGGATCATGACCCTAGCCCAAGGCAGATGCCAGCTGACTGAGCTGCCCAGGTGCCCCAAGGCCAATTCTTAATGGTGATACTGTTTCAGTTTATAGAAGCCCCCTCCCCAAATGTTCTAATAAAAAGATAGAAGTATGAACTAAATATGCCACCAGATCTCAATCATTTACCTAATTGTGTCATAATTTATATTAAACTAAGCATATTCATTCTATGGTGTTTCTTAGTGACTAGGCATTGTGCTCTGTCCTAAAGACATAATAATGAGCAAGATAGCAATTGGCATTAATCCATAATCCTTATTTATTTGTACAACAAATGTTTACTGAGTCATCTATACCATGACCTGTATTATCTCCAGTGAAATCGTATTTTGAACTGCCTCATTTATTGATTCGTTTGGTGCATATCAGTTGGGTGCCTACTGATTAGCTGTCATCGTGCTAAGCACGGGAGATACAATGGTGAAAAGATACAATTCCTGAGCTCAAGGAGCTTGTGATCTATTTACAGAGGCAAGCAAATAAATAGGCAATTAAGTATAATGTAATATATGCTATTGTAGTACCAGGTGCTATGGGAGTACATAGGAAGGGCACCCAGAGACAGTTCATTAAGCTAAGACCTAAGGGACACTAAATATACTGTAAGAAAAGAGGGTACGTACAAGAACATTTCAGGAAAAAAGGATCACCTTTCCGAATTTGTTATTGAATCATAAAAAGCAGTGAAAAGTCCAGTAATTCATCTTTTTAAAAATTATTCATTCATTTACCAAAGTTTATGGAAAAGCCTAACACTTTTTTTCTTAGCTTATTATTGCCTACATGGAATGTTCAGTACATTTGTTCACGTGAATAAGTGAATGAAGGTTATCACATGCCGTACAGAATGCCTGTTGATGATCTCTAGTCATATCCCTTTTTTTCTTGATAAAGTATTAATAAGCAATAAAGAACTTAAATCCACAAATCAAGACTATGGTTATATAAACTTTTGAGGCTGACTCACAAAATCTTGTTTAATTTAAGCCTCATTCAGGATGAGAGTGAGAAAAAGCTATGCTCTAAAATTGTGCAGTCCACTATGGAAGCTACAAGACACACGTGGCTACTTAAATTTAAATTTATGTGAACTGAAACTGAAGTAAAAGTTCAGTTATTCAGTCACACCTTTTTAGTGCTTAATAGCCGCATTTTAAGTGCTTAATAGGCAAATGCTACCATGTTGAACACTGCAGAACCTTTCTATCATTGTAAAAAGATCTATTAGATAGTCCTAACTCTAGCACTAGATTACAAGTTTCGCTAAATCATTGATAATTATCACAGTGCTGAAAAAATGGTAGGTGCTCAATAAATAGTTATTGATATTTTTAAATTTAGCCTTATTCTCTTTTAATAGCAAAGTTTCACTTGTAAAAGTAGAAACCAACATGTACATAAATCATTTAACATATTTTATGTAGCAATCAAGGTAAAAAATTTGATGAAGGGGCTGACAGTCTCTTTCCTGAATCTGGAATACCAGAAAATTTCCCAGCTGTTGGTGTAACATGGCCACTTAGGCAAGACTGACAAAGTAATCTCAGAGGTGACAAATCTCAATTCCATGACCCCTCATGTTACATTGCCCACTTTCTGGTGGAGGTGCTAATGAGTGGCATCACTGCCAAGAGTGCACAAAGCAAAAAGGAGACGGAGATGCCAAGACCTTGCAGAATCTGCTTTGAATAATGAAGAATTAAGTATCGTTCATCTTAAACTGATTTTCCAGATGCAGTGCCAAGAAGCAAACAAGTAACTTTATAGACTTGATATCAGAGTCTAAAAGGGTTTCAGAGGAGACATTTGGCACCTGCATCTGAGTTTAACTCACTTTATGAATAGTCCCTCCCCACCCATTAGGATATGTATAATTAGTTTAAATGTGTTCACTACACTGGCTTATGTGCTTATAGCTGCACCAGTTCAACAATATCCAAATGGTCATAAGGTGAAAAAGTAGAGTTTAAAGATCAGTGATTATTAAGCATTAGTTAATTTGTTTGCTTATTTATTTACCTCATTCCAAAAAGAATTAAAAATAGTCAAGAGTAGCCAATGGGAGAAACCTAACACACCTAGTTTTTTGTGACACAGAAGACACATTTTATAAGTGACATTACATTTGCTAAATATGTTTTGACCAGTCTTTTGTTTCTTTGTTTTCTTAGTGTCAGCAAATATAACTATAGCTAATAGTGGCTAGAAAAGGCTGGCAAATGTGACAATACAAATATTCTACAAACGGCGTTGAAAACAAGAGTAGAAATGGAATTCCTGACTCTGCCCTCAACTTGGAGCAATTGTACAATCAGAACTGCTGTTGTAAAGAAGGAAATAGTAAAATACCAGACAGGCAAAGAAAATGAACTTAAAATTTTAAATACGAATAACCAATAAATACTTAGGAAAATATTAAGCCTCACTATTCATCAAAGAACAAAATTTAAACAAGAAGAAATGAGCTGATATATTCGCCTCTCATATTAACAAAATCTTTTATAAAATGAGAAAGCCTAATACTGGTGCAGATGTAATGAAAAGTCTCTCACACATTGGCCACTGAGAGTGTAAATTAATACAACTCTTTAGAAAAACAATTTATCAGTATGTGTCAAAAGTCTTCAGCTATGCCCTTTGGCAGGTTAATCTCACCCCTCAAAATATCATAAATAGTCTGTGAAACTGGGAAAGTCATACTGGAGACGATTACTTTGAAGTGTTTATGCCCAAATTTGAACATCCTAAAATTGAGGAATGATTAAGTAAATCATACAGAATACAGAGTCATTAAAAATACATTAACCTAAAGTTAAATAACTTGGAAAAATGTTGATATTTAGGGGAAAAAATATTACATAATCATATACTGGATTGGGCATGAGCTCAATGATAGAAAGAGTATTTAAGAATACTCAAAATATTTTAACAACTGTCCTTTCTGAAGAAGATTTTATTCTAATTATGTTTCTAAAATTCCAAAGAAAACAGGTATAAATGTTACATTTGTCAAAATTAGATAGTAATTCCGACTGATCCATAAAGCAAAATGTTGATTAACTTACATATAATTTCACTAAATTAGTAAATCTATAAACAGAAGTGAATTGGAGCAAACTTTAGTGTAAGAGAGGCAGTAGTTATAGGTCATACCACAAATTTTACTAAGGTACAGACAGATGTTGATGACATCACAACCTGGAAGAGAGGAAGTCAACATCCTGGGACTTTGGCCTCCCACTGGTGCAGAGTAATTTTTCTGACGAATAAAAAGAGCTTCAGGTGTTGTTTACAAAGTATTTTCAGTGTGAAGTGGTTGAAGAGAGCGTGGAATCTGGAACAAGAGGTTACACCAATTACTAATTATATTTAATTTTTTCACAAATTAAAAACTAGTTACATACATGCACACACACAGAAATACCTACTTTGAATGATTGTTAGGAGGTTTGAAAAAGCTTATGTATGTATCTACCATGCTGCCTGATACAAAATATGTTTAATAAAAGTACCTATGAACTTGGTTTCCAAGAGAGTTACAGAAATCACAGGTTGCAGAGCAGGAAAATATGCAACAGTCAAGATTCCACCGCGAAGCCCCAAGAATCACCACACCGTAATGGGGAGTTTGAGATGAGCAATATTCAGAAATCCAAGCAGACAGGTAACACTAGGGAGTTCAGTCAATGAGTGGTATTAGCTAAAATGATGGATTTGAAGTATCTAACAAAGTTTAGCAAATAGTAACTACTTTATAAATATTAAATCTTAAAATCCCAACATTCTTATAACCACTAATGGTATTTAAGCTTAAAAAATAATCTATTTTGCCCAAGTGATAGGGGCGTTTTCTGAACTGCAAAGTTCAGCGGCACGTCTTGCTAAGTACAGGATAAGCTCTTTAGCCTGGATTTATGACATTGTATCGTCTGGTCCAGTTTGCCTTTCAGTCCTTACTTCCTATAACATTATGTGTATACCCTATACTTCAGACACACACCCCAAACTGCTTGCTCTTTGTATGTTCTTTTGCATGCTTCTTTGATCCTCTTTGTGTTCCCTCTGCTCACAATTTGTTGAATGAACAACTGAATGAATGGACAATTATAGAGATAACCTGATAGTATCGAATTATCCAACATTTTGTTCAAGCATTAAAAAAAAAAAAATAGCATAGAGCTATCTTTGAGTCTCTGCTAATGTTGCACAGATTGATTTTTGATGACTCTTTGTTTGTCTGTTCATGTTTCTTGAGGCAAATATGTGAGTCTCAGAACTGACATGTTCATTTGGTTCCTAGCGGCTGCTGCAGCAGACATGGCTTACCACCACATCAGACCTCCCATTGGTTATTCTATCCCCAAGCCCATATCATCTCTGCTCATGCGAGGGTGGAATGCATGTCCTGAAGTGAGTAATTCTTATTTCCTCTTAGAAAATGTGTTATGGTCAAAATCTGTCACAAATAGTGTAACTCCAAAGTCTACTTTTAGTGTGTATTTTAAGACTGTCAAGGCAGGAAGACTGATTTGCCTTCTGCTCTTTAGTCTCTAATTGCCGCAAGAAGTCTGAGTATCTCATATTTCTAAGCCGCTGCTCTCTGATTTTGAAATGTTTCTCACAACTGATTAGCAAAAGAGAGACCAGGGTATGACAGATGACTCACAGTCTCATCTCAGCTGCAATTTTATTAACTACACTTGAACCATACTTAAATCATTTTCTGAAGAAAGAAGTTTGGCACAAGACGGATTTGTATTAGCTTTTCACCACGAGGCAGACCTTCAGTGAAGACCCGGTAACGAGTGGTCTTTAGTAGCACTGCCTCAAGCATGAAGCCAGAGACCAAGTCCTAGTCCTTCCCTAATTCTTTAAGCAGTAATGTGATAAAGTAGTTAGGAGCACAGATGGTGGGATCGAGGCTATGGAAGGAATAAATAAAGTAGGATATGTAAACAGTGAAAAAAAATTAAATATGATCATAGATCTAAGAATATTAAGGGTTACACTCCTATAATCCCAGCATGAAATCTCAGACCACTTGTCTACAAGACAGGATTCTTCTTATCTGTACCAGACATTTTGAGAATGTCTTTGTTCTCAGAGAATGACAAAGGAGGAGACTCCTCAACTTCTCTCCTGATAACACCGTTTAGTACAGTGTCTGAGCTCTCTCTGCCAGCATGTTTTGTTGTCTATTGAAATCCTTGTGTTACGTCAGCCCACATTGATTCTTCTGCTCTGAGTAGAGGAAATTAGTTCACATTAGTTCACAAAAGTGTAGCTGTTGTTAACTCAGGAAGTACCTCACCAAGGGAGAAATAGAGTAAGCCCCAGTCTAGATTTTGGAAGGAGAAAGCCAAGTTCCCCACTTCTTTTTTCTAAAGGCAAAACCCAGACCAAGTCATTACCCAGCTGCACAAATGTACATGGAGACTTTTAAGAAGAAAAATAAAGATTATTATGGCATGTGGATTGAGTAACCTCAAAAGAAGTAATCTCTTCTCCTGACCCTTCTGTTTCACAGATTATATATTTATTGGTGTTGAATCTTTTCTCACTACCGGAAAGCAGGGACTTTTTGTTTTGTTTTGTTTGCTGTTGAAACCTCAGCACCTAGAACCATCCCTAGTAGATGTTCAAAAATATTTGAGTACATCAATTGAGTACATCAATTGAGTACATCAATGAGCACCACTATTGCTTATCAAAGCCTCCAACACCCTCATCTGAATTTCAGTGTCCAAAAAATAATTTGTCTTGAAAATTATATGGCTTAAAATAGTTTGGGAAAAGCTTTCCTTGCTTATTCAATATGAACCTCAGGCATATTTTCTAGAAATAAGTGTGTCAAAAAAGCTAATCTGAAATTTCCTTTTCTCTTTAGTGTGTATAACATAAAGTATAACAAAAAATGTAAAGTAAATTTTAAAAAAACTGTCAAGGGTATCCCTTTTGCTTTTATTAATGGACTCTTCATGATTATGATTATAAATTGGGAATATATGGAAGTTTTCATTTGAAGATAAAAGCAAGTCATTAGCAACTTCTAAAAGTATTTTTGGAGGTAGAATGGATGTCACAAATAACACGTTAGGAAATAAGAGAACCAGGTTAGGGCTAAAGGAGGGTATGCTTAAAGTTAAAAAAAAAAAAAAAATACAAAGAACCCCAAACTCAAGTGTTTAGTGGAAAAGTTTTATTGGTAAGCAGCAAAACCAATCAGTCCAGGGCCTGGGCTCTGAGAATGCAGTTCAGGGAGAAGGATGGGGGAAAAGCATAGTAGGAAGCAAAGTCTCTGACTAGCCAGCTGTATCTGGGCTTGCCAGTCAGGTGGGCCCTGGCTTGGCTGTGGTTTCCATCTCAGCATCATGAAGTTGAGCTACTGGATGTGACGTGCCTGAAACATCATCGCTGTGCCCATCTCAATAGCGTCTTCACTGTGTGAGCAGGCTCAGTGGTGAGGAAAAGGGAAATGATGGGCTAGTTCTTATTCTTTCCTTCAACAATGACTTATGGAGTCTCTACACAGCCCCAGGAACAAGTGCTGGGGATTCAGTGGAGACCTGTGCTCAGGGAGCCTCAGTAAGGTCTAGTAGCCAAATGGGGATAAACTGAATGAACAAATGATTTTATAGTTATAAGCCAGACTGAGGAAAACAAGAGTAGATGAGAATGCATACTAAAGGAATTGGCAAGTGAAGGACAAAGAGATAATGTAGGTCAGGAAAGGCTTCCTGGAAGAAGAGACACTTGAGCTGAGGTCACAAGCATAAACAGGAGTTTGCTGACTGGAGGGGTTTGGTGAGAGAGAAAAACAGTCCAAGCAAAGAGAAGGTGTGCAAATTCACTGAGAGAAAGGACACAAGAGAGAGGCTTATTAGTTATGGGAAGCTTGTAGCCACTGAGGGGCTGGATCTCCATACCATCATTTGAAACAAGTTCATCTTTAGATCTGAGACACTAACACCTGGTCCTTGCTTTCTAGGTTATCAACTTCATTACTCATTCTTTCTTTCATATTTGTCTTTGCTTCACTCCTTGAACTTGAACCATATTATTATCTCCTATATATGTCTTCTTAGTCAAGACCTACAAAGACAGAAGAGGACAGTGAGAAAAGCAGATATGAAATCCCAGGCAACTATATTTTTGTCCCTAAAGAGGTGCAGAAATATGATAAAAGTAATTGTTTTTTGAAAATTCGTCTGAACTTGGCATGAAAAGATTTGATAACTTAGAGAATTGCGTGTGGTTCCTCTAGTGAGACAGGCACTGAATTATATTCTAGTATGATTAAGGGTAATTGAGCGTTGTTTCTTAACGTGCGGGCTGCATATTACATACTCCAGTTTACCCGGAAAAATTTGTTAAAACGAAGATTCCAGGGCCCTATTCTAAAGCTCCTGCATCAAAATGTCTAGGATGGAGCCTGGGACTTTGCATTTAACAAGCACCTCAGCCGATCTGTGCCCGGTAAAGGCAGAGAACCAGGGGCTGAAACAGGAGCAAAAGACACTGAAGTCTGAGCGTGGGCTGAGCTGCTGTTGCATTAATCCAGTTGATTACAAGACAAAGACTACAATGGTTACCATGGGGATTCAGGAGCAAGGGCAAACTTGAGAACTACTTCAAAGCAAACAACATCCTAAGGAGGTGAAAGACTGGATTTAGGAAATGGAAAAGAGGAAGGAGCCCAGGAGAGCTGTCATCATCACCGCCTTCTGAGAATTAGCCCATGACCAGAGTACTCCTTAGGCTCTTGGGTATCAGGGACATTGTTGGCAGTGGGAGAAAAAGCCAAGCGCTCTGCTTTAAGGTGAAGGTGGTTTTTGTTTTTTGTTTTTAATAATAATAGAAAAAGGAAAAAAGAAAGATAGCTACCAAGAGATTAAAAAAAAAACCTAACCTGGTCTACAAAGCTAAGGGAACTGTCAATTAGAATAAAGTTATTGTGCAAGAAGTTGGCATAGATGCTCTTCTCACCTTAAAGGCGCTTAACCAAATGAAGTGGGATCAGGGGAGGCAGACAGATGGCATAGGAGCTAAGCTCAGGCAGAGAGGCTGAACAAAAATAGAGGGGAGAGGAGTTGGAGTTAAAAGCAAGAAAATTTTGAATCCAAGGAGAAAACAGAAAGAAGAGAGGGAATAAGGTTAGAGAGTTTCAAAATAAGAATGTTACATCATTTGCTGGCAATTCTGAATAGGAAAGAAAACAGAAGATAGGCAGGGCGTGTAAGCAGTATTTACATTGTTCTATAGTCTTTTAGGCTATACAAATATTGCAGGATGCAGATATAAAGATCCTGTTATATAAAACTATATTAGAGACTACATAAATATATAAAATATGTAAAAATATATTAGATATAGATAGAAGAAGAGAAAGTACTACCTTTTTCCCCCTAGGAAAGGTAAAATGTAATATTCTATACCATGAAGGTATGCTTTGACTGTTTTACTGGGATGTCAAAAATAAAATTGTTTGAATATACCTCTATCTTTCCAATAAGTCTGGCTTTGAATGAGAGAAGCTTATTCTACTATTGCTTTTAAATCTCATATTTATAAGGACATTTAATTCCTGTGCACAAGGTACTCACACCAAACAATAGTGACATGCTAAACTCAAGAGATCAAACCTTGAAAGCTTACATACTAATAGGTTATTTAGTTTTCAAAATCTTAAGTTAATAACAATTGGCAATAAAGCTTGTTAAAATTCCCTTTGTTCAGGATCCGTTGTGTTGATCTTGAAGCCCCATTTGTTCTTCTAAAATGATTGAAGCCGAGATCCCCACCTAGTGGATTTGGAGGATTTTACAGGTTTTACAGAAATAGCTTACATCCCCTGGAAATCCTTATTTTTTTTTTTCTCTTAGAGAAATAATAGGTTTTAAAAACTCTACTTAAGATCTAGGATAATTGTCAACAGAACAGTTGCAAATGGTTGAAATATAGCAATATGCATATCAGCTAGACTACAGTTAACAAACAAAGCTCAATTTTTATTTTCATACCATAATTAGGAAAACAGATCAGGCACAAATATGAATATATAATCATCTATGTAGAAAGCAATATTGTAATACCACTAATTGAGATGTGTATAGTAATTTCCATAAAATAAACATCAAGTGTAAATCTGTTCAAGTACTTTTTTCTTCTTTAATCTTTCATTTGCTTAAGGCTTTTTTTTTTTTTAATGTTTGCTTTCTTTCCCAGAACTAGGCAAAACTTTTCTTTCCCATTTTTCTATTTCTCAGAGAAGCAAATTCAATTAATTGTGTCAAACCTATCTTGTGGCTCCATCTTTGATTTTTGCGTTCTATTCAGTCGTGTACTTTTACTTCCTTGACAACAAAGAGTTCCTGAGGACTTTTCCTCCAGAAGAATGCATTTGGAATGCCTGCAAAGACTAGGGGGTGTTTGTGTGTCCTTTTGAAGAAAGCTAAAATAGAAAATGATGATTAGTTGAGTTCTGCCTCTAAAGGTGAGGGATTGCCACAGTCAGCAGATGGCGGATTCAGTGTAGGTTTTGGAGCAGAGCTTCCAGCCTCATTTATTCTTCAAGGAATTAGAGGCACGTTATTTCTTGTCTCAAAACTCCTGTCTTTTAAGTCTAGTGAAGAGGA
Organism: Martes martes; assembly: GCF_963455335.1. Classification (NCBI taxonomy): domain Eukaryota; kingdom Metazoa; phylum Chordata; class Mammalia; order Carnivora; family Mustelidae; genus Martes; species Martes martes. Next base: position 130,290,217 of record NC_137891.1, on the reverse strand, counting down.
AAGCACTAGATGTGTCTGCACTGCCACTGCACCTCCTTTATGAGCTCTGTCATCTCTATCTGGTTGAATATTTTAAACTCCTCCAAAGTCTTGCAAATTACAGTTAATTCTGAAATCTATTTCACTACGAGGACTATTTTCAGCTTCCGGGGAACACGTGATACTCAAATCCTTAGCTGTAATGGTAGCCTCAGCAGAGCTTGAATCATACAACATATGTTTTTCACTTTTTCCATTTTCCCAAGTTTGCTGCATTTCTTTTCTACTACCTTTTAAGGTCAACTGTGCAGTCCTAATTAATGTACTAGAATCTGCCTTGTTTCCATCCAGCATTTTCTTCTCTTCTTTCCCTAATATTTTTATCCCTAGTGTTTCAGCGCCATCATCTCTGGGCAATACATTTGTGCCATCAATTTCTTTTTTGTCACTGTTGGTTGGATTCCAAATGGCTTGACTACTAAGAGAAGTACTGATATCTTTGGGAATCTCTGTTCTATTTTGGTATGGAATAGAATTTGTCTTCATCGAAGTTAGGTCGCCTGTGGCTTGTGTCTCAGAGGAAATGAGATCAGAATCATCAGTTTCTCTTTGAGGAGGTTTTATCCCTACATCATTTCCTTCATCCGTGATACAACGTTCCATAATTTGATCTGATATTTTCCATTTGGTCATCATTTTTTCCTCATTTCCAAGTTGTGTGTGACTTGAGTGTTGCTCTACATGTTCCAAGGTTTCATTTTGATTTAAGGTATGTTCGTAATTGGTGTCCATTTTGTGGCCATCTACAAGTTGTGTTTGATTCCCCAGGGACAAAGAAAACTGATTTGGCTCAATGATCTTGGATTTGTCCTGCTCCCTGTGCTCAGTGGGCTCTGTTGCCCCTTGGTCAGTAGACCCCCTGGAAACGCTGGGTGGTAAAACCTCACTTCCTATATTTTCCCAGGTAGCTAGTAGATACTTGGGTACTTCCAATGCAAGGGAAGTTGCACCTTCCACTCCCTCATTTGAAAATTGAGAGCTTGCCTGCCTCTGTTCAGCTATGACGGGTGTGGGTAGAGGCAGCGTTGATGCATTGCTATCAGGAATGAGGCCATTAGGGTGACAACTGCCTTCCCTGGACCTCTGGGTGACTACAGGTAAGTCATTAGCACTGAGCGGAGGAGTCTTTTTAGTGTCTTGTTGGTAATACGGGGTCTGCTTTGGAGCATGTTTGAGAGGCATGCTCTTTGAAGTGAGTTTATCATAGTTGTTGTTACTCACTGGCTGTTGGGGAAAATCTGCAGAGGACACAAGGTTTATATCAGCTTCTTTCTGAGAAGCTTTAGGTAATTTATGCGGCAGTAACAATACCTGTTTGCATTTCTTTGGGAGTTCTGATGACTTTTCTGGATGGACTTTGACTTTTCTGAAAGGGTGTGAGTTTAATTTTATCCTTGAATTTTGTTTTTTAATTTTCCCTTTGAGGTCAGATTGACTGGTTCTCTTCTTTTTCGGAATCTGTGGCTCAGTAGACAGTTTTCCTCCTTTGTTTCCCTCCTGAGGATTGCCACATTTTTTGAGATCCAACTTGGTCAGGTGACTACTTTGAGTTTTCTGCTGTTTCCAGTGGGTTGATGTTTTAGATGACATTACCAGACGACTTTTTTCTACTAAATCAGGATCACAGAAGCTAACCCTCTTAGGGGAACATGTTTTCTTGATTTTTGTTGATAACCTTGATAACTCTGTGTTGTCCTCCCTCATAAGGAATTTTTCTATTGCGCTGTTAATTTGGATCTGCTCTTTCTTGGCCTTTGAACGTTCTTGACGATTTGGCTTCTTTTCTTTCACATAATCTTGAAATTGATCACAGGGCACATACTTACAGATAAGAGAACTGTTTGGCTGAAAATAGCTAGGCCTGCTCCGTTTTAATGGTCCACAAGGATCATCATATTTTGATCTATGTTTTTGTAAGATCTGTTTTACACAGTGTTCCTCAGGCTCACAAGGCTGGGATGATGAACCTATAATAAAATGTCTCGGCCTGTGAGGTTGTAAGCCATTGTCTTTTTTTTCTACTGGAGGCTGCCATGATTCATTTGTTAAATGCTTTTCAAGACCTTCTCTTGCCAACACTGAAGCGGATGTTGCATATCTCCTCCTGAATGTGTCATTGTTGATATCTGCTGAACAATAAATGCAGAAATTTAGCACTGAGCAGAGTTTTATTACCCCAACCAAACAGATGTTTAGAAACCTATGAAAGGTGCAAAAAATGATTCCTCTGATGATGGCAATTCTTGAATACTTCCTAATTTTTAACCAAACACACAAAAGACTTTGGGCAGTTTACAAAGCTACTCTTTACGGCCACATTTTAGTCAGTCGCAATGCTGAATTAAAAGTTACAGAATTAGAAATAAAAACATTCATAGTTGTACATCTTTACATTAGTTGTTGGTTAGGTTAGCTTTAAATATGAATAATATCTAAGCTCTTTTCAAATGGCCATCACAATGTTTTTCTGCATTAATTTCCCAGTTAGAACTAAATATTAGGAAGAACATGATACAGTATTGAGTAGTGTTTAGGTTTCAAACACAAGATACCTTCAACAACAAAAAAGAAATACTTGTGATACTACTACTGGCTTCATCAAAGCAGAGGCCATACCTGTTTTATTTCCCATCACTTAATATAGGATTAATTAAATATTTGTTAAATGAATGAGTATTCTGTAATATGGTCTGGTCTGTATTGCAGTAATCTCTGTGAATTTTAAATGATACATGTTAATATGATATTAATGATACCTGTTAAATAATACTAACGACAAAAATAATAGTAACATTTACCATTGATTAAGCATCTACTAAGAGCCAGGCACTGTGCTAAATACTGTACCTTCATTATCTCATTTAATATTCGCAAGAGATCTGATCCACTGGACAAGTCCTGTTGTCCTATCTCTTTCATAGATGAAGAAAGATGCTTAGAGACGTGAAATGCTTCTCCTACCCATCACATTTCCACATGTCCATATCGGCAGAACTTGACCCAGGTCTGTCTGACACTAAACCCTATCGTCTTAACTACAATGCATATTAGGTTTAAAATAACATCTTATCAGTATACTTTCTCTTGTCTTCTGAAATTGTCTGTTTTATCCAAAGGAAGAAAGGAGTATTTCTGTTCAGAGATAGGAGACGTGAGCTAGTCTTCACACTAGCATCTGACTCTTAAGATTTGCCTTCAACTTTCTGGGGGACCTTGGGGAAGCTACTTACTCAATGGGTATCAAGAGATAAGACTTAGATGGGAATTTTATGTGGATATAAAATTATTCTGGGGAAAGAATTTTGGCTTTTATCAGATTCCAAGAGAGTTCTGTGACTCAAAGATAAATATTCAGAACTATTGGACTAGATCAACTCTAAATCTTCCCTCCTCCTGAAATACTGGGATTCTGTGTTTCTAAGTTTGAAGACATAATCAGAGTGACATTGACTCTTACTGACTTCTCTTCTAAAGCAAATGTAGCCTTGGTTGTTTTCTCTTCCAATACCTATTCATTCCATCTCCAGTACAATGCCTGACTTGTAGCAGAATTTCAAGTCTTTCTCAAAAGCAGATGTATTGATTTGACAAACAACTGTGTTCTCTGTGTGAAACAAGGGACTGGGTTTTAAGTGGTTAAGAGACAACATTCCCTTCAGTAAAAGGGTTTCCCACAGAAAAGTTAAGGCATTGGACAAAGCTAAACATCTACCTGAAGTGTGGCTCTATTGAAAGGGTAAGTGTTTATTTCTTTCTAAAATAAAGCCAGTCTGATCTGGTTTCTATGGCAGACTTTTTTTTTTTTTAACTTTGGCTATTCCTCTCTTGAGTCAAATCATCAGTCCCCAGAAACTAGTAAGAACTGGAGTCTGGGGAATGCAATGGCAAATAACATGCAGTTTCATTCTTTTCCAATTGTCCCCAAATCCATCTTAAGGGCCATATCCTGATGGTGAGAATTTCTTGGTGCAGTACCTCCACCGTTCATATTCTGAGAGAAAGCTCTGCTTATTATAAACCAATTCAAATAAATGACAGGAACCTCTTTACAGAAAAGCTGTCAAAGTTTTCACTGCTGAGCCTGAAAGCATCACCTTACTATTCAGGAAGGAAAAGGAAGACATTTAATTCATTGCCTCCACCTAAATATTGACATTGCCCATGTACAGTGGGTAGATGTCATGGCCAGATTCACTTGGCTCCCAACATGGGACGATGAATTAAGTCCTGACTTTCCCTGGACTGGAAAGTTATCATCCTTGACAGCTCAGCAAGCAAAGTGTGTGTCTTGACATCATTCCTGAAATGAATCACTAGCACTAGAAGGCCCATTCTTCTAACATGTCAGGCTCTGAGAAGGTTGCTTACTGCAGAACTGGCGTTAGAGCTCGAAGGATGTCGGAAAAGAAGCCGATACTCAGCCTCCCATAAATCTTAACAGCATATTGCTATTTAAAAGCCTGCTTTTCTTAAAAAAAAAAAAAAAAAAAGAAGAAGAAGAAAAAGAAACTTGTTAGGTGTTGGGTCACAAACTCACCTTCCAACAGGCATAAGATATACTTACTCTCAGCTCCTAAGGGTGGGGGAGTCCTCATCTACACCTTACACCAAACACACACACGCGTGCGCACACACACACACACACACACACACCCCATACAGATCTAGTATCTTTAGAAGAAGGACAGACTGGTGCTACACAATGATTTTTATAGCATTCTACTGTTAAGAAAATTAAAGGAGATTATGCCTTTTGGAGGAATTTAAACAGAGTGGGATCTTCTAAAACAAGGCAACTCACCTATTGTTCTTGTTACACGCTGTGGCAAAGTTTGAGGTTGGACTCCCCAAGGCTCATGATTCCTTAGCTCTTTAACTCTCTTTGGACAATGTCTTGTAAGTAAGCCTGCTTCATTAAAAGCTGCCGTATTCCCAGGAGGCTCTGAACATCCCGACTGCAGCAGTCTGCCACCAAAGCGGAAGAAAGTGCTGCCTGCCCCATGGTCTTTACCTTTCAGGTTTCTAAATGATCCGTCAGGGGCTGTGGACTCAGAGGCCAGTGCTGCTTGATGGCTGTTTTCCTGTAAAAGTGGCATTTCCTTTCTGGACCCCACAATGGACATGACCTTTATCTCGTTTTCCTGAGTTAAGTGGCAGTTACAGTATCCCTTAGCGTGGTAATTTCTTGCCTCATGAGCACACAGGGATTCATCGAAGGTTCTGCAACAAAGGTTTTCTGATGTGTGTTCATTTGCTCTGCCTTGTTGGAGTTTCCAGTTAAATACAACTAAACCTAGGCAAGTGAGACCAACAGCTCCTGTGACAAATAGAGAGACCATTAAAAGATAACATCAAAGGAAGAAACATATAAATCACCAAATGTGAAATCGACAAATATCAAGGTTAATGGTTTAAAGGGCATCAGAATGGGTGGGAAGTCTATCACCATGAAGAAAAATACCGGTGCAGACAGAGGCTGTTTAATCAACATTGTTCTGTCTGTTAATTGGGAGCTCTCTTTGTAGCCTATTAAAAATTATAAGAAAAATACCATCTGGAATGCCTTTGGTGGAAAAATGGAGGTTTTTTTCATGGACTGAGATTCATTCTTGCATTAAAATTCTTCTTCTGCCTGTAGGAAACCAAATTTCCTATTTCTTAATCCCACAGTGAATAAGAATAGACTACATTTAGTACATACCCTGAAATTCCCATATACCATAACCCCCTCCTGTTGTCATATTTTTTTCATCCCTAAAGATTCACCCCCTACCTCTGAAAAAGTCATTGACTTCTGATTAGCATAAAGGCCAAATCCCTGGGCATCCAAGTCTCAGCGCAGTCTGGCTGTAACCTCCCTCCTTTGCCTAATTTTTCATTTTTCATTATTTAAACACTGTGTTTCAAACTCTTCAGTTCATTAGTCTTAAGGTATTTCTAAGGTTTTGTGTATGCCCCTAGTGACTCTTGCAGTTTTTTCCCTTATCTCTATGTGAAATTTTTTTGAAATTTATTTATCCTTTAAAAACTAAATCTGTATTTCTGAATTTCTCGATACCTTTGCTGTTTTTTCCATCTTGCATAAGATCACTCCCTTCTATGAACTCCCACAAAATCATGACTGACATCTAATCTCAGATGTCTGGAACTGTCCCATCATGTTCTACATATGTATAGCTTATCCTCTGAATAAAACTGCAAAGGGTAGTGTTTCTCAAACTCACACGCGGAGTCTCACCTGTTTCTACTTCACCGTTTTGCATCTTGGCAAAAGTCATGCTCAACTGCCTAGATGTTCAAACCAAAGTCTCTAGGGTTATACCCCACCTCCCTCTCTGTCCCAGTCATTTCCTTTTTTCCTAGCCCTTATAACAGTATAAAATTACTGTGTTCGCTTACTTGCTTGCTTGTTCACTGTCTCTCTTCCCCTGCTAGAATTAAGCACTGAGAAGAAATGGACCTTTACAGTCTTGTTCGACATCTTATCTCCAGTACCCTCAACTCTCACACAGGCTCACCGGAATGTTTACTGAATATTCTTAAGTAAACAGAAGGGATTCTGTTTATGAGTTTTCATAATGAAATGCACTGAGTGGTCTAACTTTACAAATCTCCAAAATGGTGATGGGGTAGGCATGGTGTCAGTATCAACTAAGTTAGGAGCTCTGTTTTCTAAGTCCAGCTCTGACCATAAATTGCTGTGTGACCTTAGGCAAGTCAGTTCCCCTGGAAAACTCAGTTTCCTGACTCTGGAAATGAAGACAGTGAAAGAGATGAGGTCAACATTTTAGACTTTTTGATTGATTGCACCATGCCTGGTTCCCTCTACTATAGACAACTTTAATGAAAACAGGATGATATTTTTTGAACTTGAAAGAAAAGAGAAAGTATCAGGCCATGATTTCTTCATTTTTCTGTTAAAGATGAAGATTAACCAAAGTGAATAGCAGCCTCTGGTAAAAAACCATCAAGCTTTAGGTAGTTTACCAGATCTTGAGGTCTTATAAGCCCCACTTTAATTTTTTTGTGATAGTATATTCTTAGTACTATCACATTTTAAAATAATTCAATCTCTATTAAAGACACAACAGTTTTTTTAAAAGTACTAGCAAAACTTAGATCAGATACTTTATTGCCTAGAGCTAGGGTAATTCCAAAAAAGACTTTTGGCCTTAAAATATTAAAAACATACAAAAATAATAAAATTTTAGAAACACTCCATATGTCTTACAGGGAGTAAGAAAACTCAGGATTCAAAGCTTTGTTCTGACACCTTCCTTGAGCAAGTTTTCTAACCTCTCTGAGACTTATTTTTTCTCCCCTATCAAACGAGGATGATTAATACCACTCAGTAATTAAATGAGATTATATATGTGACATTTAACACATAGTCAACTTCGATCATAGGTTCAGTGAATCATCATTGTGGTTTATGGTTATGATTCCTACTGCTGTTGTTTCATTTTGATATTCCCTATTAGGTCCTAGAAGACTCAGCTGTTGGGGGGGGTGGGGGCGTGGGTGGAGAGAAAGTCCAAAAAATAAAATCATTAAGAGAATACTTAGTATGGCTGATGCAGTTACTAAGCCAAATAATAAAGAAAAGAAAGATCTAAATTTTCTTAAACACATGCATCAGCCATTAAAATGAGAGTAGGCATAATCTGATTATAGGGTAAAGTTTTTCCTCTAATTGTGTCTAAATGGCGAAGATCTACTCACTCTCCTGTTGTTGATGCTAGAACTATGTATGCATCACATTACTACTCAGGTATGGTCACTTTCTATTAGTGCAGAGAGCAAAAAGCAGCAAATGAAGCTTGTAGGCAGGCTGAACATGCTATTAAGAAGATAGTTGAATTTTCATTGCCATGGGCATTGTTGCTATTTTTAAAAAGTGTTCTAACAATCTTTCTGAGTTGGAAAAACAACAACAACAAAAAGCAAATTTTAATGATAAGTCCTTGTTGGAAATGTTACAGCTTCATGAAATCTTTCTCCTTTCATTAACCAATTCACAGAATATGAGGTTTTAAGATATTAGAGTATGATGCCAAACAACCACTTATTAGTTTTAAATTCACTGAATTTCATTTTTTATATTCTCTGGAATTTTGATGATTTTTCTATAGCCAAAGAAAGAAAGGGAATCAGGGGTCAAATTATAGTTCTTTTTTTTTTTTTTAAGATTTCATTTATTTATTTGACAGACAGAGCTCACAAGTAGGCAGAGAGGCAGGCAGAGAGAGAGAGGAGGAAGCAGGCTTCCCACCGAGCAGGGAGCCCAATGTGGGGCTTAATCCTAGGACCCTGGGATCATGACCTGAGCCGAAGGCAGAGGCTTTAACCCACTGAGCCACCCAGGCGCCCCTCAAATTATAGTTCTAAGTCTTTTCCCCACAATCTACAGTTATAGATTATTAATTACATTTTTACGTCAGAAGGAATAGAATCTTAATAGAATAAATTGTATAGTAGGAATTTTTTAAAGACACATATTTCCTAAAAACATTTTTTTTAAAGATTTTATTTATTTATTTGACAGAGATCACAAGTAGGCTGAGAGACAGGCAGAGAGAGAGGAGGAAGCAGGCGCCCCGCCGAGCAGAGAGCCCGATGCGGGGCTCGATCCCAGGACCCTGGGATCATGACCTGAGCTGAAAGCAGAGGCTTTAACCCACTGAGCCACCCAGGCGCCCCTCCTAAAAACATTTTTAACAATCACTCAATGAGAGATACATAATGATACTTTCACACATTATAACTTAACTTGTGTATTATCATACTTATAACTTATCAAAATTTGTCCATGCATAATAAGCTTCCTATTATTTTGACAAAACCTTTGAATCTTCCAGAATTTATATCCAATTTATATCCAATGTAATTTGGTAGTAAATTTTTTCTGAAAATAGATACAGAAAATACCTAGAAGATATTGAAAATTAGTCTATTGTAATATTTCCAAAATGATGCCCTACAAAACACTAATTTAATGAAATCCTCTGTGAAAAAAGAGTTAATGATTAAGTAAATTTAAGAAACATTCCACATTATATTTTCCTCTTAACGATCCATGATGCTTATTAGAAATGAGAAAAATGCTGCAGTAAAGAAACCTACTTCACTTTGTTTAATCCACCATTACCCAAATCTGTTTGAACCTCACAACATGTTGTTTACATGTGCATCTGTGTATGTTATTGGAATTTCTATTAATTATTCTGTAGAACTAGCACTTGAGTTCTACTACTCTAGTACATTTAAAGTAAAACTCCCTGCCCTATTGCTTTTGTCTTTTATGGTAAATTATTTCTTAACACACATAATTACTGACATGGTTACATAGTTTTTAAAATAACTTATCTTTCTGAGAGGATTTAAATTCACTTCCAAGTGAATCAGAATACTGCCGATGGTAGTTCCATTGTTTAGACCTGACACTGGTCCCCATCTATTCTGATTAAAAGTGTAACTGTCAGGAGTTAAAAATCTGATGTTCAGGTTTCACTGGAAACCTGCTATGGAACAATTATTTATAGCACATATTCAAAATACATCAGTTCAGTCCTGGATGTCATTTGCAAGTCTCTGGTGTTCTAGCTTTGGGGCACCCCCCCCCACACACACACACCTCATCACCATGGTTACCCACAAGTGCAAAGGATTTCACCACGCACTGCAAGCATAGGGGGGAAACACACATCCAGGTAGATAACTCAAGAAATCTCATGTATATTTGGTCTTTGACTAATGATATTAAGTATCATTTTATATTATTCACCCAGTGAGAGGTAACAATAGTTGATGTATAGCTAAGAGATGTTTAAACTACCTTAGAAAAATTAGAGTTGAAAATTATCTTCTCCTTAGTCAGTCTGGGGAGGTATGGGCCAAGTTTATGAATGAGTTGATAAACAGAAATCTTACAAGAATTCAAACTCCCAAATAGGCGGAAAGCAAGGCACAGAGAGGTTAAATAATTTCCCCAAGGTCACAGAGCAAGTAAGAGGGCAGCCAGGATTCAAATCTGGGTAATCAAACTGCAGAGCTCATACACTTAATGACTGTGCTGTACAAGCACTATAGAGCAGGAAGCATGTGATTGCCATACTACCAACTCCTCATGCACCTGGTTAAGCCCACTGATTCTTACTAACCACAGAAGGGCACACGGATGAGAGTACCTTGAAGAAAGAGACAATGTCTCTTCACTTTTTAATCCCTATTTCTAGTGTTTTAATGAATGCCCCAGTGCTCCGTGGCAAACGGAAGATTGATAAGATGTATATACTATTCCTGCATTACGGACAAGAAAACTGAATCTAGATGGCAAGGTGACTGACTCAGGATTACAATGGTTATTATACCAAGACTAGAGTTCTTGAATTCTGGTCCAAGACCCTTTCCTCTGTTAGGTTCTCTGCAACAGGAAATTCTTGCAACCTGTTCCAGGTCAATCAACATCCTCCCACATCTACTGACAACCTCTCTCTTCCACAAGCCCTGGAAAATTTCCCCAAATCTCCTGGGAAAGGCATCACTTAGTGTATTTTAAGAGCATGGAAATGAGCTGGGTACACTTCTCCCTGGCATACCTGCAAAGCCAAGGACAGTCAGCAGGGCCACATCCTGCCCCAGGAGGAGAGGACTTCTGTTCTTTAAAACCAGAGTGAAGTTGGAGACCTTGGAGTCACAGTTGGTCTCAGACAGCTTTAGCACACTCTTTGCAGTGGCCACAGCTGCGGCAGATGGCTGACAACTTAGGTCCTGGGCATTCCGGAGCATGCGAGCAGAAGACTTAACATAGTTTCTTAAAAATCGGGCAAGGGGGTAGAGATCACAAGAGCAGCTCCACTGGTTCTTATCTAAACTCAGAAGGATGAGCTGCTTCAGTGGAGTGAAAACATCTGGCATGTGGGCCAACCTATTTCGAGAAAGGTCCACTTCCTGTAGTTGAGGAAAGGGCTGGAAAGCATCTTTCCCAATGTAGGAAATAAAATTGTTAGATAAATCCAGATGCCTAAGACTGTGCAGCTTCACGCCTCCGAAAGAAGTGCCTGTCAGGTTAGTAATCTGATTCCCATCCAGGTGGAGCCGGGTCAGGTCCTTGGTGTTCCGGAACCAGGACCCCCGCAGGGTACGCAGAGCGTTATTGCTAAGCACGAGCACCTGCAGACCATGAAGCTTGCTGAAGGTGAGATCAGTGAGCGAAGAGCTGGATATTTGGTTGTGCTCCAGCAACAGTGTCCGCAACTCTGAGAGGCCATGCAAGGCATCTTCCCGAACGTCCGCGATGCCATTTCTGCTCAAGGAGAGCAAGGCAAGATTAAACAAGACGGATAGATTTGTGCTCTCTATAGAGGAGAGGTATCCATCAGTGATGATTAAAACCTTCGTGGTCACAGGGGCTGCTGTGGGGAAGAAAAGCACAGACTAGCAGCAAGATACACACAAGTGGGAGGGGAATACAGTGGAGAGCAAAGATACTCAGTGCCCTCTGAGCAATCTTATCACCTGGGTAAGAACAATAAAATGAAAAAAATTCCCTGATTTCTCTGTTTAAGGGGAAGCTGGCTCTTTATCAGAATGATGGATTTTTATGTTCTTTGTTTCTATGACATGTTTATTTGAGAAACATAAACCCATCTGTTCCTTTCGATGTCAAAGTTAATTCACTGTTTGGAATTATCACCATCAATGTTTTTTCCATTTTTGTTTTTGTTTTTGTTTTGTTTTTGTTTTTGTTTTTGTTTTTGAAAGTGGCTTTTTCGGCTTCCTCTCTGTGAGGCTGTGTACTGACCCACTCCTGGCCTGCTGGCCCAAGACAGATTTACCCACGAGCCACGCGTGGCTAAGCTTCATAGCCAGTTTTCCACGAGCAGTGTATATTTATGCTGTGAACTCAGTCATCTTTTCTCTCAAACCTAAAGGTATAAGTTGGGTGGGAGGAGTGAGAAGGAGTGTTGGTTTCTCCTTTTTAGCTCCAGGCTAAAAGTTGGCAACTTGGTAAGGATCTCTATTCTCTCCAGACGACCTGAGGATCTGTCAGTGGGGTTCTCATTATAGTCTGGGCCATCTTGGCCTCCACTCTAATATCTGTTCCCTCCAATGAAGTACATCATGTGATGACAGGTGGTACTCAGGGCTTCCAACTGTTAAATCCCTTCACCATAATCACCTCAGAGCTATCACTGCTCTGTCATTAGAAATCAAAGCGTTTTAACTCAATAAAGATGTATTATAATCAGGAGTTATTGTAACACATCTTTATCATGCTAAAATTGTTTTGACTGCAAATGACAGTGCCATAAAGACGGAAGAGTCCATTGTCCCTGGGAGGTCTACAGGTGATATTAGAACAATCAACCAGGGGGGAAGCAAATCACAATTCCCTTATGAAATTCACACTGTACTGCTGAAACAAAGAGATTTCAAAAATGTGAAAGAAGGATTTTCATGGTGTCTTCTTTTGGAAGAATGCTCCCATCTCTATAGCACAAACAAGCTCAAATTGTGGTCTGTCTTTTTCTGTATAGTATTTATTGCTGATTATTTGAATTCTATTAATTCTGGCCAGTTTAGCATTTTGTTTCTCTCAGTATTGTTTTTGATATGGGTTAAGGGAGTTTTATTTTTATGGATCCCCAGTTCTCTAGGGATTTGTCGACTCTGAGGGAACAGGCTATTGATTCTGTCAATTACTTCTTGTCTAGGAATAAACACGAGCTCCGCTCACAAGTCATCCATTTACTATTCTGTGTTTATGAAATTTAACTTCATGAATGTGGCATTCCGTAAATGAGAAGGAAGATATAGAGGTGCTGCAATGTTTCTTACAGACATCAGCTATCTCTGATCAGGAAAAAAATAAAATTATAGTGAAGTCAGGAAATCTATTTGAGAGGGTAGGAGTTTAGTGTTTAAGTGTTTTCAATACTAATTGGAAACAGTGTACAACCAACTACCCTTGAAACTGTCTCTCTCCTGTCAGGGACGACGATAACTTCTATCTCTTAATTTTCATTGAGTCATAGGATTTTAGAAATGAAATTGTCTTCTTTCACTCCATCTTAACTCAGACTTGTTTCTGAAAATTTTCCGATGGAAGAGCTTATAACTTGTTTATCTTCTCTTGGATATCAGGATGTAAATCACATTCTCCTCAAATTTGTTAATAAGGTGTCTTATTAAATTGTTGACTTAAGCAAGCAATATGTAATGAATACAGGCAGTGTATCTTGTTAGCATTTCTACAGCTCATTTGCCACCAATAAAAAAAGACTAGACTTTCAAAATTAGATGCACTTTGATAATAATCTGTTTTGCTAGTACATCACTTAATCTTACTAATGCTGAACAATTGCAGTTCAGGTTTCTGATTCATTGATATTTTTCCCAGCAAGTGATAGGGTTCAAAACTGCACGAAGTATGGACAAAAATATAATTAAAGTGATTTTTTTTCTATTATTAAAAAATGTGTGTGGCTGCATGAAATGGTAGTATTCTTCTGTAATAGCAAAATATCGCAGTTACCTCTGAAGGTAACTAAGTTCTTGCCATAGTTTTGGTTGAGACCACCAGAAACAGGAAAATAATGTTACCAGTCTCTCCTCACTGAGAAAGGCTTGCCTTTTGAAAGTTTTCCTCTATCAGGCTGAGCCCAAAGAGCACTCAGCACAATGCAAGCCATGGCAGCGAATTTGCCAGATACACTTAACACTCCTTTTTAGAGCTATTGGTTTTATTACCTACTATATAGTTTAGCTGGTGACAGAGGGTTACATCTCTGGTGCACACCACGCATGACGCAGGACAAGCTGCCACCAGCCTCAGCATGATGGCAAAGAGCATGAGCCATCCACCTGAAAGGAGAGGGCAAGGCACATCGTGACGTTGGCATTTATTACCATGATTTCAGTATGTTCAGCTCATGAGGCATTTGGGTGATTTCTGCTATTTAATGAGCCACCTTGGGTTCTCACAAGATGCCAGGTGAATAGCTAGAATTCTTAATTCGTGTATAATTTAAACCAAACTTCTAAAGCATTTGACCATAAATTTAGAGAGCTCATATCCAGGGCACACCCCTTAGAGTAGTTTATTTAAAAACTAAATTACTCTGTAAACTACTGTACAGCTTATTGAGCTTTTGCACATACATGATTTTATTTAGTTCTTTTAATTCTGCAATGCAATTGGAGGCTTGAAAGGCTAAAGTTCAGAATGGTTCATAAACCACCTAAAGTCACATAGCTATTTGGTATTTGACCTCACATCCTTTGACTCTATCTCCAGGGTTCTTTCTAGTTTGCAGAAGTTAATCTCAGGCACTGCATCTTACATAAACACCAGCGAAGTATTCTTTACAGATTTAGATGCCATACTTAGAGAGGGAGTCTGAAGGAGCACCAAGATCATAAGCTCTACCTAGCTTTGAATTCAGCTCTGCTATTTACTGACTAAGGTGTCTTAGGTAAATTATTCATTTTTTCTTATTTTTTGCCTTTTCATTTTTAAAATGGAAATAACAGATGCCTACATTATAGAGTATGTTGTAAAAATTAAATGGAATGCTCTGTTTAAGAAATGTTAGATTTTACCATGATTTTTATGCTTTTTCAGCCCTCCAATGAAATGTTAACATCATTTGAATATAATATTCCAAAAAGGCTATGTATTTATAATGTATTACGTGATTGATTTAGGGGGGAAAGAAAACCTGAAGCACATTGTAATAAAAACGCTCTACCTATATAATAACATAGTTTGAGAATTAAATAAAATGTAAATAAAACATAAAATCATGAATTCTGTCATTCGTTCAACCCTCTGTACTGACTGCTTTCTGTAGGCCGAACACTGCTGCAGGCACTGGGGATAGAGTAGTGACAATGATAAATCCCTGCCCTCATGGGCAACAAAAATCAATATGGAAATATCTGTTAAGTCATCTGGTAATAAGTGCTATGGAATAAATGAAGTAAGAAAGGGAGCAGATAGCACTAGCTTGGGGGTTCTAAAACATGGTGAACAAAGTAACATTTGAGCAAAGACCTGGAGAAGGGAAGGCACTGGTCAGTCCAGGTGGAGAGAATGGCAAATGCACAAGTCCCTGAGAGCGTGGTGTGCTTGGCCTGCGGAGGTTAGCCTGCCCACAGATGCAGCAGGAAGGGAGCGTCAGGCAATAGGGAGGGCAGGCTATGCGCGCCGTACAGAATGGAATGGAAGGGTTTTGCTTTGTATCCAAATCAGATGAGCCTAATAGGGGGCTTTTAAGAGTGGCATTACTTAATCTGTAGTACATTTTTAAATGATAATTTTAGGGGCACCTGGGTGGCTCAGTCGGTTAAACATCTGTCTTCGGCTCAGGTCATGATCCCAAGATCCTGGTTTGGAGCCCTGCATCATCAGGCTCCCTGCTCAGCAGGGGGTCTGCTTCTTCCTCTCCCTCTGCCGCTCCCCCTGCGTATGCACTCTCTCACTCTCACTCTCTGTAAAATAAATAAATAAAATATTTTAAATACATAAAAAAACAAAATGAGTATCTTGGCTACTGTGTTGGTTACTATAGTTTGTAATATAGTTTGAAATCAGGGAGCATGATGCCTCCAGCTTTAGCCTGTTTCAAGATTGCTTTGGCTATTCAAAGTCTTTTGTGGTTTTGTACAAATGTTAGGATTCTCTGTTCTATTTTTATGGAATATGCCTTTGGAATTTTGGTAGGGATTGCATGAATCTGTAGATTGCTTTAGGTAGTACGCTTTAATAATACAAACTCTTCCAATCCATGAGCATGGAAATCTTTCCATTTATCTGTTTGTTTGTTTTTTTTCAATTTCTTTCATCAATGTCTTACGGCTTTCAGTGTACAGATCTTTTGCCTCCTTAGTCAGATTTATTCCTGGATATTTAATTCTTTTTGATGTAATTATAAATAGTATTGTTTTCCTAATTTCTTTTCCTGATAGTCATTATTAGTGTATAGAAATGTAACAGATTTTTGTGTATTTGGTTTTGTATCCATAACTTCACTGGACTTATTAATTTCAACAGTTTTTTTTGGTGAAGTCTGAAGGGTTTTCTATATATAATATCACAACATCTGCAAATAGTTTTACTTATTCCTTTCTAATTTGGATGTTTTATTTCTTTTTCTTGCCTAGTTGACCCTGGTTAGGATTTCCAATACTATGTTGAATAAATGTGGCAAGAGGGGGCATTCTTGTCTTATTCCTAAACTTAGAGGAAAAGCATTGAGCATGTAGGTTGGCTACCATGTTGGGAATACTTTTGATAGAGAAAGAACAGAAGCAGCAAAAGTAATTATAAGGCAATTATAATAATACAAAAAGGAGAAGATGGTGGTTTAGATGAAAAAGAGAGGTAGATTATGGATAACTTTTTTGTTATCATGATGCAATTTCATATAACAAATTTGAGCTCAAACAAGCTATCCTTTGCAATGGAACATGCTAGGTATACAGAAGTAAATAAACCATTGCTTACTCTCAAAGCACTTTCTACATAGTGGCATAAACATGTAAATGCCTAGTCATAGCCCAAGGAAGAATTAAATAAATCTAAAGAGAGTTGCAAACTTATTTTGTGGAACCACTTGAACACGTTAAGAAGGATGTATCTTGTGGATTGAGCCTTGAGGGCAGAGGATTTCTATAGGTGGAGAGTAAGAGTTAGATAATTCTAATCTGAGAAAATAGTAAGAACAAAGCCCTGCATCAGGCAAGAATCTAATCTCAGTTCACTTCTTTAAACCTACCTGAGCTGTTTGGAGTCCATTCCATGCATATGTGCTCCAGAGACCAGCCAAAGATTTAAACAGAGTTTATATGCAGATTCTGGGGCTCCCTTTCTTAGACTCTATTCTTCTGGGGTCTCCCCTCATTTTCTAGTGCCCACGCATGATAAGCAGGATTCTACGATGGCCCCAACATCCCTGACCCCTGGTATATATGCCAAGGATAATCTTCTCCACTTGAATATGGGAACAACCTACAAATATGATTAAATATGATTACTCCTATAATTATGTTTCCTCATATGGCAAAAGGAAAATTTCCCTGGGTAAGCCTGATCTAATCAGATGGGCTCTTTAAAAGCAGAGAATATTTCTCCAGTTGGTCACAGAGGAAGAAGAGAAACACGTCCTTGCTGCCCAGGATGAAAGCAAATGGCCATGTTGTGAACTACTTATAGGAACCATGTGGCAAGAAACTGTGAGCACTTTCCAGAAGCTGAGAGTCATCTCTAAACAACTATTGGCAAGAAAACAGGAACTTGAGTCAGACAACCACAAGGAAATGAATTCTTCCAAAAACCAGAGAGCTTAGAAGAGGCCTTGAGCCTCAGAGGACAATCACAGTGCTAGCTGACACTTCGATTTTAGTCTGGTGAGACCCTGAGCAAAGGACCCAGTTAATTTGCACTCACTTCCTGACCCATGGAAGCTGTGAGATAATAAATGGGTGTTGCTTTAAATTATTAAATTTGTGATATTTTGTTAAAAACCATAGCTAATATAGTCTGATTGCCTGAATTTTGTCATCTGCTTCTTTAAGCAAACCTGTAGGCTTTCATAAGAATTTTAATTGTTCCCTAAGATGTGGATGGGACCTGCCCTTAGGGTAAATTTTGCTAAAAATAAATAAACAAATAAATAAAAAGATGGGAAACCGACTCCATGCCCTTCCTTTCTTCCAAGTGACTCCCCTCCAGAAGCTACTGGCTTTTGTTCCCTCTCTACTGCCCTTAGGTAGCCATCTTTTGCATTTTGTCCAGAGCTTACAGTTGTCTGGGGGAAGGTTGAGCCACTATAAATGCTCCCTGACCATTCAGATTCCGGATGCCTTCTGAATATGATTTGCTGGTGGATTAAAAGCAAGTGTATGACAAAGAGAGAAGTCAGAGACAAGTCTTCGTTTTTTTGGCCTCTCTAAGTGAAAGGATGGAGTTGCCATTTACTGAAACAGGGAAGACTATAAATATAAAAAATTGCATATGTGAGTTTAGAGTTTAAGAGAGTGTACTGGGCTAGATATAGATATTTGGGAGTTGTCCTTTAAAGCCATGAGACAGAATTAAACCCTCAAAAAATTAACTCTAAAGAGAGATGAGAAGAAACCAAAAGCTTGAGTCCTGGTACATCACAGAATTTAAAGATGAAAAGGAAAAGTGAAACTAATAGAGGAGACTGAGGAAGAACAAGTGAGAGGGGAGAAAAATAGAAGTAGTGACCTCAGATCCAATTAAAGATGTTTCAGGCACAAAGGAATGATTATTTGCATTTAATGCAGTGCCAAGGAAGATGAACTTTCCATAGAAATGTGAGTGGAGGCAAATTATGTGGATTTAAACACTGGTGGATGGTCAATGTAGTAGCGGGAATTAGAAGTTTGAGGGAAGAGAAGGTCCAAAAGAAGTATCTGGAGTGTGAGAGTGAGTGAGCCAAAAATGTGTAATAGGCTCTCTAGGCAGTACTGAGAGTCCACCTCAGGACATGATTTTGAAGTTAAGACTGGTGAGGATGGATTTAATTGAGATTGGGATTTTTTTTTTTTTTTTAAGATTTTACTTATTTGAGAGAGAGAGTGTGCGAGAGAGCATGAGAGGGGAGAAGGTCAGAGGGAGAAGTAGACTTCCCATGGCGCCGGGAGCCCGATGTGGGACTCAATCCCAGGACTCCGGGATCATGACCTGAGCTGAAGGCAGTTGCTTAAACAACTGAGCCACCCAGGTGCCCTGGGAATTTTTTTTTTTCCAGTAGTGTACAAAATGCATGATAAGGCAAGGTAACTGAGGCTGTATGGAAGAGAGTGATTATGATTGCTAATAAAATGTAAGCTAAGTAAGGGAGGAAACAAGGTGAGTAAATGACAGTGAAGAGATAGTAAGATGAACAGGCAAACCATAAGAGTCTTAACTATAGAGGACAAAATGAGGGTTGATGGAGGGAGGTGGGTGGGGGGTGGGCTAAATGGTGATGGCCATTAAGGAGGACACTTGTGATGAGCATTGGGTGTTATACATAAGTGATAAGTCACTAAATTCTACTCCTAAAACCAAACTTACACTATATGTTACCTAAGTAGAATTTAAAAAAGACCTTGAAACAAAAAGAAGAAGAAAGAAAAGATGGTAAGATGAACAAAAAAATAAGGGAGATAGATTAGATGATAGGTAGGTAAGTAGATGCAGGCATATGTACCTACATAGAACGATATTAGCATAAACACAGTTTTTAAGGCAGAGTGATAGATACATGGAGGCTTATTAAATTGTTCTCTAATCCTTTAGGGTATATTTTAAAACATTCACAATATAAAGTTGGGTTTTTTTAAGTGGCAAGATGGTTTGTGTGGTTAAAGATTGTTGGAGTCAGGGTTGCAGAAGAAGTAAGCTAGAGAGGCACCTGGGTGGCTCAGTCAGTTAAGCATCTGCCTTCCACTCAGGTCATGATCTCGGGGTCCCGGGGTTGAGCCCCACATCGGAACCTGCTTCTCCCTGTTCCCCTTGCTCATGTTCTCTCTCTCTCTCTCAAATAAATAAATAAAATCTTTTAAAAAATAAAAAAAAATTTTAAAATGAATAATCTAGAAAGAAAGTAGAGCCTAGAGAGTGATCTGATGGAAACTGACAGGCTAGAAACATGGAAGGGTTGCAGACCTTGTTAGCAACTGGTCTAGGATGGGACACAGAAGCTAAGTGACTAGAAGAAGGTGGAGTGTAAGGTCAAGGCAGAAGAGGAGACAAAGGAACCTAGAGGTCAGGCCATTATAATGATTAGTTGCACGGATAATAAAAGCACTGAGTAATGTTAGCATGACAGGGAGCCAAACACTAAAGCCTTCAAAGAATGATGGACAGTGACTGGTGTAATAGCTTCATAAACTGGTGGTTTTTAGAAGAGAGGCCATTTGGAAGTTGCAATGACAATAAGGAAGACCCAGAGCTCCACTCACCCCATCACCACCCCTACCGACTTAGGGGCACCAGGAATACGCAAGAAAAAAACAGCTTTCACTTGAGAGGGCTCTGGGGAAGCAGTGTCCTCAGGGGAGGGCTAGATATTAAGGGAGAAATTGTTCTACTAAGAATCTAAATTAGTTGGTTACTGCACCTGAATGTTAAATTGGGCTATCCACCTCCTAGCAGTAAAAGTTTCATAAAGGAGAAATGATAGGTTATATAGTCCCTAGGATCTGACAAAAGGAGGCATATAATCTCTTCCAAAAAGAACAACATTTTCTAAAATCCCCAGTACTTTTTCCATAGATCCATAATCATCTTTATATCCTGAGCAATTAGAACAAAGTTTGGAATGTACTCAGAATACAATAAATGTTTGTTTAACTAAACTCATCAGACACAGAAGTTCATAATGAACAATGTCTTTAATGGCAGCTTTTGAATATAAAAAGCTTATCTTAACCCCTAAAATAGGGCATAGTCATAAGATTTCTATTGATCTTAGCTTTGAATCTGAGATGACATTTTCAAAATGAAGCTAATTACAAAATTTGCTTTAGCAGTTCTTTTCCTACAGACACATTGTGCAGTGTATTATAAGGCACTGAGATAGTTAACAGTTTTTAGTATTCACTTTTATTCTTTCATTTTGAAGAGAAAAACCTGCCATTTAAAAGCATGCAAAGCTAATTAAAGCTTTTCCACTATTTCATTATCTGAATGTAGTTGCAAATTCTGACTTAAAACTCTTATCAGAAGAAGACTCAACATCCCTCCCTGAACAGCAAATGAACATTCAATTAACACTTCAATACAAGTGTATTTTAAATAAAAATATACTTTATTGTTAATCTCATTCTTTACAAATGCAAATACCCAATTTTAAAATCCAAAGAGTTGCCTCCCTTTTATTCTTTGGGGGAAAAAAGTCTTTTCTTTATTTACAGGGAAGACCAGAATTTTCTGAAGTTGTTACCAAGTTAGAAGAGTGTCTTTGCAACATTGAGGTAAGAACTTTAGCTTCTGAAATACGTCTTTAAAAAAAAATCTTGAATATCCAAGGGGGTACGGGAATAGGCAAGTGGTGCTCATAGAAAGTAGGTATGAAGGTCCATAACTTCATTCATATATTTACCCTGTTCATTAAGCTTCTAAGGTGGAATGACTGAATCCATAGGGACAAAGGCAAATTCAGCATGAATTGGGGCCTTACAGCACGTAATCAGTAAGGCAAATGGACACAGGCAAGCCCAGCTTGAAAAAATTAATTTGTAAAAGTTTGAAAATACAGCAAATATGTTAGAAGGTAATTATGTAAATCAACTTTTTTCTCTACAAAAGTTCCTACCTACAGTGAAACATAAGTTAAAATATTAAGCCATTGTCTATGCTCAATAAGAAAGGGAAATTATCACTAAAATTAGTGCATAAATTAATTGGGATGCATTGCTTTTATACCACACATGTGTTGCATGAAGTGATATATGTTGGTAATCAGCCTAATGGAATTTTCTTCCCTTAATATCAAGGAGCTGTTTGCTTTTTCTCTCTAATTGCCTTAATTTTCTATACACCTGGTCAGGAGATAGTACTTGAAAATAAGCAAGGAAGCTAACACATGAGCACTAATTCAAAAATAATAATATATTCCCAATGCAAATGAGTGCTGCAACGGACAGGAGTGGACATCACATATATAGGCTTACAAATACACATGCATATGATGGGAAGGAGCAAAACGGGGGAAATAGCATCAACAGCATCAATCCCAAAGTGGAACCTTCCATTTTTTGTCCCCTAAAACAACAACAACAACAGCAACAAAATCTCAGCTTATAGTCACTAGAACCCAGTTTATTGGGAAAGGGTTCCAGGCCCTCAGTGGCAGCCTGCAACAAATGGCTGTTTCCTAACTCTGTAAAGGAACTTCTAAAAAGGAAGTCTTTTTTTGTAGGAGGCAGGTTGTCTTTGGACATTAAACGTCCATTCCCTTCTCTTCAGTCCTGAAACATACGCAGCAGAGAAAAGTAGTAGTATATATGGTGGGGCTTAGCAGCCCCTACTAACAAGGGCATCTGCCAGAGGCCTTGAGTGTTGAGAGACACTTAAGGCTTAAGTTCCAAGTGTCCTCTCACTTTGAACCTTTGTGTTTCACAGGGCAAAACTGCTCCAAGCCTGGGGATATAGCCAATTAGATGAGAAAGTGGATTCCAGAAATAGAGACAATGGTAGGATCTCCTAAACTAGTATGGCTTCTTATACTGACCGAGCCTCTTAGCACAATCTCTACCAGTACAGAAGATGAATAACTATAGGCAAAGAGAACTTGCCAGACTGGGCTGCACCAAATAATGGCCCAGAATCAACTTTAAGGGGCTTGATTTGTGGAATTCCATGTCTTGGAAGATAAAATGATACGGCATGTTTAACAAGAATAAATGGTAACATCACATACCAGAGTCAAAGAAACAATAGTAAGTATGTCAAATGGTGGAGATATGGTTTAGGAGCATCATGCATGTTAGTGGATTATAAGCTCTTAGGGAGTTAGAATGTAAAGTAGCTGTCTTGCTACAAAATAAAGGATGGGTATCATTCCTCTCTCTTCTGAGATGGCCAAACAAAATAGTACCCAGTTAGGTCCTTTTAAAGGGATGATTATAACTGGAACACAAATTTTAGGGAAGACAGATCAGAATGATGAATGGATTGAAAATCATGGGTGTGAGAACCAATTGAAGGAACCAGAGATGCTTGCCCCAGAGAAGAGAAAATTAGGATGAGCCTGAGAGCTATTTTTTTAAACATCTGAAAAATGATCATATGGCAAATGGATTGGCCTTGTTCTCTATGGGCCAACAGATGGAAATGAAGTGTAACTACAGTTTGGTTTTTTTTAGGAGAAAGAAGTGTCTAATTGTCAGAGCTGTCCTAAGATAAATGAGCAGATCTAGAGGCAGTGAGGTCCTCATCACTCGAGACTCCCCATCAGCTCGCATAGCTAACTTGAAAAGGAGGCACGGAAGAGATTCAATCATTGAAGAGTTTGAAGGTTCATTTCAACACTGACAACACATGATTCTCAGAGCTTCACTTAGTAATATCTTGGCTACTGTGAAGAGCCTAGAATTTACATATATTTTATTTTTAAACCAAAATCTACTGCCGACATGTTTTATGAAATTATAATGTCAAAGCACGAGTGTGCTCAGTTGGGTTAGGTAAACAGCAAGGTCGTCAGAAATTCAAGAAAACCACTCTCCCATTTTTTCTTCTCTGTCTCATTTTCTTCATCCTCTTCTATTTTCTAGCTACACTTAACTATTTGCAACTATTTTTAAAAATTCTCCCCCAACAACTCTCTTTAGTCCTCATGCTTGCCAGACATTAAAGCATCCCTCATTTTATAAAATGGATGTATTCTTGGAAACATGTGTAAATTCATTTTACGTAAAGGAAATAATTTCATTTAGAGGGGATAATTTTAAGCTACAGTTTAAAGGAACTCTGCCATGAATCTCATCACCATAGTGAAAAATGTCATCTTTCAACCATTAAATAATCACCTTCTAAATATCCATGTTATGAATCTGATTTGAGCATACCGTGTATTCTGAAAGATGGTATTAGTTGAATGGGCCAGCTCTCAGCCTAGAACTGGGTCAAAAAAGTAAATTAAGCTAGACATGTGTTGTCATCAGAGGCCAATAGGAAATGCCGGAAGCAAACTGAGATGAATAGAAATTGAAATATGAGAAATCCTAGAATAGAAAGTTAAAAGAAATCCATATTCTATTCTATGCCTTAAGCCTGTCGGATTTATGAAAGGACTGAAACTACCCCTTCTTCACTCAGATGATGTCTCCTGCATCAAGTAACAGTAGCGGGTCTCTCTCACCTTCTGCTTCTTCTGACTGCCTGGTGAGCCGGGGTGGGCCTGGCCGGAGCCACGTGGCAGCCTTAAGGAGTCGTTTTGAATTGGAATATGCTCTGAATGCGAGGTCCTGTGCTGCCTGGTCCCAAAGGTGAGTGGCAATCTAAACAACAGTCTCATGGTCCAGTTAACCAGAACCCATCAAGACCCTCACCCAATGTGGTTAGTGTTAACGGGGGATTTACCATCTCTGTGGCAAACTTTGAAGTAAGAGTTTTTAGCCCATTTTTCATATAATATTCTATTAATGTTATAGGACCAAAAAACAGAAATTATATTATTTATTTGCTTAAGATCTCTAAGTTTCAGATAACAGCAGTTACCTCTAGCTTAATACGGAACTGTCTAACTACAGCAACAAAAGGAATTTACTGAAAGCATTTTGGTGTTATCTTATGGCATCCAAGGAAGGATTCCTTCTGTAGGAACCAAGACACAGCTTTGAGGATCTGAGCACCACAAGAGTTCAGCATACTGAGGCTGACCCTATGACCCAGCAATTCCACTCCTAGGTATATACCCCGAAGAACTGTAAGCAGGTACTCAAACAAATACGCGTACTCAAATATTTGTGGTAGCCCTATTCACAATCGCCAAAAGGCGGAAACCACCCAAATATCCATTAACAGACGAACAGATAAACAAACTGTGGTATGCACATAATAAAACATTCTTCAGTCATAAAAAGGAATGACATACTGATACATGCTTCAAGAAGGATGAACCTAGAAAATATGCCTTCAGTTGGAAGAAGCCATCCACAGAGATCACATGTTATATGATCCTCTTTATATGAATACCCAGAATAAGTGTGTGAGTCAGTTCAGGCTGCCTTAACAACTGGGTAGTTTAAAGAACAGACATTTATTTTCTCACTCTGGAGGCTGATAATCTGAGATCAGGATGCCGGCATGGTCAGGCTCCGGTGGGACGTACCGATGCCCATCTTCCTGGCTTACAGATGGCCCCTTTCTCACTGTGTTCTCACATGGCAAAGAGAGTTCTGCAATCTTTTCACCTTTTTATAAAGGCATCTGTCCTGTGAGATCAGGGCTTCAGTCTGACCTCATCTAACCTTAATCGTCTCCTTAAAGGCCCTATCTCCAATACAGTCATATAGGGATTAGTGCTTCAACATACGGATTTGGTGGGAGGGGGACACAACTCAGTCCATAAAAGGTAATATGTAAATCCAGTAAAAAAAAATTTTTTAATTAAAAAAATAAAAATAAAGCAGACTGGTAGTTGCCAGGAGCTGCGGAGAGAGAGAAATTAGGAGTAACAGCTTAATGTGTACAGGGTTTTATTTTGGGATCATGAAACTATTTTGGAACTAGAGAGAGGTGGTTGTAAAACACTGTGAATGTACTAAAGGTCACTGAATTGTTCACTTTCATATGATTAATTGCATGTTATGTGAACTTTACCTCAAAAAAAAAAGAGTGAAAAAGAGGGGGGGGGGGAACTTAAGCAAAGGAGCAAGTCAGAAAAAAGAAAAGAAAAAAAATTCAACATTCTTCCAGAATGAACTCTACTATTTACATGCCCCAGTTCCCAATAGACAGTCTCTTTGTCTCTCAGCTTAACTGTAAAGTTTCAAGGAGAGATATATCAATTATGTAATGCCATAATAATTCTCTATAAAATCCATACCAGAATCCAAGAACATACATTCATAAGTATTTATTTCTTGCTCATGTGTCTCTGAGCCGGTTGTAGGTGGCTTGACTGAGCACAGGTTTTATCCAAAGTCTATCCCACATGTCTTTCCCTGTCTTTGGCGCAGCAGCAACTTGAGACATGTTCTTCTCATGGACAAAGGCTAGGAACTCAAGAGGACAGGCCCAACTTCACATGCCCATTTAATCCCTATGTTCAAGTGGTACCCCATGGCATTCCATGGGCGCGTCACATAGCTGAGTCCAATATCCAGGAGAGAAAATATATTTACTCAACCTCTAGTGGAAAGTACTGCAAAGTCTTTTGGCAAAGGCCATAGACATGTGAATATCTATGAATAATGAATTAGTAATAAAAGCAGTGTGCTCTGAGAGAGAATGCGATTGGCCCTTTTTTGGATCAAGTGGCCACCCCTGGTCTTAGCAAGTGTGGCTGGCATGGCAGTGGGGTCATTTTTCATTAATATAAACATGGCTGCCAGGTACCCCTATTCTGGATGGGGAATGAAAAAGGCAGTCACTTGTGAGCTGGATGGATACCATAGAAAGTTATACTGCAAAACCATGGAAATCTGGAAAAACTGGCTTAAAATCTCTGTGCTTTCACATGAGCTCCAGAGCATTTGCAAGTTGCTATACATGTGTTCTCTTACACACACATAAATGCCTCCACACTCACTCACACATTCCATCATCGCAGTAAGAATGTGTATCCTGAAAGTGGAGAAAGATGATCTGGAGTGAGCAAGGATCTTACGCCATATACAAATTGCTGATGTTGGTCTCTTCGCCATAGTTATTATATTCTTAGTCTAACAAAAGAGTTGCAGCTGCTGCTATGAAGAGATGGGAATCCGAATCATAAAGCCTTTAATCTACCGAATGTCACAAAATTAAGTATCAGTGGGTTTGATTGATAACCAGGCAAAGTGGACGCAATTCTTTATCAGATTCCAGTCTCTTACATAATTTCATAAGAGGCTCATAGGCCAAGATTAGATTAGGTTCAGTCAGAGCATCGTCTCCTGGTTCCATCTGCTCTTCTCATTCTTTACTTGCGGTTTTAAAATTAATTCTCTGAACAGCCAGATTTTGATATTTCCAAAGCACAGTCACCTGAAATTTGTCTACTTTGAGCAGAAGTTAAGAGCATGAGCTGTGGAACCATATACACCTGAGGTTCAATCTCAGCTTTGCCATTTACCAGCCCAATGACCTTGGGCCAGTTACTTAAAGTTTTATACATAAAATAGAGATAGTAATACCAGTTTTAGGATTGCTGTTGAGAGAGGCAGTATTGTCATGGGAGGGAGTGATTGATTAAAAGATGCCAGGAGACCCAAGCAAACCAAAAACTACAAGGTGCAGTAATGTAGGTAAGTCATACACCTTACAACACATAGACAGCCGCACAGCATGGGAGACACAGCTGCACTCCCAGTAGGCCCTTAAAGAACCCAGAGAAATAAACTGTTGCTCATAAAACTGCCCAAATGGGGTGGGAAAAACCCATCAGGTCTTCGAGATGTTGCTTTTGATAGTCTCCTAAGGTTCCTTATAGCTTTCTGGCCCCTCACAGCTGTTGGAGAACTCTGTTAAATCTTCATCTCTCTACTTGGCTCAGATTTCTCTTAATAATGTAGGACATCCTGAGTATTTGCTGTGAGGGTGCATGGAAGTTTTGTTTATTGGTTGTACCATCCCTCTAGCAAGTTCAATCTCTGGACTGCTTGAAATCAACTCCAGAAATAGATAAAGCATTTAGCTAAGCTGTAAGATGTACTAAGATAGGAATCATGTGTGTTTTATTCATAACCACATCCCTAGTATCTAGCAGTATGGTTGGCATAAAGTCGATATGTAATAAACATGTGTTTCATAGATAAAGAATTGAAATAAATGGGCTCAAAAAATCATGATTATTATTAATTTGGAACATAATGCGTGAAAGAGCTTTAACTAATTTCGGTATGCTTTCCATGTATATACCTATCATTATTGAGTGCCTACTGCATGCTGGGTGCTATTTCAGACCCTTTGAGTAGTCATCTAAGTAAGGCTCAGGAAGTAGGCATTCCAATTTTTATAGATGAGGAAACTGAGCCTCAGGAAGGAGAAGTAACTTTCCTAAGTTTGTGGAGGCAGAACTGGAATTCTCACCCAAGACTGTTCTATGCTTTCTGAATTTCTCTGGCACAAGAGGTGGCACTTTTCAGAAGCTTGATATATTTTGCCAATACTTGTATTTGCTGGACTTCTTCCAGCTTCTTCTGGAAGCCAATCAGGGAAAGAATTCAGCGACTTCTCCTCCGCCTGCCTTTTTAGCTTTTATTCTGAAAGACAGAGCAAGTGAGACCAGAGATCGATAGGTTCTTAAGGTCAAAGAGCCTGAGGATACAGGAACCGATGGAGTACCTCCAGCAAGGCCACAAGTTCAACAGCCTGGAAGACAGAGGCTCGCAACTTTGGCCGCACATGAGAATCACCTGGGGAACTCTTACAAGTACCAATGCCCAGGGCCAATTACACCCAGACCTATGGGGGAGGAGGCACCCAGACATCAGAAGCTTTTAAAGCTTCCCAGATGGAAAAAAAAAAAAAAAAAAGAAACAAAAAAACCATAGAAATGAGATTTCTGAGATGATTGCAACATTCCCCCAAGTATGAGAAGCAGGCGAGAAGGGAACCCTGCCGTGCTAACCTGCCAGTCACTTTGTGGGGAGGAGATGCAACCAGTGGGATACACGGAAGAGAAAAGTGAGGGCAGAGGTGACGCAACAGTTGTGACCAAAGGACACCATTTTGAAGGTTAATTACCTGTGGGGTCTCTCCCTGAAGTCTTTACAATGTGCTAGTAACTGCTGATCTGAGGAGCATTCTAACTTGTTAAAATCACACAAGGTGTAATTTTTAGCCTAGTATCATGCTTTTAAAATACAGGTACAGGATTTGGCCTGTGGTCCTGACTGATATATGCTCCCAATTCTGGGCCTCTCAGCCCTCCACAACTTCTTAAAAATGATATATTTATTTTTCAGTTTTGGGTTATGAAGTTCACAGCCTGCAGTTTTATAATGCATGATTTGATGGG